>NW_026947251.1:0-331333 GCF_030014385.1 Trichomycterus rosablanca
ACCCTAACCCAGAGGTTTTCGAGTACGGCCGAGGTCGATCAGTGTGTGTGTGTGTGTCTAAACCTAAGCCTGTGACTCACTTACCTGTGCAGGTGCGCAAGCCAAAGAAAAGGGCACATATCGCCAAAATTTTTATCGAAAAAAAAAAACAAACAGAAAAAAAACAGTAGGATATTTAACTTACATATCTATATTGTTAACACACACAATACACATATAATCGAATGACTTGCTTTTGTGACAATGTTTTTGTAACCTTTCTGTTCTTGGCGTTAGGCTGCAAATTTTGTCAATCAGATGAATCGACGTTGTGCACGACGATCGAGAGTGTCTTACTGAATCTACATATAGGGTATACGTCATCGTCTAAAACTCTCTGTGAAAATGTTTCACTCCACTAGCGTTGTACATTATTAACCACATTCCTTGTTGTTTAACTCCAAAGGCATTCTGATGGAAACCTGTGACGACACTGACAATACCTCGTGCCGGATGTGACGGGTCTGGAGTGATCTGCACCAAGAATGACAAGAAATCACTACACACAAGTCCATTGTTATTTATCTATCTATTACCAGTTATCACTTTTAGATCATTTCATTCTGTGTCTGTGTGGTTTGTTCAAATCGTACGTTAAATCGTACATTAGTGAGTCATTCGATAGACAAGTTTTGGCGGTCGACAGTCGTGTTCCAAGAATGGGTTTTAGTGTTTTAGCGATCGAGAAAAACTGTAATTGGTGTACGTTAAAAAAAAGTTTGACGTCATCACAACACATTGTCTTAGAGTGTACTAGATTTGTTGGTCTTCGATATAAACATATGGATTTACAGGTTTTAACTATCGATTCAAATAAAATGACAATAAAAGCAGTATAAACAAAACAAGGTCTGTAGGTTGTGAGGACAATACTATGTGTCTATAAGAAATAGTTTCACAACATTCCATCTATATATTAAAAGATTCGAATGGATTTATTGTAATAAGTGCAGAGTAAATGCTTCCCACGTTTTTCTGTTAGTTTGATGAGGCTGAAGTTGGCATGGCCAAAATGCACCACTAGGGGTCTGTCTCTGCACGTGCCTGACACTCCTTCCATCTACATGTGAAAAAAAAAAGAGAAAAGTTAAATCGAGACAACCCTACTTTATTTACGTAGTGCTTCTTACAGTGGACCGTTGTCTCGAAGCATCTTCACGAAATCCATGACCGACAGACGCTCCCTGAAAATCACACCCAGAAACATCGAGAGGGAAACAGGGTGAAAGGCCTTCAGAGTGAAACGTGAAAGGACTCGCTCGAGACGTGGACGGGTGCTGCGTCTCGGCACGCGGAGCCTCCCGGGGCGATCCGTCGACGTCCGGACCTTCGGTACGGCCGGGGACCCTAAGAAACCTCTTTGGGAATCCGGGACACTTTTGTAATTTTGGACCTAACCAAGGTCTTTCTACTCACTTGCAGCCAGAAGGTCCTGGACAGTGCCATATGGTGCGTCTCGGCACACCGAGCCTCCTGTAGGGATCTGGCGAGGTCTGTGCCTTCGGTTCGGCCTGGGACCCCGAAAAACCACTTCTGGAATCCGGGACACTTTCGTGCGTTGGGACCTAACCATGGTCTTTATCGTCGCTCTGACCTGAGAGAGCCGGGACTTTGCCATATGGTGCGTCTCGGCACGCCGAGCCTCCTGTAGGGATCTGGCTCGGCCTGGGCCTTGGGCTCGGCCTGGGTCCCTAAAAAACCTCTTTGGGAATCCGGGACACTTTTGTAATTTTGGACCTAACCAAGGTCTTTCTACTCACTCGCAGCCAGAAGGTCCTGGACAGTGCCATATGGTGCGTCTCGGCACACCGAGCCTCCTGTAGGGATCTGGCTACGTCTGGGCCTTCGGTTCGGCCTGGGACCCTAAAAAACCTCTTTGGGAATCCAAGACACTTTGGTAATTTTGGCCCTAACCGTGGTCTTTCTCATCACTCGCAGCCAGAAGGACCCGGACAGTGCCGTATGGTGCGTCTCGGCACGCCGAGCCTCCTGTGGGGATCTGGCGAGGCCTGGGCCTTCGGTTCGGCCTGGGACCCTAAGAAACCTCTTTGGGAATCCGGGACACTTTTGTAATTTCGGCCCTAACCGTGGTCTTTATCGTCACTCTGACCCGAGAGAGCCGGGACTTTGCCGTATGGTGCGTCTCGGCACGCCGAGCCTCCTGTGGGGATCTGGCGAGCTCTGGGCCTTCGGTTCGGCCTGGGACCCTAAGAAACCTCTTTGGGAATCCGAGACACTTTGGTAATTTTGGCCCTAACCGTGGTCTTTCTCGTCACTCGCAGCCAGAAGGTCCCGGACCGTGACCGTGACGGTCTTTCGGGCGAGGACCGTCGGTACAGACCGTGAGATCACCGGTACGACGGGGGTCTTCCGGCTTCGTTTTGGCATGACCTAGGGGACGTATCACTAAAGTGTCCAGGATTCCCAAAGTGGTTTCTCTACATCCAAAGGCACCCAGGACCTACAGACCTCACCGGACTCCGCCACGGCGAAGCCCTGGCCGAGACGCACCTTTTGACCGAAGCGTTTGACCCTAGGGGCGACCCGTCTCTATGTGGTTAGGGACTATATCATCGAAGCGTCCCAGATCGCAGGAGTGGTTTTTCCACATCCAAAGGCGCCCACGAGGTCAGAACCTCTCCGGACTCCGCCACGGCCGAAGCCCTGGCCGAGACGCACCTTTTGACCGGAGCGTTCGACCCTGGGCGCGAGCCTGGACCATGGGTCTGTGATGCGCCCGACAGCATGAACAGAAGAACTGTATCGTCGGCATACTCGACCAGGAGGGTGGCGTGGATCTGCAGTCATCGGTACATAGGATGAAGAGAAGTGGAGAGAGGACACGGCCCCGAGGAGAGCCAGTAGACGTGTGTCGAAGGTCGGAATGGACATTATCGACCAGCGCTCTCTGTGATGTACGGGTTGGAAGATTGGGTGGACGTGTCGTCTCTCACAGAAAAGTACAGGAAGGTCAGCTAGACACCGGACCCCAGACACCACCCTCTGGGGTGTTCTGGGGCACCGGGGAGACGCCGGGTCGGCACAGAGTCCGTTCTGGAGCTCCGGAGGGTTGCAATTCCCAAAGTGGCATCAGAGTACAAAAGCGTCCCCTTCAAACCCCGGGACGCTCACGGGTTAGTGTTTGGATATTACAAAAGTGGCCTCAGATTGCAAAAGTGTACCCAAAGGAAAAAAAGGGTTGGCTCACGGCTTAGTTTCGCCATCCGAAGCGAGGTAGGGTCGTGGTACCAAAGTGGCATCAGAGTACAAAAGCGTCCCAGGAGGGCTCACGGGTTAGTGTTTAGCTAGTACAAAAGTGGCATCATATTACCAAAGTGGCATATTGGTACCAAAGTGGCATATCACGACCGGATCCGACGTCCGGGACACGTTCCCCTGGTCTCTCTGAGGCCGGGAACCTCTCTAGCACAGGTCCCCGGACCGAGGGAATGTTGGGAACGACCAAAGTGTCCTTAGATTTGCCACGTGTCGTCTGACCCTAACCCTCTAATTTCGGGGTTCACGACCCCAGGGTAGGGGTCGGGTCTGGGCGTCTCTCGGTGGTTAGGGACTATGTCATCTAAGCGTCCCAGATCGCAGAAGTGGCCGAGACGCTCGCTCTGGCAAAGTACGAGGACCGACGTATCGAAGGGTTTGGCTCGAGGTCTTCTTCCCACTCGTTAAACAGAGAGACAGTCCTCTGGCAAAGTACGAGGACCGACATATCAAAGAGTTGGGCTCGAGGTCTTTTTCCCCACTCGTTACACAAAGAGACAGTGCACAGGCAAAGTACGAGGACTGACATATCAAAAAGTTTGGCTGGAGATCCAACGTGTGGGGGGGGGGGTTCCCCCCCCCCAACCCCCCCGAGTCGGGGGGGTCCCCCCCCCTACCCCCCGTCCAGGGTCGCTCTGAAGGCCGTTTGTCCTGGACATAAACGGGCTGGTTAGTAATTTATATCACCGAAGTGTCTCCTATTACGAAATCGCACCTTCTTCCACCCGAACACTAGGCACATCTTCTGCCAGAGTATGAGTCTGACACCTCACGGCCTCGGAAGGGCCGCCGGGCCGGATCTCCCGTACGGGTCCGAGACCCGGCGTGGGTCGCCCCCCGGGCCTGACGCGCCGCATATCCGAAGCCCGGCCCCCCGGGTGGGCGGGAACAGGAAGTAGACTCGGGAAGGTCCTAGGGACGCGGGACCCGGACGGGAGCGCTCGACTCGCCGTACGTAGTCGCCCTGGACGCTTTCGTTCCTGGGCTTAAACGGGCCGGTTAGTGATTTATATCACCGAAGTGTCACCTGGGACCACTCCTTTCTGGGGCCCTGGCTCCCGGACCGAAGGGCCCACGGTCACGGGGCTCCGATATGTCGCCCACACGGCGGCCCGGTCCGTCGTACTCGGATCCCGCGGGCCTGCGACCTCGCTTGGCGAAATTCCGTCTCTTTCCACCCGAACACTAGGCACAGAGTCTGCCAGAGTATAAGTCTAACACCCGAGTGCCTGGACGAAGCCTCAGAGCGCACCGACGCCCGGGTCGCCCGTACGGGTCCGAGACTCGGCGTGGGTCGCCCCCCGGGCCTGACGCGCCACATATCCGAAGCCCGGCCCCCCGGGTGGGCGGGAACAGGAAGTAGACTCGGGAAGGTCCTAGGGACGCGGGACCCGGACGGGAGCGCTCGACTCTGGGTCCCGAGTAGCCCTGAAGGCTTTTTCGTTCCTGGGCTTAAACGGGCCGGTTAGTAATTTATATCACCGAAGTGTCACCTGGGACCACTCCTTTCTGGGGCCCTCGCTCCCGGACCGAAGGGCCCACGGTCACGGGGCTCCGATATGTCGCCCCCACGGCGGCCCGGTCCGTCATACTCGGATCCCGCGGGCCCGCGACCTCGCTTGGCGAAATTACGTCTCTTTCCACCCGAACACTAGGCACAGAGTCTGCCAGAGTATGAGTCTAACACCCGAGTGCCTGGACGAAGCCTCAGAGCGCACCGACGCCCGGGTCGCCCGTACGGGTCCGAGACCCGGCGTGGGTCGCCCCACGGGCCTGACGCGCCGCATATCCGAAGCCCGGCCCCCCGGGTGGGCGGGAACGGGAAGTAGACTCGGGAAGGTCCTAGGGACGCGGGACCCGGACGGGAGCGCTCGACTCGCCGTACGTAGTCGCCCTGGACGCTTTCGTTCCTGGGCTTAAACGGGCCGGTTAGTGATTTATATCACCGAAGTGTCACCTGGGACCACTCCTTTCTGGGGCCCTGGCTCCCGGACCGAAGGGCCCACGGTCACGGGGCTCCGATATGTCGCCCCCACGGCGGCCCGGTCCGTCGTACTCGGATCCCGCGGGCCTGCGACCTCGCTTGGCGAAATTCCGTCTCTTTCCACCCGAACGCTAGGCACAGAATCTGCCAGAGTATGAGTCTAACACCCGAGTGCCTGGACGAAGCCTCAGAGCGCACCGACGCCCGGGTCGCCCGTACGGGTCCGAGACCCGGCGTGGGTCGCCCCCCGGGCCTGACGCGCCGCGTATCCGAAGCCCGGCCCCCCGGGTGGGCGGGAACGGGAAGTAGACTCGGGAAGGTCCTAGGGACGCGGGACCCGGACGGGAGCGCTCGACTCTGGGTCCCGAGTGGCCCTGAAGGCTTTTTCGTTCTGGACATAAACTGGCCGGTTAGTAAAATATATCACCGAAGCGTCACCAGCGACGACTCCGTAAAGTCACGTTCTCCCCCGGCACACGGCGTGGCTCTGGAGGCTTCTCGCACCCTTCGAGCGTACGGTCGTGCGCAGAGACACGGAGGCAGATGCAACAGTTTGTACGAGAGTCCGACGTGTGGGGGGGGGTCCCCCCCCCCCAACCCCTCTGATTCGGGGGGGGGCCCCCCCCGAACCCCCCGCCACCCGAGCCTCCGCCTAGGCTCGTACGCCCGGGAGGCCGTATCTCGGAGGCCTCTCGACCCACGGTCTCGGGGCTCCGATATGTCGCTCGGGAGGCGCCCCCGTACGCCCTCTCCGAGTCCGGAGTCCCCGCGACCTCCGCTTCCCTCGCGGGACCCCTGGACGTGATCCTCGGGCCCGGGCCTATTCGCGTGCGCCCGGGAGGCCGTATCTCGGAGGCCTCTCGACCCACGGTCGCGGGGCTCCGATATGTCGCTCGGGACGCGCCTTCGTACGCCCTCTCCGATCCCCGAGTCCCCGCGACCTCCGCTTCCCTCGCGGGACCCTCGGACGTGCTCCTCGGGCCCGGGCCTATCCGCGTACGCCCCGGGGGCCGTATCTCGGAGGCCGTCCGACCCGCGTCCGCGGGGCTCCGACATGTCGCTCGGGACGCGCCCCCGTACGCCCTCTCCGATTCCCGAATCCACGAGACCTGAGGTTCTCTCGCGGGACCCCCGGACGTGGTCCTCGGGCCCGTGCCTATCCGCGTACGCCCGGGAGGCCGTATCTCGGAGGCCGTACGACCCACGGCCGCGGGTCTCCGGTATGTCGTTCGGGACGCGCCCCCCTACGCCCTCTCCGATTCCCGAGTCCCCGCGACCTCCGCCTCCCTCGCGGGACCCCCGGACGTGCTTTTCGGGCCTAGGCCTACTCGCGTACGCCCCGGGGGCCGTATCTCGGAGGCCTCTCGACCCACGGACGCGGGGCTCGGATATGTCGCTCGGGTCGCGCCCCCGTACGACCCCTCCGATTTCGGTGGCGATACGACGACCTTTCGAAAACTGCCTTTTTTCACACTTTTCGACATACAGTCCTATGGCAAAAAGTCCTGGTTTTCAGCTCTCTCACACACACACACACACACTGCTCTGGCTGAGTGAAAGGTAAGACATATCCAACGGTTCATCTGGGAAAGCCCGAGTGGGG
The DNA here is from genome assembly GCF_030014385.1 of Trichomycterus rosablanca. NCBI lineage: Eukaryota > Metazoa > Chordata > Actinopteri > Siluriformes > Trichomycteridae > Trichomycterus > Trichomycterus rosablanca. Next base: position 6,903 of record NW_026947251.1, read on the forward strand.
GGGGGGGGTACCCCCCTCGCCCCTAAAGACGACACCCACCCCCCCCATCCCGCCCCCCCCCCCCCCCCCCCCCCCCCAACGAAGAAGCCTTCTCTGAGCGATCTCTCCACACGGGGTGCTCGTACCGGGCCCGTACTCGGTGGGGGCGCCCCCCCGGCCGCGCCCGGCCGCCCCCCCGAAGCCCCGCCCCCCCAGTGGGCGGGAACCGGAAGTAGACTCGGGAAGGTCCTAGGGACGCGGGACCCGGACGGGAGCGCTCGACTCGCCGTACGTAGTCGCCCTGGACGCTTTCGTTCCTGGGCTTAAACGGGCCGGTTAGTGATTTATATCACCGAAGTGTCACCTGGGACCACTCCTTTCTGGGGCCCTGGCTCCCGGACCGAAGGGCCCACGGTCACGGGGCTCCGATATGTCGCCCACACGGCGGCCCGGTCCGTCGTACTCGGATCCCGCGGGCCTGCGACCTCGCTTGGCGAAATTCCGTCTCTTTCCACCCGAACACTAGGCACAGAGTCTGCCAGAGTATAAGTCTAACACCCGAGTGCCTGGACGAAGCCTCAGAGCGCACCGACGCCCGGGTCGCCCGTACGGGTCCGAGACTCGGCGTGGGTCGCCCCCCGGGCCTGACGCGCCACATATCCGAAGCCCGGCCCCCCGGGTGGGCGGGAACAGGAAGTAGACTCGGGAAGGTCCTAGGGACGCGGGACCCGGACGGGAGCGCTCGACTCTGGGTCCCGAGTAGCCCTGAAGGCTTTTTCGTTCCTGGGCTTAAACGGGCCGGTTAGTAATTTATATCACCGAAGTGTCACCTGGGACCACTCCTTTCTGGGGCCCTCGCTCCCGGACCGAAGGGCCCACGGTCACGGGGCTCCGATATGTCGCCCCCACGGCGGCCCGGTCCGTCATACTCGGATCCCGCGGGCCCGCGACCTCGCTTGGCGAAATTACGTCTCTTTCCACCCGAACACTAGGCACAGAGTCTGCCAGAGTATGAGTCTAACACCCGAGTGCCTGGACGAAGCCTCAGAGCGCACCGACGCCCGGGTCGCCCGTACGGGTCCGAGACCCGGCGTGGGTCGCCCCACGGGCCTGACGCGCCGCATATCCGAAGCCCGGCCCCCCGGGTGGGCGGGAACGGGAAGTAGACTCGGGAAGGTCCTAGGGACGCGGGACCCGGACGGGAGCGCTCGACTCGCCGTACGTAGTCGCCCTGGACGCTTTCGTTCCTGGGCTTAAACGGGCCGGTTAGTGATTTATATCACCGAAGTGTCACCTGGGACCACTCCTTTCTGGGGCCCTGGCTCCCGGACCGAAGGGCCCACGGTCACGGGGCTCCGATATGTCGCCCCCACGGCGGCCCGGTCCGTCGTACTCGGATCCCGCGGGCCTGCGACCTCGCTTGGCGAAATTCCGTCTCTTTCCACCCGAACGCTAGGCACAGAATCTGCCAGAGTATGAGTCTAACACCCGAGTGCCTGGACGAAGCCTCAGAGCGCACCGACGCCCGGGTCGCCCGTACGGGTCCGAGACCCGGCGTGGGTCGCCCCCCGGGCCTGACGCGCCGCGTATCCGAAGCCCGGCCCCCCGGGTGGGCGGGAACGGGAAGTAGACTCGGGAAGGTCCTAGGGACGCGGGACCCGGACGGGAGCGCTCGACTCTGGGTCCCGAGTGGCCCTGAAGGCTTTTTCGTTCTGGACATAAACTGGCCGGTTAGTAAAATATATCACCGAAGCGTCACCAGCGACGACTCCGTAAAGTCACGTTCTCCCCCGGCACACGGCGTGGCTCTGGAGGCTTCTCGCACCCTTCGAGCGTACGGTCGTGCGCAGAGACACGGAGGCAGATGCAACAGTTTGTACGAGAGTCCGACGTGTGGGGGGGGGTCCCCCCCCCCCAACCCCTCTGATTCGGGGGGGGGCCCCCCCCGAACCCCCCGCCACCCGAGCCTCCGCCTAGGCTCGTACGCCCGGGAGGCCGTATCTCGGAGGCCTCTCGACCCACGGTCTCGGGGCTCCGATATGTCGCTCGGGAGGCGCCCCCGTACGCCCTCTCCGAGTCCGGAGTCCCCGCGACCTCCGCTTCCCTCGCGGGACCCCTGGACGTGATCCTCGGGCCCGGGCCTATTCGCGTGCGCCCGGGAGGCCGTATCTCGGAGGCCTCTCGACCCACGGACGCGGGGCTCGGATATGTCGCTCGGGTCGCGCCCCCGTACGACCCCTCCGATTTCGGTGGCGATACGACGACCTTTCGAAAACTGCCTTTTTTCACACTTTTCGACATACAGTCCTATGGCAAAAAGTCCTGGTTTTCAGCTCTCTCACACACACACACACACACTGCTCTGGCTGAGTGAAAGGTAAGACATATCCAACGGTTCATCTGGGAAAGCCCGAGTGGGGGGGGGGGGTACCCCCCTCGCCCCTAAAGACGACACCCACCCCCCCCATCCCGCCCCCCCCCCCCCCCCCCCCCCCCAACGAAGAAGCCTTCTCTGAGCGATCTCTCCACACGGGGTGCTCGTACCGGGCCCGTACTCGGTGGGGGCGCCCCCCCGGCCGCGCCCGGCCGCCCCCCCGAAGCCCCGCCCCCCCAGTGGGCGGGAACCGGAAGTAGACTCGGGGAGGTCCTAGAGACGCGGGACCGCCGCGGTCCGCCCCCCCCGCCCGCCCACGCCCCCCCGGACGGGCCTGGGGACGATCGGGCGAGTCTCGGGGAACGCGTCGCAGAAAGTCCTCGGGGGTCGCGGGGGGGGCCCCCCCCCCGCCCCCCCCGACCCACCCACCGGGTCCCGGGGCCGTGGGACGACTCTTGCCGAAAATATTACCGGGTGGGCACGGGGACCCTTCGGCGCTCTGGCCACGCCCCCACGGACCCACCCACCGGGTCCCGGGGCCGTGGGACGACTCTTGCCGAAAATATTACCGGGTGGGCACGGGGACCCTTCGGCGCTCTGGCCACGCCCCCCCGGACCCACCCACCGGGTCCCGGGGCCGTCGGCCATGTGTCGAGGAAAATATGACCGAATGGGCACGGGGACGTTTCGGTACCCTGGCCACCGTCGAGTCGATTTCGTGGTGTGACTTAAGTTGGCATTGGCCCGAGACCGCGAAATTCTGCCCCCCGTCATGCAGTACAGGCCAACTTGGTCGGGGCCCGTTCGCTATACTAATGCATGGGAAAGTTAGGTTCGGCAAAAACGATCTTGGCCTATCCCACTTCGTGTCTCCGCCAATGGGAAAAAAGCCACATTGGTTAAACATCCCCTAACCACCCCCCCTCCCCCTAAAACCTAACCCTAACCTCTTAACCCTAAAAACCTAACCCTAACCTAACCTCTAAACCTAACCTTAACCACTAAACCTAACCAATAACCCCCAACTACCCCTTCCTAAACTCTACCTCCTCAACCTAACCCTAACCACCCCCCCTCCCCCTAAAACCTAACCCTAACCCTTGACCTTAACCCTAAAAACCTAACCCTAACCCTAACCTAACCTCTAAACCTAACCTTAACCACTAAACCTAACCAATAACCCCCAACTACCCCTTCTCCCCCTCCTAAACTCTACCTCCTAAACAAAATAACTCAACCTAACCCAGCCAGTGCCACCTATGCCCACTGGTTGCCACCGACTCCCCTATTTACAGAACCAACCCCACGCCCCATACTACCACCCCCATTTCCCAGAAAAGCTAACCCTACTAATAAAGGAAAGAAGAAAAAACTACCTGACATACTTACCAATCCTGGAAAAACAAAGGGATCTCCTGGGAATATAATATTTAACTAAACAAGGGAAATACTTACCTGTTTCATTAACCAAATAATGGTCAGACGTACCGAATCTACTTACCAAGACAAAAGAAGAAGGAAAAAAAGAAACATAAAACACATATATTCGATATTCTCTTGGTTTTGTAAGATTATTGTTTGTTTCATTATTAAAAATCATTAAAAAATTCGTTTTTATTTGAAAAAAGGAAAAAAATCGGATGTAGGTCACGTGTTTTCACCTACCGTCATTCAAAAAAATCTGTCTAAAAAAAATAAAGCAGAATTTGAAAAGTGCGCCTAATTATTGAATTTCTGATTGGCTGAAGATCCTCGGGGGGGCGGAGCTCACCTCGGAGAGACACGGCAGCAGAGAACGAGAGCATTTTCGAATCGAACTGCTGAGAGCAAGACCCGAGAAAACGCTTGTCCACAGAGGATAAGAACCACTACAAACAAAGAAAGATCTTTTTATTTCAAGAAAACTTAACAACAAACCTACAATCTATCGAGTCTATGCCTGATGAAGGTTTCATTCAGAAACCGAAACGTTGCAACATCCGACTCGATATAACTAGATTATTAAAAAAACGATCTTAACAATGCCGTATGATAGACCACGCGGGGAACAGAGGGGACCTTTTCCTACTCCCCGTTTCTTTCACAGTCGCAATACGGCTTCAAATAGACAAGGATCTCGCGATTTTGTGAGATTCTATGAACATGAATCCCGATCCCGTTGTTTAAATCCGTATGGACGCGAACTCGGTAGGGATCATGCGGTGCCTAGTGGACACCAACACAGACCCCGATACAGGGAACCTGACAGACCAGGACCCGGATATCTGGGGTCCGAGGTCCCTAGGGCCCGATGCCCTTTTAACCTTAATAAAAACGCACACGAGGTGTGGAAAAATAAAACACACATTCGTGGTACACAGCGTGTCTGGAGCACGGCACCTGTGGGGCAGAGAAGGACAAAGTCATTCAATCAAAATAGAACATATGGCAAAGTACCCACCAAAAACAAAGCGACTACACTAACACAACAAACCGAACAAATTAATAGGAACAGCCCTGAATACAAAAGATTCAGGGATCTTACAAAGAGACTGTTCAACCTTTTACGTTCACATCATCACGTAGAAAGGATAAAATCAGACCCAGGTACTGATTTGCCAACCTTTTCTAGATTAACTGACTACCTAACTAACGTAATAAAACCAGCCAACCCAACGCCCAGCACAAAATCCCTCTTAGAGGGGAATGCCAAAAACTGGGCCTATACTACTCGCCTCATCCTCATTGATCACTACACATTACATATTGAACAGGAGGCTGAAAAATTACAACACTTGGAAATAGAAGATTGGGAAGCAATCTTCACAATAGCAACAAAGTGGTACCAGAGGAGGTACCCAAAAAATTACTCAAAGGAGGCAATCACAAAAATGAAAACTTGGCTAATGGCATTGGGGCACGAAGGGGGCAGTGGAGGGGAGATAGAGGTAACAAGAGAACTCCCAGGAAACATTGACATTTCTAGCCAGGAGGATTTTCCTCCCCTACCTCAGCGCGGGGAGACCCCCCCGCCACGTTCCATCCCTTGGGGACCACTGTCACCCTTTCCTATCACATTGCCACCTAGGTCACCCAGAAGGTCCAAAAACAGAACTCGGACACTAATGGGAAAGAACCCAGCTGTGGCCCAGAACCACACAGAACTTAACCAAATTGAACCCTGCTCGAGCCAACAGGAATCGACAACTTGGCCGCTTATCCACGAGCGACAAGTAAACACCCGCTCTAGATCACCCCCTTTAGTGGAGGTGCACAGGGAAAACATCACCTCATCAAGGATGGAGGGTTCCACACAGGACCCTCCAGCATCCTTGAATGATCAACCAGAATTAATTGAGGTACCAGAATCTACAAATCAAATAGAGAGGGCTGTTGGCTCAGAAATAGAGCAACCAGTAGTACAAATACAACCACTGGAAAAAACAGGGCTGCCAAAACCAACAATTCCAATAGAGGGAGCCATTGGATCAGAAATAGAACAATTTAGTTCACCTATAAATCCACTGGACATGATCCCTGGAGAGGAATTGGAGACCAGTCTCTTACCAGAGCCCCTCTTAAGTCCAATAATAATGACAACCAGCTCACCAGTTACCTTTAAACCAAAAAGACATATGTCCACATGTAAGAAAACGGTGACCTGGAATTTCAGTGCCCGAAAACCGGTCTGTATCCTGGGCGACTCGAATCTTTCCAGGATCACAAGCCATACATTCGACAACGTACAGATTGATAGTTACCCAGGTGGCACATTTAGGCACATAGAGAACGTGATAAACAAAGCCACGGTCATGACAAAGGTACAAACTGTCATCTTGGCCTTCGGTATTAATCACCGCAGCCAAAAAGGTAAGGAAACTGCGGTAAAACAAATGCAGAGGGCACTGAGGGCAGCCACCAAAAAATTCCCGGGTGCAGCCATCTGGGTACCAATGGTAAATTTTTCAAACAATCTAAAAGTGGAAGAACGGAGCATGCTTACGATCTTGAACAAGCATATTAGCAAAAATGTGCCTTATTTGCCACTACTCCCAACTACACAATTCCAAGTTGTTCAGGATGACATACATTGGACACCAACATGCGCCGAGGCCATGTTGACACACTGGGCAGAAAAATTAAACTTCACGGCCCTGTGAACCCAAAACGGGGTCCACTATTGGGGGGTGAGGTTTTAAATTTAACAAAAAACTTTGCACCCACCAACAGTCAATTAAGACTATTAAATAAGGGCCTGTCATTTGTACCCACTCCAAAAATAGACAGAAACATGAAAAAACAACTCACTTTGGACATGCAACAATACCATAGGAGACTACTCCTTACAACGTACTTTAGATTTAATCAGGAATCCGATCCGCCACCCTTTACTCCTAAGTCCACGTGGACACCTAAACTCTCACAGGTCCCGAACACCATTAGGAAAATTATTAGGGCGGACAGGTTTGCGAATAAACAGCTACCTTGGGACTACAGGGAGACCCCAAACCTCGACAGAGAGGAACAACGGGCCCTGACACAATTAGGCCGGGACAAATCTATCGTTATTAAGCCAGCCGATAAAGGCAGTGTGATTGTTCTAATGGACAGAGAGGCCTACACATGGGAAGCAGAGAGGCAATTACATCAGGTAAGTTACTATAAAAAGTTGGACGAACCAATCTTTCTAAAATCTATTCCGGAAGTCCAAAATATCCTCACTAAATTACGGGAAAGGGGCTACATCAATAGGAAACAGGAGACTTACCTGAGAGGTCCAGACAATCCCCGTCCGAGAATCTTCTACCTGCTACCTAAAATACACAAGAAACCTGAGTTATGGAGTGTCCCGTTCGAAATACCACCAGGCCGCCCCATTGTCTCTGACTGTGGCAGCGAAACGTATGCCACAGCGGAGTACATTGAACATTTCCTGAACCCCATTAGTACCAAACACCCCAGCTACCTCAAGGATACCTATGATTTTATAAACAAGATAAAAAACCTTCTTCTCCCAACTGAGAGTCTTTTATTTACAATAGACATTGATAGTCTATACACCAACATTGACACACCGGCGGGCCTGGAAGCGATAAGAGAATGGTTCATCAGATACCCGGACAAACACAGACCTGATGACCTACTCCTAGAATTGCTGGAACTTAATTTGACCAAAAATGATTTTGAATTCGATTCCAAATTTTATGTACAAACAAAGGGAACGGCAATGGGGAAGAAGTTTGCCCCCTCGTACGCCAACATTTTTATGGCCCGATGGGAGGAACGGGCACTGAACAATTGGCCTTCTAAACCACTCTATTACTATAGATTCTTAGATGATATCTGGGGGATCTGGTCAGGGACACGAGATGAATTCATCGCTTTTGCAGCTCATCTCAATCAGTGTGATAAATCGATTAAGATAAAATACACACTGGATGAGTCAGAAGTTAATTTCCTTGACACCATAACCTACAAAGAGAAGGACCTAGGGGGTAGACATAAACTCCAGATCAAGGTCTTCTTCAAGGATACTGATACTCATGCGCTCCTGTTTAAATCAAGCCATCACCCAAAACATACCTTCAAAGGTATTGTGAAATCCCAATTGTTGAGATTTCACAGGATTTGTACCCAACCAGGGGATTTTTGGACAGCCAAGACAATTTTATTTAAAACTCTAGGGAAAAGAGGCTACTCCCGGTCCTTTCTCAGGGACTGTTTAAAGAAGTTCCTGGACAAGAAGAATCAGGAGGGAGCGGAAATAATCCCCCTGACAACTACCTTCTCGATGGGGAGTGTCAGACTGAACAGGCGCTTCAAAGAAAACTTCCAAAAATTTAACACAACGGACCAGGTGCTGGACCATCACAGGGTCATATCGGCCTATAGAAAGAACAAAAATCTGAGGGACATATTAGTCCACAGTAAGCTCCCGGGACTACAGGACACAAACACAAAAAAGAAAAAATCCATGCTATTAGGGCAATATAGACCTAAACGTTGGATTTCTAATCCACAAAGTAAACACCTTTACACCATTTGGCCACCCCTAAAACCCAACATCCAGAATTGTGTGTACCTAATTTACTGCAAAAAATGCAATCTACAATATGTGGGTGAGACCAGAAACACCTTGGCTACTAGATTAGCGCAACATCGATATAACATTAACAATAAAAAGGAAACACACACACTCCTGGTCCAACACTTCATAAAACATGACATTCAGTCACTAAGGGTCATGGGACTCCAACACAATACACTGTGGTCCCATAACACCCGTAGAACAATAGAAAGGGAATGGATAAATAAATTAAATTCGATACATCCATGGGGCCTTAACGAACAAGTTAGGCAGATCCAGTGAGAGAGGGGGATATGGGGATTAGTGATTGTGCTTGGTGACGTTTTTGTGGGGGACTGGAGTTGATGATTAGTGACATACGGTAGGCCAGTGCCCAACGTAGGCCCCGAACCTGCCCGACAGCCGGGACCGGTTTGGGACCTCGGTACCCTAACCCCAACCCCTAACCCCTTAACCTAACCCTAACCCCTAACCCTAACCCTAACCACCCCCCCTCCCCCTAAAACCTAACCCTAACCTCTTAACCCTAAAAACCTAACCCTAACCTAACCTCTAAACCTAACCTTAACCACTAAACCTAACCAATAACCCCCAACTACCCCTTCCTAAACTCTACCTCCTCAACCTAACCCTAACCACCCCCCCTCCCCCTAAAACCTAACCCTAACCCTTGACCTTAACCCTAAAAACCTAACCCTAACCCTAACCTAACCTCTAAACCTAACCTTAACCACTAAACCTAACCAATAACCCCCAACTACCCCTTCTCCCCCTCCTAAACTCTACCTCCTAAACAAAATAACTCAACCTAACCCTAACCCTAACCCTAACCCTAACCCTAAATTATTTACACACTTTATGAACAGATTTTGGAAAGCTCTTTCACTTTGCATTGGAAACACTACATTTCAAGCCGACCACTTCTCCCTGCTCACAGCTGGAAACGCACCGCTCGTTTTTAACCCTCTGCTGCCATCTACTGGACGTTTTCGGTTACAACGTCCTCATGTACTTTTAGAAGTCATACAGCACCAGTTTGTAGGACTTTCAAGGTAGAATGAACCACCTCGTACCCCCCCAACGACACCAGCTATCTTTTTTTGTACCCCCACTGCCTAATTACTTTTACTGGGCTCCAATCTTTAAGTCAGAAGAATGTCAACCGATTTTTGTACCTCATTACAAAACAAACCCCAAGCTAACCCCAGACTTACTGCAAGGTGGCACCTGCTGTTTAGGTTAGGAACTGCATCTAACCCCAAGCTAACCCCAGACTTACTGAAAGCTGGCACCTGCTGTTTAGGTTAGGAACTGCATCTAACCCCAAGCTAACCCCAGACTTACTGAAAGCTGGCACCTGCTGTTTAGGTTAGGAACTGCATCTAACCCCAAGCTAACCCCAGACTTACTGCAAGGTGGCACCTGCTGTTTAGGTTAGGAACTGCATCTAACCCCAAGCTAACCCCAGACTTACTGAAAGCTGGCACCTGCTGTTTAGGTTAGGAACTGCATCTAACCCCACATGAAATTAAGAAACCCAAATGAAAGGGCACATTTTCTGCATAATTGCACAGCTTGTAACCCTTGTAACCAATCATGGCTACATCTCTGTAGCAAGCTTTAGGAGCTGAGAAATCGATCCAAGTTTGAATTAGGGCCTGTTTATGTAGCTGCAGACAGTTCTCTTGTCCTTTATGTTCCACGTTTCCTTAATTTTAACCATAACCTAATCCCTAATTATTCTAACCCCAACCTCAATAAACCTAATCTTAACCATCACCTAATCCCTAATTACTCTAACCCCAACCTCAATAAACCTAATCTTAACCATAACCTCATTCCTAATTATTCCAACCCCAACCTCAATAAGCCTAATCTTAACCATAACCGAATCCCTAATTACTCTAACCCCAACCTCAATAGACTCATCTCAACGATGACCTTACCCCAATTATTTACCATGACCCAACCCCTAATTACTCTAACCCTAAGCTTAATAAACCTAATTTCAACCCAATTCCCAATTATTCCAACCCCAACCACAATAAACTCCATTTCAACCATAACCCAACTCCCAATTATTCTAACCCTAATCCTAATAAACCTTCCAACTAGAACCTAACCTTCATTTACACTGTCCCCAATCACAATAAATGAAATTTCAATTATAGTTCAGTCCATAATTATATCAACTCTAACCTTAATAAACCTAATTACAACTTCAACCCAATTTCCAAGTACTTTAAATTCAATACACTGAAGCTCTACTACAACCTAATCTTTGATCATCCTAGCCCTGACCCCAAATAAACTGAATTTTAACCGCAATCTAATCACCCATCATCCTAACCCCAATTTAGATTAAAACTAGACTGACTACAACCCACCCTACCTACAATTAATTCAACTTCGACCTCAATAGATATATTTCTAACCCTGACCTACCTTAACCACCTTGACCATAAATTATACAATATAATTGATTGACCTAAAACATAATTTAAAATGGAAACCCCCAAAATCAATCGATATCCTATGTAATATTAATGAAATAAAAAAGGAATAAGGAAAAAAAGGTTATACCACAAGAGGGACACCTGAGGGCGCCACAGTCAACATGAAGTCCTCGAGGATGTTTGGGTATGGATATGGACGTTTGTGTAATATTTTTTGCCACAAGCAAACCAAGAATACACACCGTAGAGAAGTTTAAAGAGCCAAGCGCGCTGAGAACACGACGGTAAACACTTTACAACATGTGTACATAACTAAACATATACTAACACCTAACTACCAGTTTATTAACAATGAATTAATACATCGACTGATAGTGAGTGCATCATGAATTATTGATGAATTAATGATATGTATACATTAACAAATTAATGAGTGACATATGAATAGACTAGGGTTAAATTGGGCCTATTCGGTGCGTACTCTCTCTTAAGCTGGGAAGCCTCGACTTCCCGGCTTGACGGAATCCTAAGGCACCGCTCATTTTTGATCCTCTGCTGCCATCTTTTGGAATAGTCATGCCACATCACTTAGTATGATTTCAGGTTTTTCAACAGCTCATATTCCAAAAAATACCAAACCTTGGCTACCTGATAAGTCAGAAGAATGTCAACCGAACTGTTCACATCTTGTTCAATCGATTCAGGTACTTTACTGTTCTGTTCCTTTATTTTTTATTGTTATTTTTTAACATTACACACACTGCCAATTGCCTGTGTGTGTGTGTGTGTGTGTGTGTGTGTGTGTGTCTGTGTCTGTGTCTGTGTGTGTGTGTGTGTGTGTGTGTGTCCACGTACTCGGCCCATGAATCTCATTCTGATACCAGGGGTTACCATTCGTGTTCTTGAACGATTATTGCATTTTTGTGCTTATCATATGTTTTGTTTTGTTTTTTTTGTGTGTGTGTTGTGTGTCATAGGTTCGTGGTCTCGTGGATGTGTGGGTCGTGTGCTGCCCACCTCGGCCACGGACGGATCTTCTGCTCCAAGTCTGACTCGGATCATGTCCTGCTGAAATAAATAAATAAAAGGTAGGCAAATAGTTAGACATACACATGGATTGATGGATGCTTTACTGATCCCCAAGGAAATAAAAGTCCCTGTGGTACAATACAACACACATCATTGACATTACAAACCAGCAAAAAGGACATGTTTGAGTTTCAACCAATGGGATTCCAAACATTTGCATACGGCCAATAGGAGAGCAGACATTTGCATACTGCTACCTCCAGCCAATAGGAGAGCAAAGATTAGCATACGTCTCATTTCAATGCCACTAATTTGAATGCCGCCTCTGGTTTTAACTCTTAACCTATGAGCAAAACCCTAACCACGCCCCCAATCCAAGGCCTAACCCCAAGCTAACCCCAGACTTACTGCAAGGTGGCACCTGCTGTTTAGGTTAGGAACTGCATCTAACCCCAAGCTAACCCCAGACTTACTGAAAGCTGGCACCTGCTGTTTAGGTTAGGAACTGCATCTAACCCCACATGAAATTAAGAAACCCAAATGAAAGGGCACATTTTCTGCATAATTGCACAGCTTGTAACCCTTGTAACCAATCATGGCTACATCTCTGTAGCAAGCTTTAGGAGCTGAGAAATCGATCCAAGTTTGAATTAGGGCCTGTTTATGTAGCTGCAGACAGTTCTCTTGTCCTTTATGTTCCACGTTTCCTTAATTTTAACCATAACCTAATCCCTAATTATTCTAACCCCAACCTCAATAAACCTAATCTTAACCATTACCTAATCCCTAATTATTCTAACCCCAACCTCAATAAACCTAATCTTAACCATTACCTAATCCCTAATTACTCTAACCCCAACCTCAATAAACCTAATCTTAACCATTACCTAATCCCTAATTACTCTAACCCCAACCTCAATAAACCTAATCTTAACCATAACCTCATTCCTAATTATTCCAACCCCAACCTCAATAAGCCTAATCTTAACCATAACCTAATCCCTAATTACTCTAACCCCAACCTCAATAAACCTAATCTTAACCATTACCTAATCCCTAATTACTCTAACCCCAACCTCAATAAACCTAATCTTAACCATAACCTAATCTTAACCATCACCTAATCCCTAATTACTCTAACCCCAACCTCAATAAACCTAATCTTAACCATCACCTAATCCCTAATTACTCTAACCCCAACCTCAATAAACCTAATCTTAACCATAACCTCATTTCTAATTATTCCAACCCCAACCTCAATAAGCCTAATCTTAACCATAACCTAATCCCTAATTATTCTAACCCCAACCTCAATAGACTCATCTCAACGATGACCTTACCCCAATTATTTACCATAACCCAACCCCTAATTACTCTAACCCTAAGCTTAATAAACCTAATTTCAACCCAATTCCCAATTATTCCCGTATCTCGGACGCCTTTAGGACCAGGGTCACGGGGCTCCGATATGTCGCTCGTGCCTACGCGCGGTCCGTCGTACTCTGGTCCGGTGGGCCTACGACATCCGGTTCCCTCGCGGGACCTCCGCACGTCGTCTGGGGCCTGACGACTACTCGCGTACGCGTCGGGGCCCGTGTCTCGGCCGCCTTTCGGACCACGGTGACGGGGCTCCGATATGTCGCTCGTGGCCGGGCCCCCTCCGACGTGCTCGGTTTCGGTGCGCCTACGTCCTACGGTTCCGCCGCGGGACCCCGAAACGTGGTTTTTTGGGCCTACTCGCGTACGCGTCGGGGGCCCGTATCTCGGCCGTCTTTCCACGCGGGACCGCGGGGCTCCGATATGTCGCTGGTAGGTTGGACCTGCACGCCCTGTGCGATTTTGGAGGTCCTACGACGTTTCTTCGAATTTTCCCGATTATTTGACTGAGTGTAGACTAGGGTCAGATCGGCCGCATTCTCTTAATCCGGGAACCTTGCACCATATGGTCGCTGCTTCCCGGCTTAAGGATCTGACCTCTGCAGGGCATGTTCGGAACTGCATCGACATTAAGAAAAGGAAATAAGAAACCCGATGAAACGGCACATTTTCCAGTGTTAGTGCACAGCTTGAAGTTTGTTCTTCTGACCAATCGTTGCTACATCTATGCTGTAGCAGCCTCAAGAGCTGAGAAATCCCATTTTGAATGAATTAAAAGTCAATCGGCGTCTATCCCAGTGGGTTCGGACACCAGCTCTGAATATCCTTCATGAACATAATATCATTGTATGTTGTGTTTGTCTGGATTGAGCTTTTTACATGAAATTATTTACACACTTTATGAACAGATTTTGGAAAGCTCTTTCACTTTGCATTGGAAACACTACATTTCAAGCCGACCACTTCTCCCTGCTCACAGCTGGAAACGCACCGCTCGTTTTTAACCCTCTGCTGCCATCTACTGGACGTTTTCGGTTACAACGTCCTCATGTACTTTTAGAAGTCATACAGCACCAGTTTGTAGGACTTTCAAGGTAGAATGAACCACCTCGTACCCCCCCAACGACACCAGCTATCTTTTTTTGTACCCCCACTGCCTAATTACTTTTACTGGGCTCCAATCTTTAAGTCAGAAGAATGTCAACCGATTTTTGTACCTCATTACAAAACAAACCCCAAGCTAACCCCAGACTTACTGCAAGGTGGCACCTGCTGTTTAGGTTAGGAACTGCATCTAACCCCAAGCTAACCCCAGACTTACTGAAAGCTGGCACCTGCTGTTTAGGTTAGGAACTGCATCTAACCCCAAGCTAACCCCAGACTTACTGAAAGCTGGCACCTGCTGTTTAGGTTAGGAACTGCATCTAACCCCAAGCTAACCCCAGACTTACTGCAAGGTGGCACCTGCTGTTTAGGTTAGGAACTGCATCTAACCCCAAGCTAACCCCAGACTTACTGAAAGCTGGCACCTGCTGTTTAGGTTAGGAACTGCATCTAACCCCACATGAAATTAAGAAACCCAAATGAAAGGGCACATTTTCTGCATAATTGCACAGCTTGTAACCCTTGTAACCAATCATGGCTACATCTCTGTAGCAAGCTTTAGGAGCTGAGAAATCGATCCAAGTTTGAATTAGGGCCTGTTTATGTAGCTGCAGACAGTTCTCTTGTCCTTTATGTTCCACGTTTCCTTAATCTTAACCATCACCTAATCCCTAATTACTCTAACCCCAACCTCAATAAACCTAATCTTAACCATCACCTAATCCCTAATTACTCTAACCCCAACCTCAATAAACCTAATCTTAACCATAACCTCATTCCTAATTATTCCAACCCCAACCTCAATAAGCCTAATCTTAACCATAACCGAATCCCTAATTACTCTAACCCCAACCTCAATAGACTCATCTCAACGATGACCTTACCCCAATTATTTACCATGACCCAACCCCTAATTACTCTAACCCTAAGCTTAATAAACCTAATTTCAACCCAATTCCCAATTATTCCAACCCCAACCACAATAAACTCCATTTCAACCATAACCCAACTCCCAATTATTCTAACCCTAATCCTAATAAACCTTCCAACTAGAACCTAACCTTCATTTACACTGTCCCCAATCACAATAAATGAAATTTCAATTATAGTTCAGTCCATAATTATATCAACTCTAACCTTAATAAACCTAATTACAACTTCAACCCAATTTCCAAGTACTTTAAATTCAATACACTGAAGCTCTACTACAACCTAATCTTTGATCATCCTAGCCCTGACCCCAAATAAACTGAATTTTAACCGCAATCTAATCACCCATCATCCTAACCCCAATTTAGATTAAAACTAGACTGACTACAACCCACCCTACCTACAATTAATTCAACTTCGACCTCAATAGATATATTTCTAACCCTGACCTACCTTAACCACCTTGACCATAAATTATACAATATAATTGATTGACCTAAAACATAATTTAAAATGGAAACCCCCAAAATCAATCGATATCCTATGTAATATTAATGAAATAAAAAAGGAATAAGGAAAAAAAGGTTATACCACAAGAGGGACACCTGAGGGCGCCACAGTCAACATGAAGTCCTCGAGGATGTTTGGGTATGGATATGGACGTTTGTGTAATATTTTTTGCCACAAGCAAACCAAGAATACACACCGTAGAGAAGTTTAAAGAGCCAAGCGCGCTGAGAACACGACGGTAAACACTTTACAACATGTGTACATAACTAAACATATACTAACACCTAACTACCAGTTTATTAACAATGAATTAATACATCGACTGATAGTGAGTGCATCATGAATTATTGATGAATTAATGATATGTATACATTAACAAATTAATGAGTGACATATGAATAGACTAGGGTTAAATTGGGCCTATTCGGTGCGTACTCTCTCTTAAGCTGGGAAGCCTCGACTTCCCGGCTTGACGGAATCCTAAGGCACCGCTCATTTTTGATCCTCTGCTGCCATCTTTTGGAATAGTCATGCCACATCACTTAGTATGATTTCAGGTTTTTCAACAGCTCATATTCCAAAAAATACCAAACCTTGGCTACCTGATAAGTCAGAAGAATGTCAACCGAACTGTTCACATCTTGTTCAATCGATTCAGGTACTTTACTGTTCTGTTCCTTTATTTTTTATTGTTATTTTTTAACATTACACACACTGCCAATTGCCTGTGTGTGTGTGTGTGTGTGTGTGTGTGTGTCTGTGTCTGTGTCTGTGTGTGTGTGTGTGTGTGTGTGTGTCCACGTACTCGGCCCATGAATCTCATTCTGATACCAGGGGTTACCATTCGTGTTCTTGAACGATTATTGCATTTTTGTGCTTATCATATGTTTTGTTTTGTTTTTTTTGTGTGTGTGTTGTGTGTCATAGGTTCGTGGTCTCGTGGATGTGTGGGTCGTGTGCTGCCCACCTCGGCCACGGACGGATCTTCTGCTCCAAGTCTGACTCGGATCATGTCCTGCTGAAATAAATAAATAAAAGGTAGGCAAATAGTTAGACATACACATGGATTGATGGATGCTTTACTGATCCCCAAGGAAATAAAAGTCCCTGTGGTACAATACAACACACATCATTGACATTACAAACCAGCAAAAAGGACATGTTTGAGTTTCAACCAATGGGATTCCAAACATTTGCATACGGCCAATAGGAGAGCAGACATTTGCATACTGCTACCTCCAGCCAATAGGAGAGCAAAGATTAGCATACGTCTCATTTCAATGCCACTAATTTGAATGCCGCCTCTGGTTTTAACTCTTAACCTAACCCTAACCCTAACCCTAACCCTAACCCTAACCCTAACCCTAACCCTAACCCTAACCCTAACCCTAACCCTAGCTGCAGACAGTTCTCTTGTCCTTTATGTTCCACGTTTCCTTAATCTTAACCATCACCTAATCCCTAATTACTCTAACCCCAACCTCAATAAACCTAATCTTAACCATCACCTAATCCCTAATTACTCTAACCCCAACCTCAATAAACCTAATCTTAACCATAACCTCATTCCTAATTATTCCAACCCCAACCTCAATAAGCCTAATCTTAACCATAACCTAATCCCTAATTACTCTAACCCCAACCTCAATAAACCTAATCTTAACCATCACCTAATCCCTAATTACTCTAACCCCAACCTCAATAAACCTAATCTTAACCATCACCTAATCCCTAATTACTCTAACCCCAACCTCAATAAACCTAATCTTAACCATAACCTCATTCCTAATTATTCCAACCCCAACCTCAATAAGCCTAATCTTAACCATAACCGAATCCCTAATTACTCTAACCCCAACCTCAATAGACTCATCTCAACGATGACCTTACCCCAATTATTTACCATGACCCAACCCCTAATTACTCTAACCCTAAGCTTAATAAACCTAATTTCAACCCAATTCCCAATTATTCCAACCCCAACCACAATAAACTCCATTTCAACCATAACCCAACTCCCAATTATTCTAACCCTAATCCTAATAAACCTTCCAACTAGAACCTAACCTTCATTTACACTGTCCCCAATCACAATAAATGAAATTTCAATTATAGTTCAGTCCATAATTATATCAACTCTAACCTTAATAAACCTAATTACAACTTCAACCCAATTTCCAAGTACTTTAAATTCAATACACTGAAGCTCTACTACAACCTAATCTTTGATCATCCTAGCCCTGACCCCAAATAAACTGAATTTTAACCGCAATCTAATCACCCATCATCCTAACCCCAATTTAGATTAAAACTAGACTGACTACAACCCACCCTACCTACAATTAATTCAACTTCGACCTCAATAGATATATTTCTAACCCTGACCTACCTTAACCACCTTGACCATAAATTATACAATATAATTGATTGACCTAAAACATAATTTAAAATGGAAACCCCCAAAATAAATCGATATCCTATGTAATATTAATGAAATAAAAAAGGAATAAGGAAAAAAAGGTTATACCACAAGAGGGACACCTGAGGGCGCCACAGTCAACATGAAGTCCTCGAGGATGTTTGGGTATGGATATGGACGTTTGTGTAATATTTTTTGCCACAAGCAAACCAAGAATACACACCGTAGAGAAGTTTAAAGAGCCAAGCGCGCTGAGAACACGACGGTAAACACTTTACAACATGTGTACATAACTAAACATATACTAACACCTAACTACCAGTTTATTAACAATGAATTAATACATCGACTGATAGTGAGTGCATCATGAATTATTGATGAATTAATGATATGTATACATTAACAAATTAATGAGTGACATATGAATAGACTAGGGTTAAATTGGGCCTATTCGGTGCGTACTCTCTCTTAAGCTGGGAAGCCTCGACTTCCCGGCTTGACGGAATCCTAAGGCACCGCTCATTTTTGATCCTCTGCTGCCATCTTTTGGAATAGTCATGCCACATCACTTAGTATGATTTCAGGTTTTTCAACAGCTCGTATTCCAAAAAATACCAAACCTTGGCTACCTGATAAGTCAGAAGAATGTCAACCGAACTGTTCACATCTTGTTCAATCGATTCAGGTACTTTACTGTTCTGTTCCTTTATTTTTTATTGTTATTTTTTAACATTACACACACTGCCAATTGCCTGTGTGTGTGTGTGTGTGTGTGTGTGTGTGTGTGTGTGTCTGTGTCTGTGTCTGTGTGTGTGTGTGTGTGTGTGTGTGTCCACGTACTCGGCCCATGAATCTCATTCTGATACCAGGGGTTACCATTCGTGTTCTTGAACGATTATTGCATTTTTGTGCTTATCATATGTTTTGTTTTGTTTTTTTTGTGTGTGTGTTGTGTGTCATAGGTTCGTGGTCTCGTGGATGTGTGGGTCGTGTGCTGCCCACCTCGGCCACGGACGGATCTTCTGCTCCAAGTCTGACTCGGATCATGTCCTGCTGAAATAAATAAATAAAAGGTAGGCAAATAGTTAGACATACACATGGATTGATGGATGCTTTACTGATCCCCAAGGAAATAAAAGTCCCTGTGGTACAATACAACACACATCATTGACATTACAAACCAGCAAAAAGGACATGTTTGAGTTTCAACCAATGGGATTCCAAACATTTGCATACGGCCAATAGGAGAGCAGACATTTGCATACTGCTACCTCCAGCCAATAGGAGAGCAAAGATTAGCATACGTCTCATTTCAATGCCACTAATTTGAATGCCGCCTCTGGTTTTAACTCTTAACCTATGAGCAAAACCCTAACCACGCCCCCAATCCAAGGCCTAACCCCAAGCTAACCCCAGACTTACTGAAAGCTGGCACCTGCTGTTTAGGTTAGGAACTGCATCTAACCCCAAGCTAACCCCAGACTTACTGAAAGCTGGCACCTGCTGTTTAGGTTAGGAACTGCATCTAACCCCAAGCTAACCCCAGACTTACTGAAAGCTGGCACCTGCTGTTTAGGTTAGGAACTGCATCTAACCCCAAGCTAACCCCAGACTTACTGAAAGCTGGCACCTGCTGTTTAGGTTAGGAACTGCATCTAACCCCACATGAAATTAAGAAACCCAAATGAAAGGGCACATTTTCTGCATAATTGCACAGCTTGTAACCCTTGTAACCAATCATGGCTACATCTCTGTAGCAAGCTTTAGGAGCTGAGAAATCGATCCAAGTTTGAATTAGGGCCTGTTTATGTAGCTGCAGACAGTTCTCTTGTCCTTTATGTTCCACGTTTCCTTAATCTTAACCATCACCTAATCCCTAATTACTCTAACCCCAACCTCAATAAACCTAATCTTAACCATCACCTAATCCCTAATTACTCTAACCCCAACCTCAATAAACCTAATCTTAACCATAACCTCATTCCTAATTATTCCAACCCCAACCTCAATAAGCCTAATCTTAACCATAACCTAATCCCTAATTACTCTAACCCCAACCTCAATAAACCTAATCTTAACCATCACCTAATCCCTAATTACTCTAACCCCAACCTCAATAAACCTAATCTTAACCATCACCTAATCCCTAATTACTCTAACCCCAACCTCAATAAACCTAATCTTAACCATAACCTCATTCCTAATTATTCCAACCCCAACCTCAATAAGCCTAATCTTAACCATAACCTAATCCCTAATTACTCTAACCCCAACCTCAATAGACTCATCTCAACGATGACCTTACCCCAATTATTTACCATAACCCAACCCCTAATTACTCTAACCCTAAGCTTAATAAACCTAATTTCAACCCAATTCCCAATTATTCCAACCCCAACCACAATAAACTCCATTTCAACCATAACCCAACTCCCAATTATTCTAACCCTAATCCTAATAAACCTTCCAACTAGAACCTAACCTTCATTTACACTGTCCCCAATCACAATAAATGAAATTTCAATTATAGTTCAGTCCATAATTATATCAACTCTAACCTTAATAAACCTAATTACAACTTCAACCCAATTTCCAAGTACTTTAAATTCAATACACTGAAGCTCTACTACAACCTAATCTTTGATCATCCTAGCCCTGACCCCAAATAAACTGAATTTTAACCGCAATCTAATCACCCATCATCCTAACCCCAATTTAGATTAAAACTAGACTGACTACAACCCACCCTACCTACAATTAATTCAACTTCGACCTCAATAGATATATTTCTAACCCTGACCTACCTTAACCACCTTGACCATAAATTATACAATATAATTGATTGACCTAAAACATAATTTAAAATGGAAACCCCCAAAATAAATCGATATCCTATGTAATATTAATGAAATAAAAAAGGAATAAGGAAAAAAAGGTTATACCACAAGAGGGACACCTGAGGGCGCCACAGTCAACATGAAGTCCTCGAGGATGTTTGGGTATGGATATGGACGTTTGTGTAATATTTTTTGCCACAAGCAAACCAAGAATACACACCGTAGAGAAGTTTAAAGAGCCAAGCGCGCTGAGAACACGACGGTAAACACTTTACAACATGTGTACATAACTAAACATATACTAACACCTAACTACCAGTTTATTAACAATGAATTAATACATCGACTGATAGTGAGTGCATCATGAATTATTGATGAATTAATGATATGTATACATTAACAAATTAATGAGTGACATATGAATAGACTAGGGTTAAATTGGGCCTATTCGGTGCGTACTCTCTCTTAAGCTGGGAAGCCTCGACTTCCCGGCTTGACGGAATCCTAAGGCACCGCTCATTTTTGATCCTCTGCTGCCATCTTTTGGAATAGTCATGCCACATCACTTAGTATGATTTCAGGTTTTTCAACAGCTCGTATTCCAAAAAATACCAAACCTTGGCTACCTGATAAGTCAGAAGAATGTCAACCGAACTGTTCACATCTTGTTCAATCGATTCAGGTACTTTACTGTTCTGTTCCTTTATTTTTTATTGTTATTTTTTAACATTACACACACTGCCAATTGCCTGTGTGTGTGTGTGTGTGTGTGTGTGTGTGTGTGTGTGTGTGTCTGTGTCTGTGTCTGTGTGTGTGTGTGTGTGTGTGTGTGTCCACGTACTCGGCCCATGAATCTCATTCTGATACCAGGGGTTACCATTCGTGTTCTTGAACGATTATTGCATTTTTGTGCTTATCATATGTTTTGTTTTGTTTTTTTTGTGTGTGTGTTGTGTGTCATAGGTTCGTGGTCTCGTGGATGTGTGGGTCGTGTGCTGCCCACCTCGGCCACGGACGGATCTTCTGCTCCAAGTCTGACTCGGATCATGTCCTGCTGAAATAAATAAATAAAAGGTAGGCAAATAGTTAGACATACACATGGATTGATGGATGCTTTACTGATCCCCAAGGAAATAAAAGTCCCTGTGGTACAATACAACACACATCATTGACATTACAAACCAGCAAAAAGGACATGTTTGAGTTTCAACCAATGGGATTCCAAACATTTGCATACGGCCAATAGGAGAGCAGACATTTGCATACTGCTACCTCCAGCCAATAGGAGAGCAAAGATTAGCATACGTCTCATTTCAATGCCACTAATTTGAATGCCGCCTCTGGTTTTAACTCTTAACCTAACCCTAACCCTAACCCTAACCCTAACCCTAACCCTAACCCTAACCCTAACCCTAACCCTAATCCTAACCATTTATAACCCTAATCCTAACCCCAAACCTAATCCTAACCCTAAACCTAACCCTAAACCTGATTTCTCTAGTTGCAGGCACCTAAAAGTCATTACAAAACAAACTCCGAGCTAAAAACCCAGACTAGGTCTAGTACAAATGCAAGCCAAGACTTAAAAACTACAAGAAATAGAACTAGGATGACTGAGGAACTTTCAAACTAACCCTAGACTGGGAGCTGACAGGCCTCAGTTGACCCTAGACTAGCATTAAGTGTCTGTTTGACAGTGTGGCTCATATTTTTCTCCTAGGCCGTTAACCTCCGACCATATGGTCGCCACAACTCAGCTTGGGAGAGAAATGAGACTGTCTTCATTCCTTATCCCATGCTGCCATCTTGTGGTAAGTTTTAATCATTACGTCCTCTTTGTGTTTTCAAGGGCACCTATCTCTCACCACCATTTTGGGTCTTTTAAAGTCCAGGGCAAAGCCAAACATCTACCTTTCTTTGTACCCCACACAGCTTTCAGCCCATACTCACGTTTTCTTGGCTCCTGTCTTGAAGGACGCGTCAGAAGGATGTCAACCCACCGCTTCACATCTTCATTCCATGCACTCAGGTGATCTGTCTGTGCACTTTCATTCTTCTTTTCCCTTTGTTTTTCCCTTTTGCTCACTTTTTTAACATTCCACACACTGCTAATTGCCTGTGTGTGTGTCCACATACTCTTGTGAATCTCGTTCTGATACCAGGGGTTTTAAACACTCGCCCGTGTTCCTGAAAGACTATCATTGCAATATTTTCTGCTTTGTCAATTGTTTTGCTACTTACTTTCTTTCTTTGTTGGTTTTTGTTCTTGTGTGTGTTTTTGTGTGTGTTTTTGTGTTTTCGTGTGTGTGTCGCAGAGGTTCCTGGTCTCGTGGATCTGTGGGTCGTGTGCTGCCCACCTTGGCCACGGACGGATCTTCTGCTCCAGGTCTGACTCAGATCATGTCCTGCTGAAATAAATAAATAAAAGGTAGGCAAATAGATAGACAGACACATGGATTGATGGATGCTTTACTGATCCCCAAGGACATGAAAGCCCCTGTAGCACAATACAACACACATCATTGACATTACAAACCAGCAAAAAGGGGCAAGACCAGACAGGTTTGAGTTTCAACCAATGGGAGTCCAGACATTTGCATACGGCCAATAGGAGAGCAAACATTTGCATACTGCTACCTCCAGCCAATAGGAGAGCAAAGATTAGCATACAGCTCATTTGAATGCCACTAATTTGCATGCCACTAGGCATTTCAACTCTATACCTATGGCCAAACCCTAAACACGCCCCCAATCACCCTGCTGGTTAGGGTTAGTCACTACACATGACCCTAAACACTCTCCAGAAGGCCCCCTGCTGGTTAGGGTTAGTCACTACACATGACCCTAAACACTCTCCAGAAGGCCCCCTGCTGGTTAGGGTTAGTCACTACACATGACCCTAAACACTCTCCAGAAGGCCCCCTGCTGGTTAGGGTTAGTCACTACACATGACCCTAAACACTCTCCAGAAGGCCCCCTGCTGGTTAGGGTTAGTCACTACACATGACCCTAAACACTCTCCAGAAGGCCCCCTGCTGGTTAGGGTTAGTCACTGCATCTGACCACACATGAAAACCCAAATTATAATGTACATTTTCAGCTTTAGTGCACAGATTGTAACCCTTGTAATAAGCAATCATTGCTACATCTATCTCTAGCAAAAGCTGTGACATCAATCCAAATTAGGCCTATTTTCTTTTTTTTCAGGTCATTACAAAACTAACCCTAACTCCAGACTGACCTATATGCTGGTCCCACTTACTGATCTCAACCCTAATCCTAAACACTAACCCTAAACCCTAACCATTTATAACCCTAACCCTAAACCTAATCCTAACCCTAATCCTAACCCTAAACCTAATCCTAACCCTAATCCTAACCATTTATAACCCTAATCCTAACCCCAAACCTAATCCTAACCCTAAACCTAACCCTAAACCTGATTTCTCTAGTTGCAGGCACCTAAAAGTCATTACAAAACAAACTCCGAGCTAAAAACCCAGACTAGGTCTAGTACAAATGCAAGCCAAGACTTAAAAACTACAAGAAATAGAACTAGGATGACTGAGGAACTTTCAAACTAACCCTAGACTGGGAGCTGACAGGCCTCAGTTGACCCTAGACTAGCATTAAGTGTCTGTTTGACAGTGTGGCTCATATTTTTCTCCTAGGCCGTTAACCTCCGACCATATGGTCGCCACAACTCAGCTTGGGAGAGAAATGAGACTGTCTTCATTCCTTATCCCATGCTGCCATCTTGTGGTAAGTTTTAATCATTACGTCCTCTTTGTGTTTTCAAGGGCACCTATCTCTCACCACCATTTTGGGTCTTTTAAAGTCCAGGGCAAAGCCAAACATCTACCTTTCTTTGTACCCCACACAGCTTTCAGCCCATACTCACGTTTTCTTGGCTCCTGTCTTGAAGGACGCGTCAGAAGGATGTCAACCCACCGCTTCACATCTTCATTCCATGCACTCAGGTGATCTGTCTGTGCACTTTCATTCTTCTTTTCCCTTTGTTTTTCCCTTTTGCTCACTTTTTTAACATTCCACACACTGCTAATTGCCTGTGTGTGTGTCCACATACTCTTGTGAATCTCGTTCTGATACCAGGGGTTTTAAACACTCGCCCGTGTTCCTGAAAGACTATCATTGCAATATTTTCTGCTTTGTCAATTGTTTTGCTACTTACTTTCTTTCTTTGTTGGTTTTTGTTCTTGTGTGTGTTTTTGTGTGTGTTTTTGTGTTTTCGTGTGTGTGTCGCAGAGGTTCCTGGTCTCGTGGATCTGTGGGTCGTGTGCTGCCCACCTTGGCCACGGACGGATCTTCTGCTCCAGGTCTGACTCAGATCATGTCCTGCTGAAATAAATAAATAAAAGGTAGGCAAATAGATAGACAGACACATGGATTGATGGATGCTTTACTGATCCCCAAGGACATGAAAGCCCCTGTAGCACAATACAACACACATCATTGACATTACAAACCAGCAAAAAGGGGCAAGACCAGACAGGTTTGAGTTTCAACCAATGGGAGTCCAGACATTTGCATACGGCCAATAGGAGAGCAAACATTTGCATACTGCTACCTCCAGCCAATAGGAGAGCAAAGATTAGCATACAGCTCATTTGAATGCCACTAATTTGCATGCCACTAGGCATTTCAACTCTATACCTATGGCCAAACCCTAAACACGCCCCCAATCACCCTGCTGGTTAGGGTTAGTCACTACACATGACCCTAAACACTCTCCAGAAGGCCCCCTGCTGGTTAGGGTTAGTCACTACACATGACCCTAAACACTCTCCAGAAGGCCCCCTGCTGGTTAGGGTTAGTCACTACACATGACCCTAAACACTCTCCAGAAGGCCCCCTGCTGGTTAGGGTTAGTCACTACACATGACCCTAAACACTCTCCAGAAGGCCCCCTGCTGGTTAGGGTTAGTCACTACACATGACCCTAAACACTCTCCAGAAGGCCCCCTGCTGGTTAGGGTTAGTCACTGCATCTGACCACACATGAAAACCCAAATTATAATGTACATTTTCAGCTTTAGTGCACAGATTGTAACCCTTGTAATAAGCAATCATTGCTACATCTATCTCTAGCAAAAGCTGTGACATCAATCCAAATTAGGCCTATTTTCTTTTTTTTCAGGTCATTACAAAACTAACCCTAACTCCAGACTGACCTATATGCTGGTCCCACTTACTGATCTCAACCCTAATCCTAAACACTAACCCTAAACCCTAACCATTTATAACCCTAACCCTAAACCTAATCCTAACCCTAATCCTAACCCTAAACCTAATCCTAACCCTAATCCTAACCATTTATAACCCTAATCCTAACCCCAAACCTAATCCTAACCCTAAACCTAACCCTAAACCTGATTTCTCTAGTTGCAGGCACCTAAAAGTCATTACAAAACAAACTCCGAGCTAAAAACCCAGACTAGGTCTAGTACAAATGCAAGCCAAGACTTAAAAACTACAAGAAATAGAACTAGGATGACTGAGGAACTTTCAAACTAACCCTAGACTGGGAGCTGACAGGCCTCAGTTGACCCTAGACTAGCATTAAGTGTCTGTTTGACAGTGTGGCTCATATTTTTCTCCTAGGCCGTTAACCTCCGACCATATGGTCGCCACAACTCAGCTTGGGAGAGAAATGAGACTGTCTTCATTCCTTATCCCATGCTGCCATCTTGTGGTAAGTTTTAATCATTACGTCCTCTTTGTGTTTTCAAGGGCACCTATCTCTCACCACCATTTTGGGTCTTTTAAAGTCCAGGGCAAAGCCAAACATCTACCTTTCTTTGTACCCCACACAGCTTTCAGCCCATACTCACGTTTTCTTGGCTCCTGTCTTGAAGGACGCGTCAGAAGGATGTCAACCCACCGCTTCACATCTTCATTCCATGCACTCAGGTGATCTGTCTGTGCACTTTCATTCTTCTTTTCCCTTTGTTTTTCCCTTTTGCTCACTTTTTTAACATTCCACACACTGCTAATTGCCTGTGTGTGTGTCCACATACTCTTGTGAATCTCGTTCTGATACCAGGGGTTTTAAACACTCGCCCGTGTTCCTGAAAGACTATCATTGCAATATTTTCTGCTTTGTCAATTGTTTTGCTACTTACTTTCTTTCTTTGTTGGTTTTTGTTCTTGTGTGTGTTTTTGTGTGTGTTTTTGTGTTTTCGTGTGTGTGTCGCAGAGGTTCCTGGTCTCGTGGATCTGTGGGTCGTGTGCTGCCCACCTTGGCCACGGACGGATCTTCTGCTCCAGGTCTGACTCAGATCATGTCCTGCTGAAATAAATAAATAAAAGGTAGGCAAATAGATAGACAGACACATGGATTGATGGATGCTTTACTGATCCCCAAGGACATGAAAGCCCCTGTAGCACAATACAACACACATCATTGACATTACAAACCAGCAAAAAGGGGCAAGACCAGACAGGTTTGAGTTTCAACCAATGGGAGTCCAGACATTTGCATACGGCCAATAGGAGAGCAAACATTTGCATACTGCTACCTCCAGCCAATAGGAGAGCAAAGATTAGCATACAGCTCATTTGAATGCCACTAATTTGCATGCCACTAGGCATTTCAACTCTATACCTATGGCCAAACCCTAAACACGCCCCCAATCACCCTGCTGGTTAGGGTTAGTCACTACACATGACCCTAAACACTCTCCAGAAGGCCCCCTGCTGGTTAGGGTTAGTCACTACACATGACCCTAAACACTCTCCAGAAGGCCCCCTGCTGGTTAGGGTTAGTCACTACACATGACCCTAAACACTCTCCAGAAGGCCCCCTGCTGGTTAGGGTTAGTCACTACACATGACCCTAAACACTCTCCAGAAGGCCCCCTGCTGGTTAGGGTTAGTCACTACACATGACCCTAAACACTCTCCAGAAGGCCCCCTGCTGGTTAGGGTTAGTCACTGCATCTGACCACACATGAAAACCCAAATTATAATGTACATTTTCAGCTTTAGTGCACAGATTGTAACCCTTGTAATAAGCAATCATTGCTACATCTATCTCTAGCAAAAGCTGTGACATCAATCCAAATTAGGCCTATTTTCTTTTTTTTCAGGTCATTACAAAACTAACCCTAACTCCAGACTGACCTATATGCTGGTCCCACTTACTGATCTCAACCCTAATCCTAAACACTAACCCTAAACCCTAACCATTTATAACCCTAACCCTAAACCTAATCCTAACCCTAATCCTAACCCTAAACCTAATCCTAACCCTAATCCTAACCATTTATAACCCTAATCCTAACCCCAAACCTAATCCTAACCCTAAACCTAACCCTAAACCTGATTTCTCTAGTTGCAGGCACCTAAAAGTCATTACAAAACAAACTCCGAGCTAAAAACCCAGACTAGGTCTAGTACAAATGCAAGCCAAGACTTAAAAACTACAAGAAATAGAACTAGGATGACTGAGGAACTTTCAAACTAACCCTAGACTGGGAGCTGACAGGCCTCAGTTGACCCTAGACTAGCATTAAGTGTCTGTTTGACAGTGTGGCTCATATTTTTCTCCTAGGCCGTTAACCTCCGACCATATGGTCGCCACAACTCAGCTTGGGAGAGAAATGAGACTGTCTTCATTCCTTATCCCATGCTGCCATCTTGTGGTAAGTTTTAATCATTACGTCCTCTTTGTGTTTTCAAGGGCACCTATCTCTCACCACCATTTTGGGTCTTTTAAAGTCCAGGGCAAAGCCAAACATCTACCTTTCTTTGTACCCCACACAGCTTTCAGCCCAAGGAGAGCAGACATTTGCATACTGCTACCTCCAGCCAATAGGAGAGCAAAGATTAGCATACGTCTCATTTCAATGCCACTAATTTGAATGCCGCCTCTGGTTTTAACTCTTAACCTATGAGCAAAACCCTAACCACGCCCCCAATCCAAGGCCTAACCCCAAGCTAACCCCAGACTTACTGAAAGCTGGCACCTGCTGTTTAGGTTAGGAACTGCATCTAACCCCAAGCTAACCCCAGACTTACTGAAAGCTGGCACCTGCTGTTTAGGTTAGGAACTGCATCTAACCCCAAGCTAACCCCAGACTTACTGAAAGCTGGCACCTGCTGTTTAGGTTAGGAACTGCATCTAACCCCAAGCTAACCCCAGACTTACTGAAAGCTGGCACCTGCTGTTTAGGTTAGGAACTGCATCTAACCCCAAGCTAACCCCAGACTTACTGAAAGCTGGCACCTGCTGTTTAGGTTAGGAACTGCATCTAACCCCACATGAAATTAAGAAACCCAAATGAAAGGGCACATTTTCTGCATAATTGCACAGCTTGTAACCCTTGTAACCAATCATGGCTACATCTCTGTAGCAAGCTTTAGGAGCTGAGAAATCGATCCAAGTTTGAATTAGGGCCTGTTTATGTAGCTGCAGACAGTTCTCTTGTCCTTTTTGTTCCACGTTTCCTTAATCTTAACCATCACCTAATCCCTAATTACTCTAACCCCAACCTCAATAAACCTAATCTTAACCATCACCTAATCCCTAATTACTCTAACCCCAACCTCAATAAACCTAATCTTAACCATAACCTCATTCCTAATTATTCCAACCCCAACCTCAATAAGCCTAATCTTAACCATAACCTAATCCCTAATTACTCTAACCCCAACCTCAATAAACCTAATCTTAACCATCACCTAATCCCTAATTACTCTAACCCCAACCTCAATAAACCTAATCTTAACCATCACCTAATCCCTAATTACTCTAACCCCAACCTCAATAAACCTAATCTTAACCATAACCTCATTCCTAATTATTCCAACCCCAACCTCAATAAGCCTAATCTTAACCATAACCTAATCCCTAATTACTCTAACCCCAACCTCAATAGACTCATCTCAACGATGACCTTACCCCAATTATTTACCATAACCCAACCCCTAATTACTCTAACCCTAAGCTTAATAAACCTAATTTCAACCCAATTCCCAATTATTCCAACCCCAACCACAATAAACTCCATTTCAACCATAACCCAACTCCCAATTATTCTAACCCTAATCCTAATAAACCTTCCAACTAGAACCTAACCTTCATTTACACTGTCCCCAATCACAATAAATGAAATTTCAATTATAGTTCAGTCCATAATTATATCAACTCTAACCTTAATAAACCTAATTACAACTTCAACCCAATTTCCAAGTACTTTAAATTCAATACACTGAAGCTCTACTACAACCTAATCTTTGATCATCCTAGCCCTGACCCCAAATAAACTGAATTTTAACCGCAATCTAATCACCCATCATCCTAACCCCAATTTAGATTAAAACTAGACTGACTACAACCCACCCTACCTACAATTAATTCAACTTCGACCTCAATAGATATATTTCTAACCCTGACCTACCTTAACCACCTTGACCATAAATTATACAATATAATTGATTGACCTAAAACATAATTTAAAATGGAAACCCCCAAAATCAATCGATATCCTATGTAATATTAATGAAATAAAAAAGGAATAAGGAAAAAAAGGTTATACCACAAGAGGGACACCTGAGGGCGCCACAGTCAACATGAAGTCCTCGAGGATGTTTGGGTATGGATATGGACGTTTGTGTAATATTTTTTGCCACAAGCAAACCAAGAATACACACCGTAGAGAAGTTTAAAGAGCCAAGCGCGCTGAGAACACGACGGTAAACACTTTACAACATGTGTACATAACTAAACATATACTAACACCTAACTACCAGTTTATTAACAATGAATTAATACATCGACTGATAGTGAGTGCATCATGAATTATTGATGAATTAATGATATGTATACATTAACAAATTAATGAGTGACATATGAATAGACTAGGGTTAAATTGGGCCTATTCGGTGCGTACTCTCTCTTAAGCTGGGAAGCCTCGACTTCCCGGCTTGACGGAATCCTAAGGCACCGCTCATTTTTGATCCTCTGCTGCCATCTTTTGGAATAGTCATGCCACATCACTTAGTATGATTTCAGGTTTTTCAACAGCTCGTATTCCAAAAAATACCAAACCTTGGCTACCTGATAAGTCAGAAGAATGTCAACCGAACTGTTCACATCTTGTTCAATCGATTCAGGTACTTTACTGTTCTGTTCCTTTATTTTTTATTGTTATTTTTTAACATTACACACACTGCCAATTGCCTGTGTGTGTGTGTGTGTGTGTGTGTGTGTGTGTGTGTGTCTGTGTCTGTGTCTGTGTGTGTGTGTGTGTGTGTGTGTGTCCACGTACTCGGCCCATGAATCTCATTCTGATACCAGGGGTTACCATTCGTGTTCTTGAACGATTATTGCATTTTTGTGCTTATCATATGTTTTGTTTTGTTTTTTTTGTGTGTGTGTTGTGTGTCATAGGTTCGTGGTCTCGTGGATGTGTGGGTCGTGTGCTGCCCACCTCGGCCACGGACGGATCTTCTGCTCCAAGTCTGACTCGGATCATGTCCTGCTGAAATAAATAAATAAAAGGTAGGCAAATAGTTAGACATACACATGGATTGATGGATGCTTTACTGATCCCCAAGGAAATAAAAGTCCCTGTGGTACAATACAACACACATCATTGACATTACAAACCAGCAAAAAGGACATGTTTGAGTTTCAACCAATGGGATTCCAAACATTTGCATACGGCCAATAGGAGAGCAGACATTTGCATACTGCTACCTCCAGCCAATAGGAGAGCAAAGATTAGCATACGTCTCATTTCAATGCCACTAATTTGAATGCCGCCTCTGGTTTTAACTCTTAACCCTATGAGCAAAACCCTAACCACGCCCCCAATCCAAGGCCTAACCCCAAGCTAACCCCAGACTTACTGCAAGGTGGCACCTGCTGTTTAGGTTAGGAACTGCATCTAACCCCAAGCTAACCCCAGACTTACTGAAAGCTGGCACCTGCTGTTTAGGTTAGGAACTGCATCTAACCCCACATGAAATTAAGAAACCCAAATGAAAGGGCACATTTTCTGCATAATTGCACAGCTTGTAACCCTTGTAACCAATCATGGCTACATCTCTGTAGCAAGCTTTAGGAGCTGAGAAATCGATCCAAGTTTGAATTAGGGCCTGTTTATGTAGCTGCAGACAGTTCTCTTGTCCTTTATGTTCCACGTTTCCTTAATTTTAACCATAACCTAATCCCTAATTATTCTAACCCCAACCTCAATAAACCTAATCTTAACCATTACCTAATCCCTAATTATTCTAACCCCAACCTCAATAAACCTAATCTTAACCATTACCTAATCCCTAATTACTCTAACCCCAACCTCAATAAACCTAATCTTAACCATTACCTAATCCCTAATTACTCTAACCCCAACCTCAATAAACCTAATCTTAACCATAACCTCATTCCTAATTATTCCAACCCCAACCTCAATAAGCCTAATCTTAACCATAACCTAATCCCTAATTACTCTAACCCCAACCTCAATAAACCTAATCTTAACCATTACCTAATCCCTAATTACTCTAACCCCAACCTCAATAAACCTAATCTTAACCATAACCTAATCTTAACCATCACCTAATCCCTAATTACTCTAACCCCAACCTCAATAAACCTAATCTTAACCATCACCTAATCCCTAATTACTCTAACCCCAACCTCAATAAACCTAATCTTAACCATAACCTCATTTCTAATTATTCCAACCCCAACCTCAATAAGCCTAATCTTAACCATAACCTAATCCCTAATTATTCTAACCCCAACCTCAATAGACTCATCTCAACGATGACCTTACCCCAATTATTTACCATAACCCAACCCCTAATTACTCTAACCCTAAGCTTAATAAACCTAATTTCAACCCAATTCCCAATTATTCCCGTATCTCGGACGCCTTTAGGACCAGGGTCACGGGGCTCCGATATGTCGCTCGTGCCTACGCGCGGTCCGTCGTACTCTGGTCCGGTGGGCCTACGACATCCGGTTCCCTCGCGGGACCTCCGCACGTCGTCTGGGGCCTGACGACTACTCGCGTACGCGTCGGGGCCCGTGTCTCGGCCGCCTTTCGGACCACGGTGACGGGGCTCCGATATGTCGCTCGTGGCCGGGCCCCCTCCGACGTGCTCGGTTTCGGTGCGCCTACGTCCTACGGTTCCGCCGCGGGACCCCGAAACGTGGTTTTTTGGGCCTACTCGCGTACGCGTCGGGGGCCCGTATCTCGGCCGTCTTTCCACGCGGGACCGCGGGGCTCCGATATGTCGCTGGTAGGTTGGACCTGCACGCCCTGTGCGATTTTGGAGGTCCTACGACGTTTCTTCGAATTTTCCCGATTATTTGACTGAGTGTAGACTAGGGTCAGATCGGCCGCATTCTCTTAATCCGGGAACCTTGCACCATATGGTCGCTGCTTCCCGGCTTAAGGATCTGACCTCTGCAGGGCATGTTCGGAACTGCATCGACATTAAGAAAAGGAAATAAGAAACCCGATGAAACGGCACATTTTCCAGTGTTAGTGCACAGCTTGAAGTTTGTTCTTCTGACCAATCGTTGCTACATCTATGCTGTAGCAGCCTCAAGAGCTGAGAAATCCCATTTTGAATGAATTAAAAGTCAATCGGCGTCTATCCCAGTGGGTTCGGACACCAGCTCTGAATATCCTTCATGAACATAATATCATTGTATGTTGTGTTTGTCTGGATTGAGCTTTTTACATGAAATTATTTACACACTTTATGAACAGATTTTGGAAAGCTCTTTCACTTTGCATTGGAAACACTACATTTCAAGCCGACCACTTCTCCCTGCTCACAGCTGGAAACGCACCGCTCGTTTTTAACCCTCTGCTGCCATCTACTGGACGTTTTCGGTTACAACGTCCTCATGTACTTTTAGAAGTCATACAGCACCAGTTTGTAGGACTTTCAAGGTAGAATGAACCACCTCGTACCCCCCCAACGACACCAGCTATCTTTTTTTGTACCCCCACTGCCTAATTACTTTTACTGGGCTCCAATCTTTAAGTCAGAAGAATGTCAACCGATTTTTGTACCTCATTACAAAACAAACCCCAAGCTAACCCCAGACTTACTGCAAGGTGGCACCTGCTGTTTAGGTTAGGAACTGCATCTAACCCCAAGCTAACCCCAGACTTACTGAAAGCTGGCACCTGCTGTTTAGGTTAGGAACTGCATCTAACCCCAAGCTAACCCCAGACTTACTGAAAGCTGGCACCTGCTGTTTAGGTTAGGAACTGCATCTAACCCCAAGCTAACCCCAGACTTACTGCAAGGTGGCACCTGCTGTTTAGGTTAGGAACTGCATCTAACCCCAAGCTAACCCCAGACTTACTGAAAGCTGGCACCTGCTGTTTAGGTTAGGAACTGCATCTAACCCCACATGAAATTAAGAAACCCAAATGAAAGGGCACATTTTCTGCATAATTGCACAGCTTGTAACCCTTGTAACCAATCATGGCTACATCTCTGTAGCAAGCTTTAGGAGCTGAGAAATCGATCCAAGTTTGAATTAGGGCCTGTTTATGTAGCTGCAGACAGTTCTCTTGTCCTTTATGTTCCACGTTTCCTTAATCTTAACCATCACCTAATCCCTAATTACTCTAACCCCAACCTCAATAAACCTAATCTTAACCATCACCTAATCCCTAATTACTCTAACCCCAACCTCAATAAACCTAATCTTAACCATAACCTCATTCCTAATTATTCCAACCCCAACCTCAATAAGCCTAATCTTAACCATAACCGAATCCCTAATTACTCTAACCCCAACCTCAATAGACTCATCTCAACGATGACCTTACCCCAATTATTTACCATGACCCAACCCCTAATTACTCTAACCCTAAGCTTAATAAACCTAATTTCAACCCAATTCCCAATTATTCCAACCCCAACCACAATAAACTCCATTTCAACCATAACCCAACTCCCAATTATTCTAACCCTAATCCTAATAAACCTTCCAACTAGAACCTAACCTTCATTTACACTGTCCCCAATCACAATAAATGAAATTTCAATTATAGTTCAGTCCATAATTATATCAACTCTAACCTTAATAAACCTAATTACAACTTCAACCCAATTTCCAAGTACTTTAAATTCAATACACTGAAGCTCTACTACAACCTAATCTTTGATCATCCTAGCCCTGACCCCAAATAAACTGAATTTTAACCGCAATCTAATCACCCATCATCCTAACCCCAATTTAGATTAAAACTAGACTGACTACAACCCACCCTACCTACAATTAATTCAACTTCGACCTCAATAGATATATTTCTAACCCTGACCTACCTTAACCACCTTGACCATAAATTATACAATATAATTGATTGACCTAAAACATAATTTAAAATGGAAACCCCCAAAATCAATCGATATCCTATGTAATATTAATGAAATAAAAAAGGAATAAGGAAAAAAAGGTTATACCACAAGAGGGACACCTGAGGGCGCCACAGTCAACATGAAGTCCTCGAGGATGTTTGGGTATGGATATGGACGTTTGTGTAATATTTTTTGCCACAAGCAAACCAAGAATACACACCGTAGAGAAGTTTAAAGAGCCAAGCGCGCTGAGAACACGACGGTAAACACTTTACAACATGTGTACATAACTAAACATATACTAACACCTAACTACCAGTTTATTAACAATGAATTAATACATCGACTGATAGTGAGTGCATCATGAATTATTGATGAATTAATGATATGTATACATTAACAAATTAATGAGTGACATATGAATAGACTAGGGTTAAATTGGGCCTATTCGGTGCGTACTCTCTCTTAAGCTGGGAAGCCTCGACTTCCCGGCTTGACGGAATCCTAAGGCACCGCTCATTTTTGATCCTCTGCTGCCATCTTTTGGAATAGTCATGCCACATCACTTAGTATGATTTCAGGTTTTTCAACAGCTCATATTCCAAAAAATACCAAACCTTGGCTACCTGATAAGTCAGAAGAATGTCAACCGAACTGTTCACATCTTGTTCAATCGATTCAGGTACTTTACTGTTCTGTTCCTTTATTTTTTATTGTTATTTTTTAACATTACACACACTGCCAATTGCCTGTGTGTGTGTGTGTGTGTGTGTGTGTGTGTCTGTGTCTGTGTCTGTGTGTGTGTGTGTGTGTGTGTGTGTCCACGTACTCGGCCCATGAATCTCATTCTGATACCAGGGGTTACCATTCGTGTTCTTGAACGATTATTGCATTTTTGTGCTTATCATATGTTTTGTTTTGTTTTTTTTGTGTGTGTGTTGTGTGTCATAGGTTCGTGGTCTCGTGGATGTGTGGGTCGTGTGCTGCCCACCTCGGCCACGGACGGATCTTCTGCTCCAAGTCTGACTCGGATCATGTCCTGCTGAAATAAATAAATAAAAGGTAGGCAAATAGTTAGACATACACATGGATTGATGGATGCTTTACTGATCCCCAAGGAAATAAAAGTCCCTGTGGTACAATACAACACACATCATTGACATTACAAACCAGCAAAAAGGACATGTTTGAGTTTCAACCAATGGGATTCCAAACATTTGCATACGGCCAATAGGAGAGCAGACATTTGCATACTGCTACCTCCAGCCAATAGGAGAGCAAAGATTAGCATACGTCTCATTTCAATGCCACTAATTTGAATGCCGCCTCTGGTTTTAACTCTTAACCTAACCCTAACCCTAACCCTAACCCTAACCCTAACCCTAACCCTAACCCTAACCCTAACCCTAACCCTAACCCTAACCCAGACTTACTGAAAGCTGGCACCTGCTGTTTAGGTTAGGAACTGCATCTAACCCCACATGAAATTAAGAAACCCAAATGAAAGGGCACATTTTCTGCATAATTGCACAGCTTGTAACCCTTGTAACCAATCATGGCTACATCTCTGTAGCAAGCTTTAGGAGCTGAGAAATCGATCCAAGTTTGAATTAGGGCCTGTTTATGTAGCTGCAGACAGTTCTCTTGTCCTTTATGTTCCACGTTTCCTTAATCTTAACCATCACCTAATCCCTAATTACTCTAACCCCAACCTCAATAAACCTAATCTTAACCATCACCTAATCCCTAATTACTCTAACCCCAACCTCAATAAACCTAATCTTAACCATAACCTCATTCCTAATTATTCCAACCCCAACCTCAATAAGCCTAATCTTAACCATAACCTAATCCCTAATTACTCTAACCCCAACCTCAATAAACCTAATCTTAACCATCACCTAATCCCTAATTACTCTAACCCCAACCTCAATAAACCTAATCTTAACCATCACCTAATCCCTAATTACTCTAACCCCAACCTCAATAAACCTAATCTTAACCATAACCTCATTCCTAATTATTCCAACCCCAACCTCAATAAGCCTAATCTTAACCATAACCTAATCCCTAATTACTCTAACCCCAACCTCAATAGACTCATCTCAACGATGACCTTACCCCAATTATTTACCATAACCCAACCCCTAATTACTCTAACCCTAAGCTTAATAAACCTAATTTCAACCCAATTCCCAATTATTCCAACCCCAACCACAATAAACTCCATTTCAACCATAACCCAACTCCCAATTATTCTAACCCTAATCCTAATAAACCTTCCAACTAGAACCTAACCTTCATTTACACTGTCCCCAATCACAATAAATGAAATTTCAATTATAGTTCAGTCCATAATTATATCAACTCTAACCTTAATAAACCTAATTACAACTTCAACCCAATTTCCAAGTACTTTAAATTCAATACACTGAAGCTCTACTACAACCTAATCTTTGATCATCCTAGCCCTGACCCCAAATAAACTGAATTTTAACCGCAATCTAATCACCCATCATCCTAACCCCAATTTAGATTAAAACTAGACTGACTACAACCCACCCTACCTACAATTAATTCAACTTCGACCTCAATAGATATATTTCTAACCCTGACCTACCTTAACCACCTTGACCATAAATTATACAATATAATTGATTGACCTAAAACATAATTTAAAATGGAAACCCCCAAAATCAATCGATATCCTATGTAATATTAATGAAATAAAAAAGGAATAAGGAAAAAAAGGTTATACCACAAGAGGGACACCTGAGGGCGCCACAGTCAACATGAAGTCCTCGAGGATGTTTGGGTATGGATATGGACGTTTGTGTAATATTTTTTGCCACAAGCAAACCAAGAATACACACCGTAGAGAAGTTTAAAGAGCCAAGCGCGCTGAGAACACGACGGTAAACACTTTACAACATGTGTACATAACTAAACATATACTAACACCTAACTACCAGTTTATTAACAATGAATTAATACATCGACTGATAGTGAGTGCATCATGAATTATTGATGAATTAATGATATGTATACATTAACAAATTAATGAGTGACATATGAATAGACTAGGGTTAAATTGGGCCTATTCGGTGCGTACTCTCTCTTAAGCTGGGAAGCCTCGACTTCCCGGCTTGACGGAATCCTAAGGCACCGCTCATTTTTGATCCTCTGCTGCCATCTTTTGGAATAGTCATGCCACATCACTTAGTATGATTTCAGGTTTTTCAACAGCTCGTATTCCAAAAAATACCAAACCTTGGCTACCTGATAAGTCAGAAGAATGTCAACCGAACTGTTCACATCTTGTTCAATCGATTCAGGTACTTTACTGTTCTGTTCCTTTATTTTTT
This sequence comes from Trichomycterus rosablanca, assembly GCF_030014385.1. NCBI lineage: Eukaryota > Metazoa > Chordata > Actinopteri > Siluriformes > Trichomycteridae > Trichomycterus > Trichomycterus rosablanca. The sequence goes on from NW_026947251.1 coordinate 45,714, forward strand.
ATTGTTATTTTTTAACATTACACACACTGCCAATTGCCTGTGTGTGTGTGTGTGTGTGTGTGTGTGTGTGTGTGTGTGTGTCTGTGTCTGTGTCTGTGTGTGTGTGTGTGTGTGTGTGTGTCCACGTACTCGGCCCATGAATCTCATTCTGATACCAGGGGTTACCATTCGTGTTCTTGAACGATTATTGCATTTTTGTGCTTATCATATGTTTTGTTTTGTTTTTTTTGTGTGTGTGTTGTGTGTCATAGGTTCGTGGTCTCGTGGATGTGTGGGTCGTGTGCTGCCCACCTCGGCCACGGACGGATCTTCTGCTCCAAGTCTGACTCGGATCATGTCCTGCTGAAATAAATAAATAAAAGGTAGGCAAATAGTTAGACATACACATGGATTGATGGATGCTTTACTGATCCCCAAGGAAATAAAAGTCCCTGTGGTACAATACAACACACATCATTGACATTACAAACCAGCAAAAAGGACATGTTTGAGTTTCAACCAATGGGATTCCAAACATTTGCATACGGCCAATAGGAGAGCAGACATTTGCATACTGCTACCTCCAGCCAATAGGAGAGCAAAGATTAGCATACGTCTCATTTCAATGCCACTAATTTGAATGCCGCCTCTGGTTTTAACTCTTAACCTATGAGCAAAACCCTAACCACGCCCCCAATCCAAGGCCTAACCCCAAGCTAACCCCAGACTTACTGAAAGCTGGCACCTGCTGTTTAGGTTAGGAACTGCATCTAACCCCAAGCTAACCCCAGACTTACTGAAAGCTGGCACCTGCTGTTTAGGTTAGGAACTGCATCTAACCCCAAGCTAACCCCAGACTTACTGAAAGCTGGCACCTGCTGTTTAGGTTAGGAACTGCATCTAACCCCAAGCTAACCCCAGACTTACTGAAAGCTGGCACCTGCTGTTTAGGTTAGGAACTGCATCTAACCCCACATGAAATTAAGAAACCCAAATGAAAGGGCACATTTTCTGCATAATTGCACAGCTTGTAACCCTTGTAACCAATCATGGCTACATCTCTGTAGCAAGCTTTAGGAGCTGAGAAATCGATCCAAGTTTGAATTAGGGCCTGTTTATGTAGCTGCAGACAGTTCTCTTGTCCTTTATGTTCCACGTTTCCTTAATCTTAACCATCACCTAATCCCTAATTACTCTAACCCCAACCTCAATAAACCTAATCTTAACCATCACCTAATCCCTAATTACTCTAACCCCAACCTCAATAAACCTAATCTTAACCATAACCTCATTCCTAATTATTCCAACCCCAACCTCAATAAGCCTAATCTTAACCATAACCTAATCCCTAATTACTCTAACCCCAACCTCAATAAACCTAATCTTAACCATCACCTAATCCCTAATTACTCTAACCCCAACCTCAATAAACCTAATCTTAACCATCACCTAATCCCTAATTACTCTAACCCCAACCTCAATAAACCTAATCTTAACCATAACCTCATTCCTAATTATTCCAACCCCAACCTCAATAAGCCTAATCTTAACCATAACCTAATCCCTAATTACTCTAACCCCAACCTCAATAGACTCATCTCAACGATGACCTTACCCCAATTATTTACCATAACCCAACCCCTAATTACTCTAACCCTAAGCTTAATAAACCTAATTTCAACCCAATTCCCAATTATTCCAACCCCAACCACAATAAACTCCATTTCAACCATAACCCAACTCCCAATTATTCTAACCCTAATCCTAATAAACCTTCCAACTAGAACCTAACCTTCATTTACACTGTCCCCAATCACAATAAATGAAATTTCAATTATAGTTCAGTCCATAATTATATCAACTCTAACCTTAATAAACCTAATTACAACTTCAACCCAATTTCCAAGTACTTTAAATTCAATACACTGAAGCTCTACTACAACCTAATCTTTGATCATCCTAGCCCTGACCCCAAATAAACTGAATTTTAACCGCAATCTAATCACCCATCATCCTAACCCCAATTTAGATTAAAACTAGACTGACTACAACCCACCCTACCTACAATTAATTCAACTTCGACCTCAATAGATATATTTCTAACCCTGACCTACCTTAACCACCTTGACCATAAATTATACAATATAATTGATTGACCTAAAACATAATTTAAAATGGAAACCCCCAAAATAAATCGATATCCTATGTAATATTAATGAAATAAAAAAGGAATAAGGAAAAAAAGGTTATACCACAAGAGGGACACCTGAGGGCGCCACAGTCAACATGAAGTCCTCGAGGATGTTTGGGTATGGATATGGACGTTTGTGTAATATTTTTTGCCACAAGCAAACCAAGAATACACACCGTAGAGAAGTTTAAAGAGCCAAGCGCGCTGAGAACACGACGGTAAACACTTTACAACATGTGTACATAACTAAACATATACTAACACCTAACTACCAGTTTATTAACAATGAATTAATACATCGACTGATAGTGAGTGCATCATGAATTATTGATGAATTAATGATATGTATACATTAACAAATTAATGAGTGACATATGAATAGACTAGGGTTAAATTGGGCCTATTCGGTGCGTACTCTCTCTTAAGCTGGGAAGCCTCGACTTCCCGGCTTGACGGAATCCTAAGGCACCGCTCATTTTTGATCCTCTGCTGCCATCTTTTGGAATAGTCATGCCACATCACTTAGTATGATTTCAGGTTTTTCAACAGCTCGTATTCCAAAAAATACCAAACCTTGGCTACCTGATAAGTCAGAAGAATGTCAACCGAACTGTTCACATCTTGTTCAATCGATTCAGGTACTTTACTGTTCTGTTCCTTTATTTTTTATTGTTATTTTTTAACATTACACACACTGCCAATTGCCTGTGTGTGTGTGTGTGTGTGTGTGTGTGTGTGTGTGTGTGTGTCTGTGTCTGTGTCTGTGTGTGTGTGTGTGTGTGTGTGTGTCCACGTACTCGGCCCATGAATCTCATTCTGATACCAGGGGTTACCATTCGTGTTCTTGAACGATTATTGCATTTTTGTGCTTATCATATGTTTTGTTTTGTTTTTTTTGTGTGTGTGTTGTGTGTCATAGGTTCGTGGTCTCGTGGATGTGTGGGTCGTGTGCTGCCCACCTCGGCCACGGACGGATCTTCTGCTCCAAGTCTGACTCGGATCATGTCCTGCTGAAATAAATAAATAAAAGGTAGGCAAATAGTTAGACATACACATGGATTGATGGATGCTTTACTGATCCCCAAGGAAATAAAAGTCCCTGTGGTACAATACAACACACATCATTGACATTACAAACCAGCAAAAAGGACATGTTTGAGTTTCAACCAATGGGATTCCAAACATTTGCATACGGCCAATAGGAGAGCAGACATTTGCATACTGCTACCTCCAGCCAATAGGAGAGCAAAGATTAGCATACGTCTCATTTCAATGCCACTAATTTGAATGCCGCCTCTGGTTTTAACTCTTAACCTATGAGCAAAACCCTAACCACGCCCCCAATCCAAGGCCTAACCCCAAGCTAACCCCAGACTTACTGAAAGCTGGCACCTGCTGTTTAGGTTAGGAACTGCATCTAACCCCAAGCTAACCCCAGACTTACTGAAAGCTGGCACCTGCTGTTTAGGTTAGGAACTGCATCTAACCCCAAGCTAACCCCAGACTTACTGAAAGCTGGCACCTGCTGTTTAGGTTAGGAACTGCATCTAACCCCAAGCTAACCCCAGACTTACTGAAAGCTGGCACCTGCTGTTTAGGTTAGGAACTGCATCTAACCCCAAGCTAACCCCAGACTTACTGAAAGCTGGCACCTGCTGTTTAGGTTAGGAACTGCATCTAACCCCACATGAAATTAAGAAACCCAAATGAAAGGGCACATTTTCTGCATAATTGCACAGCTTGTAACCCTTGTAACCAATCATGGCTACATCTCTGTAGCAAGCTTTAGGAGCTGAGAAATCGATCCAAGTTTGAATTAGGGCCTGTTTATGTAGCTGCAGACAGTTCTCTTGTCCTTTTTGTTCCACGTTTCCTTAATCTTAACCATCACCTAATCCCTAATTACTCTAACCCCAACCTCAATAAACCTAATCTTAACCATCACCTAATCCCTAATTACTCTAACCCCAACCTCAATAAACCTAATCTTAACCATAACCTCATTCCTAATTATTCCAACCCCAACCTCAATAAGCCTAATCTTAACCATAACCTAATCCCTAATTACTCTAACCCCAACCTCAATAAACCTAATCTTAACCATCACCTAATCCCTAATTACTCTAACCCCAACCTCAATAAACCTAATCTTAACCATCACCTAATCCCTAATTACTCTAACCCCAACCTCAATAAACCTAATCTTAACCATAACCTCATTCCTAATTATTCCAACCCCAACCTCAATAAGCCTAATCTTAACCATAACCTAATCCCTAATTACTCTAACCCCAACCTCAATAGACTCATCTCAACGATGACCTTACCCCAATTATTTACCATAACCCAACCCCTAATTACTCTAACCCTAAGCTTAATAAACCTAATTTCAACCCAATTCCCAATTATTCCAACCCCAACCACAATAAACTCCATTTCAACCATAACCCAACTCCCAATTATTCTAACCCTAATCCTAATAAACCTTCCAACTAGAACCTAACCTTCATTTACACTGTCCCCAATCACAATAAATGAAATTTCAATTATAGTTCAGTCCATAATTATATCAACTCTAACCTTAATAAACCTAATTACAACTTCAACCCAATTTCCAAGTACTTTAAATTCAATACACTGAAGCTCTACTACAACCTAATCTTTGATCATCCTAGCCCTGACCCCAAATAAACTGAATTTTAACCGCAATCTAATCACCCATCATCCTAACCCCAATTTAGATTAAAACTAGACTGACTACAACCCACCCTACCTACAATTAATTCAACTTCGACCTCAATAGATATATTTCTAACCCTGACCTACCTTAACCACCTTGACCATAAATTATACAATATAATTGATTGACCTAAAACATAATTTAAAATGGAAACCCCCAAAATCAATCGATATCCTATGTAATATTAATGAAATAAAAAAGGAATAAGGAAAAAAAGGTTATACCACAAGAGGGACACCTGAGGGCGCCACAGTCAACATGAAGTCCTCGAGGATGTTTGGGTATGGATATGGACGTTTGTGTAATATTTTTTGCCACAAGCAAACCAAGAATACACACCGTAGAGAAGTTTAAAGAGCCAAGCGCGCTGAGAACACGACGGTAAACACTTTACAACATGTGTACATAACTAAACATATACTAACACCTAACTACCAGTTTATTAACAATGAATTAATACATCGACTGATAGTGAGTGCATCATGAATTATTGATGAATTAATGATATGTATACATTAACAAATTAATGAGTGACATATGAATAGACTAGGGTTAAATTGGGCCTATTCGGTGCGTACTCTCTCTTAAGCTGGGAAGCCTCGACTTCCCGGCTTGACGGAATCCTAAGGCACCGCTCATTTTTGATCCTCTGCTGCCATCTTTTGGAATAGTCATGCCACATCACTTAGTATGATTTCAGGTTTTTCAACAGCTCGTATTCCAAAAAATACCAAACCTTGGCTACCTGATAAGTCAGAAGAATGTCAACCGAACTGTTCACATCTTGTTCAATCGATTCAGGTACTTTACTGTTCTGTTCCTTTATTTTTTATTGTTATTTTTTAACATTACACACACTGCCAATTGCCTGTGTGTGTGTGTGTGTGTGTGTGTGTGTGTGTGTGTGTCTGTGTCTGTGTCTGTGTGTGTGTGTGTGTGTGTGTGTGTCCACGTACTCGGCCCATGAATCTCATTCTGATACCAGGGGTTACCATTCGTGTTCTTGAACGATTATTGCATTTTTGTGCTTATCATATGTTTTGTTTTGTTTTTTTTGTGTGTGTGTTGTGTGTCATAGGTTCGTGGTCTCGTGGATGTGTGGGTCGTGTGCTGCCCACCTCGGCCACGGACGGATCTTCTGCTCCAAGTCTGACTCGGATCATGTCCTGCTGAAATAAATAAATAAAAGGTAGGCAAATAGTTAGACATACACATGGATTGATGGATGCTTTACTGATCCCCAAGGAAATAAAAGTCCCTGTGGTACAATACAACACACATCATTGACATTACAAACCAGCAAAAAGGACATGTTTGAGTTTCAACCAATGGGATTCCAAACATTTGCATACGGCCAATAGGAGAGCAGACATTTGCATACTGCTACCTCCAGCCAATAGGAGAGCAAAGATTAGCATACGTCTCATTTCAATGCCACTAATTTGAATGCCGCCTCTGGTTTTAACTCTTAACCTATGAGCAAAACCCTAACCACGCCCCCAATCCAAGGCCTAACCCCAAGCTAACCCCAGACTTACTGCAAGGTGGCACCTGCTGTTTAGGTTAGGAACTGCATCTAACCCCAAGCTAACCCCAGACTTACTGAAAGCTGGCACCTGCTGTTTAGGTTAGGAACTGCATCTAACCCCACATGAAATTAAGAAACCCAAATGAAAGGGCACATTTTCTGCATAATTGCACAGCTTGTAACCCTTGTAACCAATCATGGCTACATCTCTGTAGCAAGCTTTAGGAGCTGAGAAATCGATCCAAGTTTGAATTAGGGCCTGTTTATGTAGCTGCAGACAGTTCTCTTGTCCTTTATGTTCCACGTTTCCTTAATTTTAACCATAACCTAATCCCTAATTATTCTAACCCCAACCTCAATAAACCTAATCTTAACCATTACCTAATCCCTAATTATTCTAACCCCAACCTCAATAAACCTAATCTTAACCATTACCTAATCCCTAATTACTCTAACCCCAACCTCAATAAACCTAATCTTAACCATTACCTAATCCCTAATTACTCTAACCCCAACCTCAATAAACCTAATCTTAACCATAACCTCATTCCTAATTATTCCAACCCCAACCTCAATAAGCCTAATCTTAACCATAACCTAATCCCTAATTACTCTAACCCCAACCTCAATAAACCTAATCTTAACCATTACCTAATCCCTAATTACTCTAACCCCAACCTCAATAAACCTAATCTTAACCATAACCTAATCTTAACCATCACCTAATCCCTAATTACTCTAACCCCAACCTCAATAAACCTAATCTTAACCATCACCTAATCCCTAATTACTCTAACCCCAACCTCAATAAACCTAATCTTAACCATAACCTCATTTCTAATTATTCCAACCCCAACCTCAATAAGCCTAATCTTAACCATAACCTAATCCCTAATTATTCTAACCCCAACCTCAATAGACTCATCTCAACGATGACCTTACCCCAATTATTTACCATAACCCAACCCCTAATTACTCTAACCCTAAGCTTAATAAACCTAATTTCAACCCAATTCCCAATTATTCCCGTATCTCGGACGCCTTTAGGACCAGGGTCACGGGGCTCCGATATGTCGCTCGTGCCTACGCGCGGTCCGTCGTACTCTGGTCCGGTGGGCCTACGACATCCGGTTCCCTCGCGGGACCTCCGCACGTCGTCTGGGGCCTGACGACTACTCGCGTACGCGTCGGGGCCCGTGTCTCGGCCGCCTTTCGGACCACGGTGACGGGGCTCCGATATGTCGCTCGTGGCCGGGCCCCCTCCGACGTGCTCGGTTTCGGTGCGCCTACGTCCTACGGTTCCGCCGCGGGACCCCGAAACGTGGTTTTTTGGGCCTACTCGCGTACGCGTCGGGGGCCCGTATCTCGGCCGTCTTTCCACGCGGGACCGCGGGGCTCCGATATGTCGCTGGTAGGTTGGACCTGCACGCCCTGTGCGATTTTGGAGGTCCTACGACGTTTCTTCGAATTTTCCCGATTATTTGACTGAGTGTAGACTAGGGTCAGATCGGCCGCATTCTCTTAATCCGGGAACCTTGCACCATATGGTCGCTGCTTCCCGGCTTAAGGATCTGACCTCTGCAGGGCATGTTCGGAACTGCATCGACATTAAGAAAAGGAAATAAGAAACCCGATGAAACGGCACATTTTCCAGTGTTAGTGCACAGCTTGAAGTTTGTTCTTCTGACCAATCGTTGCTACATCTATGCTGTAGCAGCCTCAAGAGCTGAGAAATCCCATTTTGAATGAATTAAAAGTCAATCGGCGTCTATCCCAGTGGGTTCGGACACCAGCTCTGAATATCCTTCATGAACATAATATCATTGTATGTTGTGTTTGTCTGGATTGAGCTTTTTACATGAAATTATTTACACACTTTATGAACAGATTTTGGAAAGCTCTTTCACTTTGCATTGGAAACACTACATTTCAAGCCGACCACTTCTCCCTGCTCACAGCTGGAAACGCACCGCTCGTTTTTAACCCTCTGCTGCCATCTACTGGACGTTTTCGGTTACAACGTCCTCATGTACTTTTAGAAGTCATACAGCACCAGTTTGTAGGACTTTCAAGGTAGAATGAACCACCTCGTACCCCCCCAACGACACCAGCTATCTTTTTTTGTACCCCCACTGCCTAATTACTTTTACTGGGCTCCAATCTTTAAGTCAGAAGAATGTCAACCGATTTTTGTACCTCATTACAAAACAAACCCCAAGCTAACCCCAGACTTACTGCAAGGTGGCACCTGCTGTTTAGGTTAGGAACTGCATCTAACCCCAAGCTAACCCCAGACTTACTGAAAGCTGGCACCTGCTGTTTAGGTTAGGAACTGCATCTAACCCCAAGCTAACCCCAGACTTACTGAAAGCTGGCACCTGCTGTTTAGGTTAGGAACTGCATCTAACCCCAAGCTAACCCCAGACTTACTGCAAGGTGGCACCTGCTGTTTAGGTTAGGAACTGCATCTAACCCCAAGCTAACCCCAGACTTACTGAAAGCTGGCACCTGCTGTTTAGGTTAGGAACTGCATCTAACCCCACATGAAATTAAGAAACCCAAATGAAAGGGCACATTTTCTGCATAATTGCACAGCTTGTAACCCTTGTAACCAATCATGGCTACATCTCTGTAGCAAGCTTTAGGAGCTGAGAAATCGATCCAAGTTTGAATTAGGGCCTGTTTATGTAGCTGCAGACAGTTCTCTTGTCCTTTATGTTCCACGTTTCCTTAATCTTAACCATCACCTAATCCCTAATTACTCTAACCCCAACCTCAATAAACCTAATCTTAACCATCACCTAATCCCTAATTACTCTAACCCCAACCTCAATAAACCTAATCTTAACCATAACCTCATTCCTAATTATTCCAACCCCAACCTCAATAAGCCTAATCTTAACCATAACCGAATCCCTAATTACTCTAACCCCAACCTCAATAGACTCATCTCAACGATGACCTTACCCCAATTATTTACCATGACCCAACCCCTAATTACTCTAACCCTAAGCTTAATAAACCTAATTTCAACCCAATTCCCAATTATTCCAACCCCAACCACAATAAACTCCATTTCAACCATAACCCAACTCCCAATTATTCTAACCCTAATCCTAATAAACCTTCCAACTAGAACCTAACCTTCATTTACACTGTCCCCAATCACAATAAATGAAATTTCAATTATAGTTCAGTCCATAATTATATCAACTCTAACCTTAATAAACCTAATTACAACTTCAACCCAATTTCCAAGTACTTTAAATTCAATACACTGAAGCTCTACTACAACCTAATCTTTGATCATCCTAGCCCTGACCCCAAATAAACTGAATTTTAACCGCAATCTAATCACCCATCATCCTAACCCCAATTTAGATTAAAACTAGACTGACTACAACCCACCCTACCTACAATTAATTCAACTTCGACCTCAATAGATATATTTCTAACCCTGACCTACCTTAACCACCTTGACCATAAATTATACAATATAATTGATTGACCTAAAACATAATTTAAAATGGAAACCCCCAAAATCAATCGATATCCTATGTAATATTAATGAAATAAAAAAGGAATAAGGAAAAAAAGGTTATACCACAAGAGGGACACCTGAGGGCGCCACAGTCAACATGAAGTCCTCGAGGATGTTTGGGTATGGATATGGACGTTTGTGTAATATTTTTTGCCACAAGCAAACCAAGAATACACACCGTAGAGAAGTTTAAAGAGCCAAGCGCGCTGAGAACACGACGGTAAACACTTTACAACATGTGTACATAACTAAACATATACTAACACCTAACTACCAGTTTATTAACAATGAATTAATACATCGACTGATAGTGAGTGCATCATGAATTATTGATGAATTAATGATATGTATACATTAACAAATTAATGAGTGACATATGAATAGACTAGGGTTAAATTGGGCCTATTCGGTGCGTACTCTCTCTTAAGCTGGGAAGCCTCGACTTCCCGGCTTGACGGAATCCTAAGGCACCGCTCATTTTTGATCCTCTGCTGCCATCTTTTGGAATAGTCATGCCACATCACTTAGTATGATTTCAGGTTTTTCAACAGCTCATATTCCAAAAAATACCAAACCTTGGCTACCTGATAAGTCAGAAGAATGTCAACCGAACTGTTCACATCTTGTTCAATCGATTCAGGTACTTTACTGTTCTGTTCCTTTATTTTTTATTGTTATTTTTTAACATTACACACACTGCCAATTGCCTGTGTGTGTGTGTGTGTGTGTGTGTGTGTGTCTGTGTCTGTGTCTGTGTGTGTGTGTGTGTGTGTGTGTGTCCACGTACTCGGCCCATGAATCTCATTCTGATACCAGGGGTTACCATTCGTGTTCTTGAACGATTATTGCATTTTTGTGCTTATCATATGTTTTGTTTTGTTTTTTTTGTGTGTGTGTTGTGTGTCATAGGTTCGTGGTCTCGTGGATGTGTGGGTCGTGTGCTGCCCACCTCGGCCACGGACGGATCTTCTGCTCCAAGTCTGACTCGGATCATGTCCTGCTGAAATAAATAAATAAAAGGTAGGCAAATAGTTAGACATACACATGGATTGATGGATGCTTTACTGATCCCCAAGGAAATAAAAGTCCCTGTGGTACAATACAACACACATCATTGACATTACAAACCAGCAAAAAGGACATGTTTGAGTTTCAACCAATGGGATTCCAAACATTTGCATACGGCCAATAGGAGAGCAGACATTTGCATACTGCTACCTCCAGCCAATAGGAGAGCAAAGATTAGCATACGTCTCATTTCAATGCCACTAATTTGAATGCCGCCTCTGGTTTTAACTCTTAACCTAACCCTAACCCTAACCCTAACCCTAACCCTAACCCTAACCCTAACCCTAACCCTAACCCTAACCCTAACCCTAGCTGCAGACAGTTCTCTTGTCCTTTATGTTCCACGTTTCCTTAATCTTAACCATCACCTAATCCCTAATTACTCTAACCCCAACCTCAATAAACCTAATCTTAACCATCACCTAATCCCTAATTACTCTAACCCCAACCTCAATAAACCTAATCTTAACCATAACCTCATTCCTAATTATTCCAACCCCAACCTCAATAAGCCTAATCTTAACCATAACCTAATCCCTAATTACTCTAACCCCAACCTCAATAAACCTAATCTTAACCATCACCTAATCCCTAATTACTCTAACCCCAACCTCAATAAACCTAATCTTAACCATCACCTAATCCCTAATTACTCTAACCCCAACCTCAATAAACCTAATCTTAACCATAACCTCATTCCTAATTATTCCAACCCCAACCTCAATAAGCCTAATCTTAACCATAACCGAATCCCTAATTACTCTAACCCCAACCTCAATAGACTCATCTCAACGATGACCTTACCCCAATTATTTACCATGACCCAACCCCTAATTACTCTAACCCTAAGCTTAATAAACCTAATTTCAACCCAATTCCCAATTATTCCAACCCCAACCACAATAAACTCCATTTCAACCATAACCCAACTCCCAATTATTCTAACCCTAATCCTAATAAACCTTCCAACTAGAACCTAACCTTCATTTACACTGTCCCCAATCACAATAAATGAAATTTCAATTATAGTTCAGTCCATAATTATATCAACTCTAACCTTAATAAACCTAATTACAACTTCAACCCAATTTCCAAGTACTTTAAATTCAATACACTGAAGCTCTACTACAACCTAATCTTTGATCATCCTAGCCCTGACCCCAAATAAACTGAATTTTAACCGCAATCTAATCACCCATCATCCTAACCCCAATTTAGATTAAAACTAGACTGACTACAACCCACCCTACCTACAATTAATTCAACTTCGACCTCAATAGATATATTTCTAACCCTGACCTACCTTAACCACCTTGACCATAAATTATACAATATAATTGATTGACCTAAAACATAATTTAAAATGGAAACCCCCAAAATAAATCGATATCCTATGTAATATTAATGAAATAAAAAAGGAATAAGGAAAAAAAGGTTATACCACAAGAGGGACACCTGAGGGCGCCACAGTCAACATGAAGTCCTCGAGGATGTTTGGGTATGGATATGGACGTTTGTGTAATATTTTTTGCCACAAGCAAACCAAGAATACACACCGTAGAGAAGTTTAAAGAGCCAAGCGCGCTGAGAACACGACGGTAAACACTTTACAACATGTGTACATAACTAAACATATACTAACACCTAACTACCAGTTTATTAACAATGAATTAATACATCGACTGATAGTGAGTGCATCATGAATTATTGATGAATTAATGATATGTATACATTAACAAATTAATGAGTGACATATGAATAGACTAGGGTTAAATTGGGCCTATTCGGTGCGTACTCTCTCTTAAGCTGGGAAGCCTCGACTTCCCGGCTTGACGGAATCCTAAGGCACCGCTCATTTTTGATCCTCTGCTGCCATCTTTTGGAATAGTCATGCCACATCACTTAGTATGATTTCAGGTTTTTCAACAGCTCGTATTCCAAAAAATACCAAACCTTGGCTACCTGATAAGTCAGAAGAATGTCAACCGAACTGTTCACATCTTGTTCAATCGATTCAGGTACTTTACTGTTCTGTTCCTTTATTTTTTATTGTTATTTTTTAACATTACACACACTGCCAATTGCCTGTGTGTGTGTGTGTGTGTGTGTGTGTGTGTGTGTGTGTCTGTGTCTGTGTCTGTGTGTGTGTGTGTGTGTGTGTGTGTCCACGTACTCGGCCCATGAATCTCATTCTGATACCAGGGGTTACCATTCGTGTTCTTGAACGATTATTGCATTTTTGTGCTTATCATATGTTTTGTTTTGTTTTTTTTGTGTGTGTGTTGTGTGTCATAGGTTCGTGGTCTCGTGGATGTGTGGGTCGTGTGCTGCCCACCTCGGCCACGGACGGATCTTCTGCTCCAAGTCTGACTCGGATCATGTCCTGCTGAAATAAATAAATAAAAGGTAGGCAAATAGTTAGACATACACATGGATTGATGGATGCTTTACTGATCCCCAAGGAAATAAAAGTCCCTGTGGTACAATACAACACACATCATTGACATTACAAACCAGCAAAAAGGACATGTTTGAGTTTCAACCAATGGGATTCCAAACATTTGCATACGGCCAATAGGAGAGCAGACATTTGCATACTGCTACCTCCAGCCAATAGGAGAGCAAAGATTAGCATACGTCTCATTTCAATGCCACTAATTTGAATGCCGCCTCTGGTTTTAACTCTTAACCTATGAGCAAAACCCTAACCACGCCCCCAATCCAAGGCCTAACCCCAAGCTAACCCCAGACTTACTGAAAGCTGGCACCTGCTGTTTAGGTTAGGAACTGCATCTAACCCCAAGCTAACCCCAGACTTACTGAAAGCTGGCACCTGCTGTTTAGGTTAGGAACTGCATCTAACCCCAAGCTAACCCCAGACTTACTGAAAGCTGGCACCTGCTGTTTAGGTTAGGAACTGCATCTAACCCCAAGCTAACCCCAGACTTACTGAAAGCTGGCACCTGCTGTTTAGGTTAGGAACTGCATCTAACCCCACATGAAATTAAGAAACCCAAATGAAAGGGCACATTTTCTGCATAATTGCACAGCTTGTAACCCTTGTAACCAATCATGGCTACATCTCTGTAGCAAGCTTTAGGAGCTGAGAAATCGATCCAAGTTTGAATTAGGGCCTGTTTATGTAGCTGCAGACAGTTCTCTTGTCCTTTATGTTCCACGTTTCCTTAATCTTAACCATCACCTAATCCCTAATTACTCTAACCCCAACCTCAATAAACCTAATCTTAACCATCACCTAATCCCTAATTACTCTAACCCCAACCTCAATAAACCTAATCTTAACCATAACCTCATTCCTAATTATTCCAACCCCAACCTCAATAAGCCTAATCTTAACCATAACCTAATCCCTAATTACTCTAACCCCAACCTCAATAAACCTAATCTTAACCATCACCTAATCCCTAATTACTCTAACCCCAACCTCAATAAACCTAATCTTAACCATCACCTAATCCCTAATTACTCTAACCCCAACCTCAATAAACCTAATCTTAACCATAACCTCATTCCTAATTATTCCAACCCCAACCTCAATAAGCCTAATCTTAACCATAACCTAATCCCTAATTACTCTAACCCCAACCTCAATAGACTCATCTCAACGATGACCTTACCCCAATTATTTACCATAACCCAACCCCTAATTACTCTAACCCTAAGCTTAATAAACCTAATTTCAACCCAATTCCCAATTATTCCAACCCCAACCACAATAAACTCCATTTCAACCATAACCCAACTCCCAATTATTCTAACCCTAATCCTAATAAACCTTCCAACTAGAACCTAACCTTCATTTACACTGTCCCCAATCACAATAAATGAAATTTCAATTATAGTTCAGTCCATAATTATATCAACTCTAACCTTAATAAACCTAATTACAACTTCAACCCAATTTCCAAGTACTTTAAATTCAATACACTGAAGCTCTACTACAACCTAATCTTTGATCATCCTAGCCCTGACCCCAAATAAACTGAATTTTAACCGCAATCTAATCACCCATCATCCTAACCCCAATTTAGATTAAAACTAGACTGACTACAACCCACCCTACCTACAATTAATTCAACTTCGACCTCAATAGATATATTTCTAACCCTGACCTACCTTAACCACCTTGACCATAAATTATACAATATAATTGATTGACCTAAAACATAATTTAAAATGGAAACCCCCAAAATAAATCGATATCCTATGTAATATTAATGAAATAAAAAAGGAATAAGGAAAAAAAGGTTATACCACAAGAGGGACACCTGAGGGCGCCACAGTCAACATGAAGTCCTCGAGGATGTTTGGGTATGGATATGGACGTTTGTGTAATATTTTTTGCCACAAGCAAACCAAGAATACACACCGTAGAGAAGTTTAAAGAGCCAAGCGCGCTGAGAACACGACGGTAAACACTTTACAACATGTGTACATAACTAAACATATACTAACACCTAACTACCAGTTTATTAACAATGAATTAATACATCGACTGATAGTGAGTGCATCATGAATTATTGATGAATTAATGATATGTATACATTAACAAATTAATGAGTGACATATGAATAGACTAGGGTTAAATTGGGCCTATTCGGTGCGTACTCTCTCTTAAGCTGGGAAGCCTCGACTTCCCGGCTTGACGGAATCCTAAGGCACCGCTCATTTTTGATCCTCTGCTGCCATCTTTTGGAATAGTCATGCCACATCACTTAGTATGATTTCAGGTTTTTCAACAGCTCGTATTCCAAAAAATACCAAACCTTGGCTACCTGATAAGTCAGAAGAATGTCAACCGAACTGTTCACATCTTGTTCAATCGATTCAGGTACTTTACTGTTCTGTTCCTTTATTTTTTATTGTTATTTTTTAACATTACACACACTGCCAATTGCCTGTGTGTGTGTGTGTGTGTGTGTGTGTGTGTGTGTGTGTGTGTCTGTGTCTGTGTCTGTGTGTGTGTGTGTGTGTGTGTGTGTCCACGTACTCGGCCCATGAATCTCATTCTGATACCAGGGGTTACCATTCGTGTTCTTGAACGATTATTGCATTTTTGTGCTTATCATATGTTTTGTTTTGTTTTTTTTGTGTGTGTGTTGTGTGTCATAGGTTCGTGGTCTCGTGGATGTGTGGGTCGTGTGCTGCCCACCTCGGCCACGGACGGATCTTCTGCTCCAAGTCTGACTCGGATCATGTCCTGCTGAAATAAATAAATAAAAGGTAGGCAAATAGTTAGACATACACATGGATTGATGGATGCTTTACTGATCCCCAAGGAAATAAAAGTCCCTGTGGTACAATACAACACACATCATTGACATTACAAACCAGCAAAAAGGACATGTTTGAGTTTCAACCAATGGGATTCCAAACATTTGCATACGGCCAATAGGAGAGCAGACATTTGCATACTGCTACCTCCAGCCAATAGGAGAGCAAAGATTAGCATACGTCTCATTTCAATGCCACTAATTTGAATGCCGCCTCTGGTTTTAACTCTTAACCTAACCCTAACCCTAACCCTAACCCTAACCCTAACCCTAACCCTAACCCTAACCCTAACCCTAATCCTAACCATTTATAACCCTAATCCTAACCCCAAACCTAATCCTAACCCTAAACCTAACCCTAAACCTGATTTCTCTAGTTGCAGGCACCTAAAAGTCATTACAAAACAAACTCCGAGCTAAAAACCCAGACTAGGTCTAGTACAAATGCAAGCCAAGACTTAAAAACTACAAGAAATAGAACTAGGATGACTGAGGAACTTTCAAACTAACCCTAGACTGGGAGCTGACAGGCCTCAGTTGACCCTAGACTAGCATTAAGTGTCTGTTTGACAGTGTGGCTCATATTTTTCTCCTAGGCCGTTAACCTCCGACCATATGGTCGCCACAACTCAGCTTGGGAGAGAAATGAGACTGTCTTCATTCCTTATCCCATGCTGCCATCTTGTGGTAAGTTTTAATCATTACGTCCTCTTTGTGTTTTCAAGGGCACCTATCTCTCACCACCATTTTGGGTCTTTTAAAGTCCAGGGCAAAGCCAAACATCTACCTTTCTTTGTACCCCACACAGCTTTCAGCCCATACTCACGTTTTCTTGGCTCCTGTCTTGAAGGACGCGTCAGAAGGATGTCAACCCACCGCTTCACATCTTCATTCCATGCACTCAGGTGATCTGTCTGTGCACTTTCATTCTTCTTTTCCCTTTGTTTTTCCCTTTTGCTCACTTTTTTAACATTCCACACACTGCTAATTGCCTGTGTGTGTGTCCACATACTCTTGTGAATCTCGTTCTGATACCAGGGGTTTTAAACACTCGCCCGTGTTCCTGAAAGACTATCATTGCAATATTTTCTGCTTTGTCAATTGTTTTGCTACTTACTTTCTTTCTTTGTTGGTTTTTGTTCTTGTGTGTGTTTTTGTGTGTGTTTTTGTGTTTTCGTGTGTGTGTCGCAGAGGTTCCTGGTCTCGTGGATCTGTGGGTCGTGTGCTGCCCACCTTGGCCACGGACGGATCTTCTGCTCCAGGTCTGACTCAGATCATGTCCTGCTGAAATAAATAAATAAAAGGTAGGCAAATAGATAGACAGACACATGGATTGATGGATGCTTTACTGATCCCCAAGGACATGAAAGCCCCTGTAGCACAATACAACACACATCATTGACATTACAAACCAGCAAAAAGGGGCAAGACCAGACAGGTTTGAGTTTCAACCAATGGGAGTCCAGACATTTGCATACGGCCAATAGGAGAGCAAACATTTGCATACTGCTACCTCCAGCCAATAGGAGAGCAAAGATTAGCATACAGCTCATTTGAATGCCACTAATTTGCATGCCACTAGGCATTTCAACTCTATACCTATGGCCAAACCCTAAACACGCCCCCAATCACCCTGCTGGTTAGGGTTAGTCACTACACATGACCCTAAACACTCTCCAGAAGGCCCCCTGCTGGTTAGGGTTAGTCACTACACATGACCCTAAACACTCTCCAGAAGGCCCCCTGCTGGTTAGGGTTAGTCACTACACATGACCCTAAACACTCTCCAGAAGGCCCCCTGCTGGTTAGGGTTAGTCACTACACATGACCCTAAACACTCTCCAGAAGGCCCCCTGCTGGTTAGGGTTAGTCACTACACATGACCCTAAACACTCTCCAGAAGGCCCCCTGCTGGTTAGGGTTAGTCACTGCATCTGACCACACATGAAAACCCAAATTATAATGTACATTTTCAGCTTTAGTGCACAGATTGTAACCCTTGTAATAAGCAATCATTGCTACATCTATCTCTAGCAAAAGCTGTGACATCAATCCAAATTAGGCCTATTTTCTTTTTTTTCAGGTCATTACAAAACTAACCCTAACTCCAGACTGACCTATATGCTGGTCCCACTTACTGATCTCAACCCTAATCCTAAACACTAACCCTAAACCCTAACCATTTATAACCCTAACCCTAAACCTAATCCTAACCCTAATCCTAACCCTAAACCTAATCCTAACCCTAATCCTAACCATTTATAACCCTAATCCTAACCCCAAACCTAATCCTAACCCTAAACCTAACCCTAAACCTGATTTCTCTAGTTGCAGGCACCTAAAAGTCATTACAAAACAAACTCCGAGCTAAAAACCCAGACTAGGTCTAGTACAAATGCAAGCCAAGACTTAAAAACTACAAGAAATAGAACTAGGATGACTGAGGAACTTTCAAACTAACCCTAGACTGGGAGCTGACAGGCCTCAGTTGACCCTAGACTAGCATTAAGTGTCTGTTTGACAGTGTGGCTCATATTTTTCTCCTAGGCCGTTAACCTCCGACCATATGGTCGCCACAACTCAGCTTGGGAGAGAAATGAGACTGTCTTCATTCCTTATCCCATGCTGCCATCTTGTGGTAAGTTTTAATCATTACGTCCTCTTTGTGTTTTCAAGGGCACCTATCTCTCACCACCATTTTGGGTCTTTTAAAGTCCAGGGCAAAGCCAAACATCTACCTTTCTTTGTACCCCACACAGCTTTCAGCCCATACTCACGTTTTCTTGGCTCCTGTCTTGAAGGACGCGTCAGAAGGATGTCAACCCACCGCTTCACATCTTCATTCCATGCACTCAGGTGATCTGTCTGTGCACTTTCATTCTTCTTTTCCCTTTGTTTTTCCCTTTTGCTCACTTTTTTAACATTCCACACACTGCTAATTGCCTGTGTGTGTGTCCACATACTCTTGTGAATCTCGTTCTGATACCAGGGGTTTTAAACACTCGCCCGTGTTCCTGAAAGACTATCATTGCAATATTTTCTGCTTTGTCAATTGTTTTGCTACTTACTTTCTTTCTTTGTTGGTTTTTGTTCTTGTGTGTGTTTTTGTGTGTGTTTTTGTGTTTTCGTGTGTGTGTCGCAGAGGTTCCTGGTCTCGTGGATCTGTGGGTCGTGTGCTGCCCACCTTGGCCACGGACGGATCTTCTGCTCCAGGTCTGACTCAGATCATGTCCTGCTGAAATAAATAAATAAAAGGTAGGCAAATAGATAGACAGACACATGGATTGATGGATGCTTTACTGATCCCCAAGGACATGAAAGCCCCTGTAGCACAATACAACACACATCATTGACATTACAAACCAGCAAAAAGGGGCAAGACCAGACAGGTTTGAGTTTCAACCAATGGGAGTCCAGACATTTGCATACGGCCAATAGGAGAGCAAACATTTGCATACTGCTACCTCCAGCCAATAGGAGAGCAAAGATTAGCATACAGCTCATTTGAATGCCACTAATTTGCATGCCACTAGGCATTTCAACTCTATACCTATGGCCAAACCCTAAACACGCCCCCAATCACCCTGCTGGTTAGGGTTAGTCACTACACATGACCCTAAACACTCTCCAGAAGGCCCCCTGCTGGTTAGGGTTAGTCACTACACATGACCCTAAACACTCTCCAGAAGGCCCCCTGCTGGTTAGGGTTAGTCACTACACATGACCCTAAACACTCTCCAGAAGGCCCCCTGCTGGTTAGGGTTAGTCACTACACATGACCCTAAACACTCTCCAGAAGGCCCCCTGCTGGTTAGGGTTAGTCACTACACATGACCCTAAACACTCTCCAGAAGGCCCCCTGCTGGTTAGGGTTAGTCACTGCATCTGACCACACATGAAAACCCAAATTATAATGTACATTTTCAGCTTTAGTGCACAGATTGTAACCCTTGTAATAAGCAATCATTGCTACATCTATCTCTAGCAAAAGCTGTGACATCAATCCAAATTAGGCCTATTTTCTTTTTTTTCAGGTCATTACAAAACTAACCCTAACTCCAGACTGACCTATATGCTGGTCCCACTTACTGATCTCAACCCTAATCCTAAACACTAACCCTAAACCCTAACCATTTATAACCCTAACCCTAAACCTAATCCTAACCCTAATCCTAACCCTAAACCTAATCCTAACCCTAATCCTAACCATTTATAACCCTAATCCTAACCCCAAACCTAATCCTAACCCTAAACCTAACCCTAAACCTGATTTCTCTAGTTGCAGGCACCTAAAAGTCATTACAAAACAAACTCCGAGCTAAAAACCCAGACTAGGTCTAGTACAAATGCAAGCCAAGACTTAAAAACTACAAGAAATAGAACTAGGATGACTGAGGAACTTTCAAACTAACCCTAGACTGGGAGCTGACAGGCCTCAGTTGACCCTAGACTAGCATTAAGTGTCTGTTTGACAGTGTGGCTCATATTTTTCTCCTAGGCCGTTAACCTCCGACCATATGGTCGCCACAACTCAGCTTGGGAGAGAAATGAGACTGTCTTCATTCCTTATCCCATGCTGCCATCTTGTGGTAAGTTTTAATCATTACGTCCTCTTTGTGTTTTCAAAGGCACCTATCTCTCACCACCATTTTGGGTCTTTTAAAGTCCAGGGCAAAGCCAAACATCTACCTTTCTTTGTACCCCACACAGCTTTCAGCCCATACTCACGTTTTCTTGGCTCCTGTCTTGAAGGACGCGTCAGAAGGATGTCAACCCACCGCTTCACATCTTCATTCCATGCACTCAGGTGATCTGTCTGTGCACTTTCATTCTTCTTTTCCCTTTGTTTTTCCCTTTTGCTCACTTTTTTAACATTCCACACACTGCTAATTGCCTGTGTGTGTGTCCACATACTCTTGTGAATCTCGTTCTGATACCAGGGGTTTTAAACACTCGTCCGTGTTCCTGAAAGAC
The DNA here is from genome assembly GCF_030014385.1 of Trichomycterus rosablanca. Classification (NCBI taxonomy): domain Eukaryota; kingdom Metazoa; phylum Chordata; class Actinopteri; order Siluriformes; family Trichomycteridae; genus Trichomycterus; species Trichomycterus rosablanca. Next base: position 67,029 of record NW_026947251.1, read on the forward strand.
TATCATTGCAATATTTTCTGCTTTGTCAATTGTTTTGCTACTTACTTTCTTTCTTTGTTGGTTTTTGTTCTTGTGTGTGTTTTTGTGTGTGTTTTTGTGTTTTCGTGTGTGTGTCGCAGAGGTTCCTGGTCTCGTGGATCTGTGGGTCGTGTGCTGCCCACCTTGGCCACGGACGGATCTTCTGCTCCAGGTCTGACTCAGATCATGTCCTGCTGAAATAAATAAATAAAAGGTAGGCAAATAGATAGACAGACACATGGATTGATGGATGCTTTACTGATCCCCAAGGACATGAAAGCCCCTGTAGCACAATACAACACACATCATTGACATTACAAACCAGCAAAAAGGGGCAAGACCAGACAGGTTTGAGTTTCAACCAATGGGAGTCCAGACATTTGCATACGGCCAATAGGAGAGCAAACATTTGCATACTGCTACCTCCAGCCAATAGGAGAGCAAAGATTAGCATACAGCTCATTTGAATGCCACTAATTTGCATGCCACTAGGCATTTCAACTCTATACCTATGGCCAAACCCTAAACACGCCCCCAATCACCCTGCTGGTTAGGGTTAGTCACTACACATGACCCTAAACACTCTCCAGAAGGCCCCCTGCTGGTTAGGGTTAGTCACTACACATGACCCTAAACACTCTCCAGAAGGCCCCCTGCTGGTTAGGGTTAGTCACTACACATGACCCTAAACACTCTCCAGAAGGCCCCCTGCTGGTTAGGGTTAGTCACTACACATGACCCTAAACACTCTCCAGAAGGCCCCCTGCTGGTTAGGGTTAGTCACTACACATGACCCTAAACACTCTCCAGAAGGCCCCCTGCTGGTTAGGGTTAGTCACTGCATCTGACCACACATGAAAACCCAAATTATAATGTACATTTTCAGCTTTAGTGCACAGATTGTAACCCTTGTAATAAGCAATCATTGCTACATCTATCTCTAGCAAAAGCTGTGACATCAATCCAAATTAGGCCTATTTTCTTTTTTTTCAGGTCATTACAAAACTAACCCTAACTCCAGACTGACCTATATGCTGGTCCCACTTACTGATCTCAACCCTAATCCTAAACACTAACCCTAAACCCTAACCATTTATAACCCTAACCCTAAACCTAATCCTAACCCTAATCCTAACCCTAAACCTAATCCTAACCCTAATCCTAACCATTTATAACCCTAATCCTAACCCCAAACCTAATCCTAACCCTAAACCTAACCCTAAACCTGATTTCTCTAGTTGCAGGCACCTAAAAGTCATTACAAAACAAACTCCGAGCTAAAAACCCAGACTAGGTCTAGTACAAATGCAAGCCAAGACTTAAAAACTACAAGAAATAGAACTAGGATGACTGAGGAACTTTCAAACTAACCCTAGACTGGGAGCTGACAGGCCTCAGTTGACCCTAGACTAGCATTAAGTGTCTGTTTGACAGTGTGGCTCATATTTTTCTCCTAGGCCGTTAACCTCCGACCATATGGTCGCCACAACTCAGCTTGGGAGAGAAATGAGACTGTCTTCATTCCTTATCCCATGCTGCCATCTTGTGGTAAGTTTTAATCATTACGTCCTCTTTGTGTTTTCAAGGGCACCTATCTCTCACCACCATTTTGGGTCTTTTAAAGTCCAGGGCAAAGCCAAACATCTACCTTTCTTTGTACCCCACACAGCTTTCAGCCCATACTCACGTTTTCTTGGCTCCTGTCTTGAAGGACGCGTCAGAAGGATGTCAACCCACCGCTTCACATCTTCATTCCATGCACTCAGGTGATCTGTCTGTGCACTTTCATTCTTCTTTTCCCTTTGTTTTTCCCTTTTGCTCACTTTTTTAACATTCCACACACTGCTAATTGCCTGTGTGTGTGTCCACATACTCTTGTGAATCTCGTTCTGATACCAGGGGTTTTAAACACTCGCCCGTGTTCCTGAAAGACTATCATTGCAATATTTTCTGCTTTGTCAATTGTTTTGCTACTTACTTTCTTTCTTTGTTGGTTTTTGTTCTTGTGTGTGTTTTTGTGTGTGTTTTTGTGTTTTCGTGTGTGTGTCGCAGAGGTTCCTGGTCTCGTGGATCTGTGGGTCGTGTGCTGCCCACCTTGGCCACGGACGGATCTTCTGCTCCAGGTCTGACTCAGATCATGTCCTGCTGAAATAAATAAATAAAAGGTAGGCAAATAGATAGACAGACACATGGATTGATGGATGCTTTACTGATCCCCAAGGACATGAAAGCCCCTGTAGCACAATACAACACACATCATTGACATTACAAACCAGCAAAAAGGGGCAAGACCAGACAGGTTTGAGTTTCAACCAATGGGAGTCCAGACATTTGCATACGGCCAATAGGAGAGCAAACATTTGCATACTGCTACCTCCAGCCAATAGGAGAGCAAAGATTAGCATACAGCTCATTTGAATGCCACTAATTTGCATGCCACTAGGCATTTCAACTCTATACCTAACCCTAACCCTAACCCTAACCCTAACCCTAACCCAACCTCAATAAGCCTAATCTTAACCATAACCTAATCCCTAATTACTCTAACCCCAACCTCAATAAACCTAATCTTAACCATCACCTAATCCCTAATTACTCTAACCCCAACCTCAATAAACCTAATCTTAACCATCACCTAATCCCTAATTACTCTAACCCCAACCTCAATAAACCTAATCTTAACCATAACCTCATTCCTAATTATTCCAACCCCAACCTCAATAAGCCTAATCTTAACCATAACCTAATCCCTAATTACTCTAACCCCAACCTCAATAGACTCATCTCAACGATGACCTTACCCCAATTATTTACCATAACCCAACCCCTAATTACTCTAACCCTAAGCTTAATAAACCTAATTTCAACCCAATTCCCAATTATTCCAACCCCAACCACAATAAACTCCATTTCAACCATAACCCAACTCCCAATTATTCTAACCCTAATCCTAATAAACCTTCCAACTAGAACCTAACCTTCATTTACACTGTCCCCAATCACAATAAATGAAATTTCAATTATAGTTCAGTCCATAATTATATCAACTCTAACCTTAATAAACCTAATTACAACTTCAACCCAATTTCCAAGTACTTTAAATTCAATACACTGAAGCTCTACTACAACCTAATCTTTGATCATCCTAGCCCTGACCCCAAATAAACTGAATTTTAACCGCAATCTAATCACCCATCATCCTAACCCCAATTTAGATTAAAACTAGACTGACTACAACCCACCCTACCTACAATTAATTCAACTTCGACCTCAATAGATATATTTCTAACCCTGACCTACCTTAACCACCTTGACCATAAATTATACAATATAATTGATTGACCTAAAACATAATTTAAAATGGAAACCCCCAAAATCAATCGATATCCTATGTAATATTAATGAAATAAAAAAGGAATAAGGAAAAAAAGGTTATACCACAAGAGGGACACCTGAGGGCGCCACAGTCAACATGAAGTCCTCGAGGATGTTTGGGTATGGATATGGACGTTTGTGTAATATTTTTTGCCACAAGCAAACCAAGAATACACACCGTAGAGAAGTTTAAAGAGCCAAGCGCGCTGAGAACACGACGGTAAACACTTTACAACATGTGTACATAACTAAACATATACTAACACCTAACTACCAGTTTATTAACAATGAATTAATACATCGACTGATAGTGAGTGCATCATGAATTATTGATGAATTAATGATATGTATACATTAACAAATTAATGAGTGACATATGAATAGACTAGGGTTAAATTGGGCCTATTCGGTGCGTACTCTCTCTTAAGCTGGGAAGCCTCGACTTCCCGGCTTGACGGAATCCTAAGGCACCGCTCATTTTTGATCCTCTGCTGCCATCTTTTGGAATAGTCATGCCACATCACTTAGTATGATTTCAGGTTTTTCAACAGCTCATATTCCAAAAAATACCAAACCTTGGCTACCTGATAAGTCAGAAGAATGTCAACCGAACTGTTCACATCTTGTTCAATCGATTCAGGTACTTTACTGTTCTGTTCCTTTATTTTTTATTGTTATTTTTTAACATTACACACACTGCCAATTGCCTGTGTGTGTGTGTGTGTGTGTGTGTGTGTGTGTGTCTGTGTCTGTGTCTGTGTGTGTGTGTGTGTGTGTGTGTGTCCACGTACTCGGCCCATGAATCTCATTCTGATACCAGGGGTTACCATTCGTGTTCTTGAACGATTATTGCATTTTTGTGCTTATCATATGTTTTGTTTTGTTTTTTTTGTGTGTGTGTTGTGTGTCATAGGTTCGTGGTCTCGTGGATGTGTGGGTCGTGTGCTGCCCACCTCGGCCACGGACGGATCTTCTGCTCCAAGTCTGACTCGGATCATGTCCTGCTGAAATAAATAAATAAAAGGTAGGCAAATAGTTAGACATACACATGGATTGATGGATGCTTTACTGATCCCCAAGGAAATAAAAGTCCCTGTGGTACAATACAACACACATCATTGACATTACAAACCAGCAAAAAGGACATGTTTGAGTTTCAACCAATGGGATTCCAAACATTTGCATACGGCCAATAGGAGAGCAGACATTTGCATACTGCTACCTCCAGCCAATAGGAGAGCAAAGATTAGCATACGTCTCATTTCAATGCCACTAATTTGAATGCCGCCTCTGGTTTTAACTCTTAACCTATGAGCAAAACCCTAACCACGCCCCCAATCCAAGGCCTAACCCCAAGCTAACCCCAGACTTACTGAAAGCTGGCACCTGCTGTTTAGGTTAGGAACTGCATCTAACCCCAAGCTAACCCCAGACTTACTGAAAGCTGGCACCTGCTGTTTAGGTTAGGAACTGCATCTAACCCCAAGCTAACCCCAGACTTACTGAAAGCTGGCACCTGCTGTTTAGGTTAGGAACTGCATCTAACCCCAAGCTAACCCCAGACTTACTGAAAGCTGGCACCTGCTGTTTAGGTTAGGAACTGCATCTAACCCCAAGCTAACCCCAGACTTACTGAAAGCTGGCACCTGCTGTTTAGGTTAGGAACTGCATCTAACCCCACATGAAATTAAGAAACCCAAATGAAAGGGCACATTTTCTGCATAATTGCACAGCTTGTAACCCTTGTAACCAATCATGGCTACATCTCTGTAGCAAGCTTTAGGAGCTGAGAAATCGATCCAAGTTTGAATTAGGGCCTGTTTATGTAGCTGCAGACAGTTCTCTTGTCCTTTATGTTCCACGTTTCCTTAATCTTAACCATCACCTAATCCCTAATTACTCTAACCCCAACCTCAATAAACCTAATCTTAACCATCACCTAATCCCTAATTACTCTAACCCCAACCTCAATAAACCTAATCTTAACCATAACCTCATTCCTAATTATTCCAACCCCAACCTCAATAAGCCTAATCTTAACCATAACCTAATCCCTAATTACTCTAACCCCAACCTCAATAAACCTAATCTTAACCATCACCTAATCCCTAATTACTCTAACCCCAACCTCAATAAACCTAATCTTAACCATCACCTAATCCCTAATTACTCTAACCCCAACCTCAATAAACCTAATCTTAACCATAACCTCATTCCTAATTATTCCAACCCCAACCTCAATAAGCCTAATCTTAACCATAACCTAATCCCTAATTACTCTAACCCCAACCTCAATAGACTCATCTCAACGATGACCTTACCCCAATTATTTACCATAACCCAACCCCTAATTACTCTAACCCTAAGCTTAATAAACCTAATTTCAACCCAATTCCCAATTATTCCAACCCCAACCACAATAAACTCCATTTCAACCATAACCCAACTCCCAATTATTCTAACCCTAATCCTAATAAACCTTCCAACTAGAACCTAACCTTCATTTACACTGTCCCCAATCACAATAAATGAAATTTCAATTATAGTTCAGTCCATAATTATATCAACTCTAACCTTAATAAACCTAATTACAACTTCAACCCAATTTCCAAGTACTTTAAATTCAATACACTGAAGCTCTACTACAACCTAATCTTTGATCATCCTAGCCCTGACCCCAAATAAACTGAATTTTAACCGCAATCTAATCACCCATCATCCTAACCCCAATTTAGATTAAAACTAGACTGACTACAACCCACCCTACCTACAATTAATTCAACTTCGACCTCAATAGATATATTTCTAACCCTGACCTACCTTAACCACCTTGACCATAAATTATACAATATAATTGATTGACCTAAAACATAATTTAAAATGGAAACCCCCAAAATAAATCGATATCCTATGTAATATTAATGAAATAAAAAAGGAATAAGGAAAAAAAGGTTATACCACAAGAGGGACACCTGAGGGCGCCACAGTCAACATGAAGTCCTCGAGGATGTTTGGGTATGGATATGGACGTTTGTGTAATATTTTTTGCCACAAGCAAACCAAGAATACACACCGTAGAGAAGTTTAAAGAGCCAAGCGCGCTGAGAACACGACGGTAAACACTTTACAACATGTGTACATAACTAAACATATACTAACACCTAACTACCAGTTTATTAACAATGAATTAATACATCGACTGATAGTGAGTGCATCATGAATTATTGATGAATTAATGATATGTATACATTAACAAATTAATGAGTGACATATGAATAGACTAGGGTTAAATTGGGCCTATTCGGTGCGTACTCTCTCTTAAGCTGGGAAGCCTCGACTTCCCGGCTTGACGGAATCCTAAGGCACCGCTCATTTTTGATCCTCTGCTGCCATCTTTTGGAATAGTCATGCCACATCACTTAGTATGATTTCAGGTTTTTCAACAGCTCGTATTCCAAAAAATACCAAACCTTGGCTACCTGATAAGTCAGAAGAATGTCAACCGAACTGTTCACATCTTGTTCAATCGATTCAGGTACTTTACTGTTCTGTTCCTTTATTTTTTATTGTTATTTTTTAACATTACACACACTGCCAATTGCCTGTGTGTGTGTGTGTGTGTGTGTGTGTGTGTGTGTCTGTGTCTGTGTCTGTGTGTGTGTGTGTGTGTGTGTGTGTCCACGTACTCGGCCCATGAATCTCATTCTGATACCAGGGGTTACCATTCGTGTTCTTGAACGATTATTGCATTTTTGTGCTTATCATATGTTTTGTTTTGTTTTTTTTGTGTGTGTGTTGTGTGTCATAGGTTCGTGGTCTCGTGGATGTGTGGGTCGTGTGCTGCCCACCTCGGCCACGGACGGATCTTCTGCTCCAAGTCTGACTCGGATCATGTCCTGCTGAAATAAATAAATAAAAGGTAGGCAAATAGTTAGACATACACATGGATTGATGGATGCTTTACTGATCCCCAAGGAAATAAAAGTCCCTGTGGTACAATACAACACACATCATTGACATTACAAACCAGCAAAAAGGACATGTTTGAGTTTCAACCAATGGGATTCCAAACATTTGCATACGGCCAATAGGAGAGCAGACATTTGCATACTGCTACCTCCAGCCAATAGGAGAGCAAAGATTAGCATACGTCTCATTTCAATGCCACTAATTTGAATGCCGCCTCTGGTTTTAACTCTTAACCTATGAGCAAAACCCTAACCACGCCCCCAATCCAAGGCCTAACCCCAAGCTAACCCCAGACTTACTGAAAGCTGGCACCTGCTGTTTAGGTTAGGAACTGCATCTAACCCCAAGCTAACCCCAGACTTACTGAAAGCTGGCACCTGCTGTTTAGGTTAGGAACTGCATCTAACCCCAAGCTAACCCCAGACTTACTGAAAGCTGGCACCTGCTGTTTAGGTTAGGAACTGCATCTAACCCCAAGCTAACCCCAGACTTACTGAAAGCTGGCACCTGCTGTTTAGGTTAGGAACTGCATCTAACCCCAAGCTAACCCCAGACTTACTGAAAGCTGGCACCTGCTGTTTAGGTTAGGAACTGCATCTAACCCCACATGAAATTAAGAAACCCAAATGAAAGGGCACATTTTCTGCATAATTGCACAGCTTGTAACCCTTGTAACCAATCATGGCTACATCTCTGTAGCAAGCTTTAGGAGCTGAGAAATCGATCCAAGTTTGAATTAGGGCCTGTTTATGTAGCTGCAGACAGTTCTCTTGTCCTTTTTGTTCCACGTTTCCTTAATCTTAACCATCACCTAATCCCTAATTACTCTAACCCCAACCTCAATAAACCTAATCTTAACCATCACCTAATCCCTAATTACTCTAACCCCAACCTCAATAAACCTAATCTTAACCATAACCTCATTCCTAATTATTCCAACCCCAACCTCAATAAGCCTAATCTTAACCATAACCTAATCCCTAATTACTCTAACCCCAACCTCAATAAACCTAATCTTAACCATCACCTAATCCCTAATTACTCTAACCCCAACCTCAATAAACCTAATCTTAACCATCACCTAATCCCTAATTACTCTAACCCCAACCTCAATAAACCTAATCTTAACCATAACCTCATTCCTAATTATTCCAACCCCAACCTCAATAAGCCTAATCTTAACCATAACCTAATCCCTAATTACTCTAACCCCAACCTCAATAGACTCATCTCAACGATGACCTTACCCCAATTATTTACCATAACCCAACCCCTAATTACTCTAACCCTAAGCTTAATAAACCTAATTTCAACCCAATTCCCAATTATTCCAACCCCAACCACAATAAACTCCATTTCAACCATAACCCAACTCCCAATTATTCTAACCCTAATCCTAATAAACCTTCCAACTAGAACCTAACCTTCATTTACACTGTCCCCAATCACAATAAATGAAATTTCAATTATAGTTCAGTCCATAATTATATCAACTCTAACCTTAATAAACCTAATTACAACTTCAACCCAATTTCCAAGTACTTTAAATTCAATACACTGAAGCTCTACTACAACCTAATCTTTGATCATCCTAGCCCTGACCCCAAATAAACTGAATTTTAACCGCAATCTAATCACCCATCATCCTAACCCCAATTTAGATTAAAACTAGACTGACTACAACCCACCCTACCTACAATTAATTCAACTTCGACCTCAATAGATATATTTCTAACCCTGACCTACCTTAACCACCTTGACCATAAATTATACAATATAATTGATTGACCTAAAACATAATTTAAAATGGAAACCCCCAAAATCAATCGATATCCTATGTAATATTAATGAAATAAAAAAGGAATAAGGAAAAAAAGGTTATACCACAAGAGGGACACCTGAGGGCGCCACAGTCAACATGAAGTCCTCGAGGATGTTTGGGTATGGATATGGACGTTTGTGTAATATTTTTTGCCACAAGCAAACCAAGAATACACACCGTAGAGAAGTTTAAAGAGCCAAGCGCGCTGAGAACACGACGGTAAACACTTTACAACATGTGTACATAACTAAACATATACTAACACCTAACTACCAGTTTATTAACAATGAATTAATACATCGACTGATAGTGAGTGCATCATGAATTATTGATGAATTAATGATATGTATACATTAACAAATTAATGAGTGACATATGAATAGACTAGGGTTAAATTGGGCCTATTCGGTGCGTACTCTCTCTTAAGCTGGGAAGCCTCGACTTCCCGGCTTGACGGAATCCTAAGGCACCGCTCATTTTTGATCCTCTGCTGCCATCTTTTGGAATAGTCATGCCACATCACTTAGTATGATTTCAGGTTTTTCAACAGCTCGTATTCCAAAAAATACCAAACCTTGGCTACCTGATAAGTCAGAAGAATGTCAACCGAACTGTTCACATCTTGTTCAATCGATTCAGGTACTTTACTGTTCTGTTCCTTTATTTTTTATTGTTATTTTTTAACATTACACACACTGCCAATTGCCTGTGTGTGTGTGTGTGTGTGTGTGTGTGTGTGTGTGTGTCTGTGTCTGTGTCTGTGTGTGTGTGTGTGTGTGTGTGTGTCCACGTACTCGGCCCATGAATCTCATTCTGATACCAGGGGTTACCATTCGTGTTCTTGAACGATTATTGCATTTTTGTGCTTATCATATGTTTTGTTTTGTTTTTTTTGTGTGTGTGTTGTGTGTCATAGGTTCGTGGTCTCGTGGATGTGTGGGTCGTGTGCTGCCCACCTCGGCCACGGACGGATCTTCTGCTCCAAGTCTGACTCGGATCATGTCCTGCTGAAATAAATAAATAAAAGGTAGGCAAATAGTTAGACATACACATGGATTGATGGATGCTTTACTGATCCCCAAGGAAATAAAAGTCCCTGTGGTACAATACAACACACATCATTGACATTACAAACCAGCAAAAAGGACATGTTTGAGTTTCAACCAATGGGATTCCAAACATTTGCATACGGCCAATAGGAGAGCAGACATTTGCATACTGCTACCTCCAGCCAATAGGAGAGCAAAGATTAGCATACGTCTCATTTCAATGCCACTAATTTGAATGCCGCCTCTGGTTTTAACTCTTAACCCTATGAGCAAAACCCTAACCACGCCCCCAATCCAAGGCCTAACCCCAAGCTAACCCCAGACTTACTGCAAGGTGGCACCTGCTGTTTAGGTTAGGAACTGCATCTAACCCCAAGCTAACCCCAGACTTACTGAAAGCTGGCACCTGCTGTTTAGGTTAGGAACTGCATCTAACCCCACATGAAATTAAGAAACCCAAATGAAAGGGCACATTTTCTGCATAATTGCACAGCTTGTAACCCTTGTAACCAATCATGGCTACATCTCTGTAGCAAGCTTTAGGAGCTGAGAAATCGATCCAAGTTTGAATTAGGGCCTGTTTATGTAGCTGCAGACAGTTCTCTTGTCCTTTATGTTCCACGTTTCCTTAATTTTAACCATAACCTAATCCCTAATTATTCTAACCCCAACCTCAATAAACCTAATCTTAACCATTACCTAATCCCTAATTATTCTAACCCCAACCTCAATAAACCTAATCTTAACCATTACCTAATCCCTAATTACTCTAACCCCAACCTCAATAAACCTAATCTTAACCATTACCTAATCCCTAATTACTCTAACCCCAACCTCAATAAACCTAATCTTAACCATAACCTCATTCCTAATTATTCCAACCCCAACCTCAATAAGCCTAATCTTAACCATAACCTAATCCCTAATTACTCTAACCCCAACCTCAATAAACCTAATCTTAACCATTACCTAATCCCTAATTACTCTAACCCCAACCTCAATAAACCTAATCTTAACCATAACCTAATCTTAACCATCACCTAATCCCTAATTACTCTAACCCCAACCTCAATAAACCTAATCTTAACCATCACCTAATCCCTAATTACTCTAACCCCAACCTCAATAAACCTAATCTTAACCATAACCTCATTTCTAATTATTCCAACCCCAACCTCAATAAGCCTAATCTTAACCATAACCTAATCCCTAATTATTCTAACCCCAACCTCAATAGACTCATCTCAACGATGACCTTACCCCAATTATTTACCATAACCCAACCCCTAATTACTCTAACCCTAAGCTTAATAAACCTAATTTCAACCCAATTCCCAATTATTCCCGTATCTCGGACGCCTTTAGGACCAGGGTCACGGGGCTCCGATATGTCGCTCGTGCCTACGCGCGGTCCGTCGTACTCTGGTCCGGTGGGCCTACGACATCCGGTTCCCTCGCGGGACCTCCGCACGTCGTCTGGGGCCTGACGACTACTCGCGTACGCGTCGGGGCCCGTGTCTCGGCCGCCTTTCGGACCACGGTGACGGGGCTCCGATATGTCGCTCGTGGCCGGGCCCCCTCCGACGTGCTCGGTTTCGGTGCGCCTACGTCCTACGGTTCCGCCGCGGGACCCCGAAACGTGGTTTTTTGGGCCTACTCGCGTACGCGTCGGGGGCCCGTATCTCGGCCGTCTTTCCACGCGGGACCGCGGGGCTCCGATATGTCGCTGGTAGGTTGGACCTGCACGCCCTGTGCGATTTTGGAGGTCCTACGACGTTTCTTCGAATTTTCCCGATTATTTGACTGAGTGTAGACTAGGGTCAGATCGGCCGCATTCTCTTAATCCGGGAACCTTGCACCATATGGTCGCTGCTTCCCGGCTTAAGGATCTGACCTCTGCAGGGCATGTTCGGAACTGCATCGACATTAAGAAAAGGAAATAAGAAACCCGATGAAACGGCACATTTTCCAGTGTTAGTGCACAGCTTGAAGTTTGTTCTTCTGACCAATCGTTGCTACATCTATGCTGTAGCAGCCTCAAGAGCTGAGAAATCCCATTTTGAATGAATTAAAAGTCAATCGGCGTCTATCCCAGTGGGTTCGGACACCAGCTCTGAATATCCTTCATGAACATAATATCATTGTATGTTGTGTTTGTCTGGATTGAGCTTTTTACATGAAATTATTTACACACTTTATGAACAGATTTTGGAAAGCTCTTTCACTTTGCATTGGAAACACTACATTTCAAGCCGACCACTTCTCCCTGCTCACAGCTGGAAACGCACCGCTCGTTTTTAACCCTCTGCTGCCATCTACTGGACGTTTTCGGTTACAACGTCCTCATGTACTTTTAGAAGTCATACAGCACCAGTTTGTAGGACTTTCAAGGTAGAATGAACCACCTCGTACCCCCCCAACGACACCAGCTATCTTTTTTTGTACCCCCACTGCCTAATTACTTTTACTGGGCTCCAATCTTTAAGTCAGAAGAATGTCAACCGATTTTTGTACCTCATTACAAAACAAACCCCAAGCTAACCCCAGACTTACTGCAAGGTGGCACCTGCTGTTTAGGTTAGGAACTGCATCTAACCCCAAGCTAACCCCAGACTTACTGAAAGCTGGCACCTGCTGTTTAGGTTAGGAACTGCATCTAACCCCAAGCTAACCCCAGACTTACTGAAAGCTGGCACCTGCTGTTTAGGTTAGGAACTGCATCTAACCCCAAGCTAACCCCAGACTTACTGCAAGGTGGCACCTGCTGTTTAGGTTAGGAACTGCATCTAACCCCAAGCTAACCCCAGACTTACTGAAAGCTGGCACCTGCTGTTTAGGTTAGGAACTGCATCTAACCCCACATGAAATTAAGAAACCCAAATGAAAGGGCACATTTTCTGCATAATTGCACAGCTTGTAACCCTTGTAACCAATCATGGCTACATCTCTGTAGCAAGCTTTAGGAGCTGAGAAATCGATCCAAGTTTGAATTAGGGCCTGTTTATGTAGCTGCAGACAGTTCTCTTGTCCTTTATGTTCCACGTTTCCTTAATCTTAACCATCACCTAATCCCTAATTACTCTAACCCCAACCTCAATAAACCTAATCTTAACCATCACCTAATCCCTAATTACTCTAACCCCAACCTCAATAAACCTAATCTTAACCATAACCTCATTCCTAATTATTCCAACCCCAACCTCAATAAGCCTAATCTTAACCATAACCGAATCCCTAATTACTCTAACCCCAACCTCAATAGACTCATCTCAACGATGACCTTACCCCAATTATTTACCATGACCCAACCCCTAATTACTCTAACCCTAAGCTTAATAAACCTAATTTCAACCCAATTCCCAATTATTCCAACCCCAACCACAATAAACTCCATTTCAACCATAACCCAACTCCCAATTATTCTAACCCTAATCCTAATAAACCTTCCAACTAGAACCTAACCTTCATTTACACTGTCCCCAATCACAATAAATGAAATTTCAATTATAGTTCAGTCCATAATTATATCAACTCTAACCTTAATAAACCTAATTACAACTTCAACCCAATTTCCAAGTACTTTAAATTCAATACACTGAAGCTCTACTACAACCTAATCTTTGATCATCCTAGCCCTGACCCCAAATAAACTGAATTTTAACCGCAATCTAATCACCCATCATCCTAACCCCAATTTAGATTAAAACTAGACTGACTACAACCCACCCTACCTACAATTAATTCAACTTCGACCTCAATAGATATATTTCTAACCCTGACCTACCTTAACCACCTTGACCATAAATTATACAATATAATTGATTGACCTAAAACATAATTTAAAATGGAAACCCCCAAAATCAATCGATATCCTATGTAATATTAATGAAATAAAAAAGGAATAAGGAAAAAAAGGTTATACCACAAGAGGGACACCTGAGGGCGCCACAGTCAACATGAAGTCCTCGAGGATGTTTGGGTATGGATATGGACGTTTGTGTAATATTTTTTGCCACAAGCAAACCAAGAATACACACCGTAGAGAAGTTTAAAGAGCCAAGCGCGCTGAGAACACGACGGTAAACACTTTACAACATGTGTACATAACTAAACATATACTAACACCTAACTACCAGTTTATTAACAATGAATTAATACATCGACTGATAGTGAGTGCATCATGAATTATTGATGAATTAATGATATGTATACATTAACAAATTAATGAGTGACATATGAATAGACTAGGGTTAAATTGGGCCTATTCGGTGCGTACTCTCTCTTAAGCTGGGAAGCCTCGACTTCCCGGCTTGACGGAATCCTAAGGCACCGCTCATTTTTGATCCTCTGCTGCCATCTTTTGGAATAGTCATGCCACATCACTTAGTATGATTTCAGGTTTTTCAACAGCTCATATTCCAAAAAATACCAAACCTTGGCTACCTGATAAGTCAGAAGAATGTCAACCGAACTGTTCACATCTTGTTCAATCGATTCAGGTACTTTACTGTTCTGTTCCTTTATTTTTTATTGTTATTTTTTAACATTACACACACTGCCAATTGCCTGTGTGTGTGTGTGTGTGTGTGTGTGTGTGTCTGTGTCTGTGTCTGTGTGTGTGTGTGTGTGTGTGTGTGTCCACGTACTCGGCCCATGAATCTCATTCTGATACCAGGGGTTACCATTCGTGTTCTTGAACGATTATTGCATTTTTGTGCTTATCATATGTTTTGTTTTGTTTTTTTTGTGTGTGTGTTGTGTGTCATAGGTTCGTGGTCTCGTGGATGTGTGGGTCGTGTGCTGCCCACCTCGGCCACGGACGGATCTTCTGCTCCAAGTCTGACTCGGATCATGTCCTGCTGAAATAAATAAATAAAAGGTAGGCAAATAGTTAGACATACACATGGATTGATGGATGCTTTACTGATCCCCAAGGAAATAAAAGTCCCTGTGGTACAATACAACACACATCATTGACATTACAAACCAGCAAAAAGGACATGTTTGAGTTTCAACCAATGGGATTCCAAACATTTGCATACGGCCAATAGGAGAGCAGACATTTGCATACTGCTACCTCCAGCCAATAGGAGAGCAAAGATTAGCATACGTCTCATTTCAATGCCACTAATTTGAATGCCGCCTCTGGTTTTAACTCTTAACCTAACCCTAACCCTAACCCTAACCCTAACCCTAACCCTAACCCTAACCCTAACCCTAACCCTAACCCAGACCTGTAGGGGCTTGCCTAAAACGCTTATCGAGGAGCGTAGGTAAGAAAGGTCTTGTGCACCAATTCGTCCGCGGAGGTACATGGCGCAACTCCTATGGGTAGGGCGTGCAGGAGGACTTCCTGCTCTGTCATGGGCGAGTTATTCGGGTGGGGGGACGTGTTGGAAGCACAGCCTCCACACTGGGTTGTGGGACCGAACAGGTCCCGTCTAACAAATATTGACTGCCACCATAAAGCTTAATCATGAGCAGCTGGCAGAAAGGGGACAACATTATTAAGAGGGGAATGTAAATGAGCCCGGGAGATGGGGGATTGATTGATTGATTGATGGGGGATGGGGTGGTTGTGCTTGGTGACATGTAGGTAGGCCCGTGCCCAACCTAAGCCCTGGACTTGTCCGGGTCCCTGGGGCTTTTGAGGTCTCGTAACCCCTAACCCCAACCACCCCTAACCCTAAACCTAACCCCTTCCCCCCCCCCCCCCTCCCCCTAAACCTAACCTCCCCCCTCCCCCTAAAACCTAACCCTAACCCCTCCCCCTAAACCTAACCACCCCCCCTCCCCCTAAAACCTAACCCTAACCCCGTGACCTTAAACCCTAAAACCTAACCCAGCCAGTGCCACCCATGTTTACCTGGGTGCGGCCCCCCTCCCCCCCTCTCTCTCTCTCTCACTATATCTCTCTCTCTCTCGCTCTCTCCATCCCCCTTGAGGTTAACAGAAAAACACTCTGACCTCATCTTAAAGTATATTAAAAAACTAAACTATACTTACCTGATATACTTACCAAGTGGAAAAACGGTGGGACCAGGGGAACAAAATCTGGGGAGAAAAGAAGAATAAAAGGGATTTTGATTAGTATAGAGGATAATTTATTCACTTATTTGAACACAATACAGTGTCTTATTCGGCCAAGATCCATTCTCTTCCTCTTTACCATGTAAAGAAACCCTTGGTAAAAATAACATAATGGAATTGTATTTATTTTCCTTGAATTTGTCATCATCAGAGGGTAATTGTTTTCCCCTATTTTGATAAAACTACATTTGGAAAAATAACATAATTAAAGGGTATGATCTTGCCCTTATAAAGGATTAAAAAGCCCACCTGAACCCTATCCAGGGACAAATTAAAAAATTAATTAAAAAAAACTATACTTACCTAATATACTCACCTGATGCATTTCTCAGTTTTGAGAGCCCCTTCCGCATCCTCCACCAGGGGGCGGAATTGGCTTACATCAACCTAAAAACCAACTCAGTCCACATCTGACGGTGCTGAGAAAAAGATCTAGAAGCAGCCATGTGCTACAGCTGAAAGAGAGTAATTTTACTCACTTCGGCTCAATTTTTGGAAACAACAGTTGATATTCATGTCAACTGTGAAGTATAGTTCAGTTTCTTACAGAGGGATCTCGAGCAAAGCAGCGTCCCACAGCTGAAAGACGGCCATTTCCAGCCTCAGCTGATTTCAGGGAAACACGGTATCAGCTCAGATCTCCTCAATTGGTGAGTACACCTCTATTTAGAGAGGGTCTCGAAAATTCTTCTCCTGTTTCACTTGATTCGGCAAGCCTGTGCCTGATGAAGATTTATTTCAATCGAAACGTTGCAACTGCAGGCTTGCTAGGAGGGCATCCAAAACAGGACCCTAAACATCACTTTGTAGCTTATCCACGAGCTCAAAAGTGTACATGTTATGAACACATTATGAGGACATCCAAAACAGGACCCTAAGCATCACTTTATAGCTTATCCATGAGCTTAAAGTGTATGTATCTGATCCCCACGAAATTATTCAGCTCTGATGGAGCAACGTGCTGAGAACGCCACTCACTGCTTGGTGGCTCTCTCATCGATCATGGGTGGGGACCCTCTGAAGTGACCGATCCTGGTGGAAATGCATGCCAAAGGTATCCTCCCAGTTGACTGAGGGAACCGATTTAGGACCCTCGTAAGCTCAACGCTACTCTACATAGGCTCATTCATGAGCCTGGAGTAATCAATTGATTACAGACCCTCGGGGACTTGCCTAGTAGGCTTATTCAGAAGCGCAGGTAAGATGGGTCTCAAACGCACAAACAGACCTGTAGGGGCTTGCCTAAAACGCTTATCGAGGAGCGTAGGTAAGAAAGGTCTTGTGCACCAATTCGTCCGCGGAGGTACATGGCGCAACTCCTATGGGTAGGGCGTGCAGGAGGACTTCCTGCTCTGTCATGGGCGAGTTATTCGGGTGGGGGGACGTGTTGGAAGCACAGCCTCCACACTGGGTTGTGGGACCGAACAGGTCCCGTCTAACAAATATTGACTGCCACCATAAAGCTTAATCATGAGCAGCTGGCAGAAAGGGGACAACATTATTAAGAGGGGAATGTAAATGAGCCCGGGAGATGGGGGATTGATTGATTGATTGATGGGGGATGGGGTGGTTGTGCTTGGTGACATGTAGGTAGGCCCGTGCCCAACCTAAGCCCTGGACTTGTCCGGGTCCCTGGGGCTTTTGAGGTCTCGTAACCCCTAACCCCAACCACCCCTAACCCTAAACCTAACCCCTTCCCCCCCCCCCCCCTCCCCCTAAACCTAACCTCCCCCCTCCCCCTAAAACCTAACCCTAACCCCTCCCCCTAAACCTAACCACCCCCCCTCCCCCTAAAACCTAACCCTAACCCCGTGACCTTAAACCCTAAAACCTAACCCAGCCAGTGCCACCCATGTTTACCTGGGTGCGGCCCCCCTCCCCCCCTCTCTCTCTCTCTCACTATATCTCTCTCTCTCTCGCTCTCTCCATCCCCCTTGAGGTTAACAGAAAAACACTCTGACCTCATCTTAAAGTATATTAAAAAACTAAACTATACTTACCTGATATACTTACCAAGTGGAAAAACGGTGGGACCAGGGGAACAAAATCTGGGGAGAAAAGAAGAATAAAAGGGATTTTGATTAGTATAGAGGATAATTTATTCACTTATTTGAACACAATACAGTGTCTTATTCGGCCAAGATCCATTCTCTTCCTCTTTACCATGTAAAGAAACCCTTGGTAAAAATAACATAATGGAATTGTATTTATTTTCCTTGAATTTGTCATCATCAGAGGGTAATTGTTTTCCCCTATTTTGATAAAACTACATTTGGAAAAATAACATAATTAAAGGGTATGATCTTGCCCTTATAAAGGATTAAAAAGCCCACCTGAACCCTATCCAGGGACAAATTAAAAAATTAATTAAAAAAAACTATACTTACCTAATATACTCACCTGATGCATTTCTCAGTTTTGAGAGCCCCTTCCGCATCCTCCACCAGGGGGCGGAATTGGCTTACATCAACCTAAAAACCAACTCAGTCCACATCTGACGGTGCTGAGAAAAAGATCTAGAAGCAGCCATGTGCTACAGCTGAAAGAGAGTAATTTTACTCACTTCGGCTCAATTTTTGGAAACAACAGTTGATATTCATGTCAACTGTGAAGTATAGTTCAGTTTCTTACAGAGGGATCTCGAGCAAAGCAGCGTCCCACAGCTGAAAGACGGCCATTTCCAGCCTCAGCTGATTTCAGGGAAACACGGTATCAGCTCAGATCTCCTCAATTGGTGAGTACACCTCTATTTAGAGAGGGTCTCGAAAATTCTTCTCCTGTTTCACTTGATTCGGCAAGCCTGTGCCTGATGAAGATTTATTTCAATCGAAACGTTGCAACTGCAGGCTTGCTAGGAGGGCATCCAAAACAGGACCCTAAACATCACTTTGTAGCTTATCCACGAGCTCAAAAGTGTACATGTTATGAACACATTATGAGGACATCCAAAACAGGACCCTAAGCATCACTTTATAGCTTATCCATGAGCTTAAAGTGTATGTATCTGATCCCCACGAAATTATTCAGCTCTGATGGAGCAACGTGCTGAGAACGCCACTCACTGCTTGGTGGCTCTCTCATCGATCATGGGTGGGGACCCTCTGAAGTGACCGATCCTGGTGGAAATGCATGCCAAAGGTATCCTCCCAGTTGACTGAGGGAACCGATTTAGGACCCTCGTAAGCTCAACGCTACTCTACATAGGCTCATTCATGAGCCTGGAGTAATCAATTGATTACAGACCCTCGGGGACTTGCCTAGTAGGCTTATTCAGAAGCGCAGGTAAGATGGGTCTCAAACGCACAAACAGACCTGTAGGGGCTTGCCTAAAACGCTTATCGAGGAGCGTAGGTAAGAAAGGTCTTGTGCACCAATTCGTCCGCGGAGGTACATGGCGCAACTCCTATGGGTAGGGCGTGCAGGAGGACTTCCTGCTCTGTCATGGGCGAGTTATTCGGGTGGGGGGACGTGTTGGAAGCACAGCCTCCACACTGGGTTGTGGGACCGAACAGGTCCCGTCTAACAAATATTGACTGCCACCATAAAGCTTAATCATGAGCAGCTGGCAGAAAGGGGACAACATTATTAAGAGGGGAATGTAAATGAGCCCGGGAGATGGGGGATTGATTGATTGATTGATGGGGGATGGGGTGGTTGTGCTTGGTGACATGTAGGTAGGCCCGTGCCCAACCTAAGCCCTGGACTTGTCCGGGTCCCTGGGGCTTTTGAGGTCTCGTAACCCCTAACCCCAACCACCCCTAACCCTAAACCTAACCCCTTCCCCCCCCCCCCCCTCCCCCTAAACCTAACCTCCCCCCTCCCCCTAAAACCTAACCCTAACCCCTCCCCCTAAACCTAACCACCCCCCCTCCCCCTAAAACCTAACCCTAACCCCGTGACCTTAAACCCTAAAACCTAACCCAGCCAGTGCCACCCATGTTTACCTGGGTGCGGCCCCCCTCCCCCCCTCTCTCTCTCTCTCACTATATCTCTCTCTCTCTCGCTCTCTCCATCCCCCTTGAGGTTAACAGAAAAACACTCTGACCTCATCTTAAAGTATATTAAAAAACTAAACTATACTTACCTGATATACTTACCAAGTGGAAAAACGGTGGGACCAGGGGAACAAAATCTGGGGAGAAAAGAAGAATAAAAGGGATTTTGATTAGTATAGAGGATAATTTATTCACTTATTTGAACACAATACAGTGTCTTATTCGGCCAAGATCCATTCTCTTCCTCTTTACCATGTAAAGAAACCCTTGGTAAAAATAACATAATGGAATTGTATTTATTTTCCTTGAATTTGTCATCATCAGAGGGTAATTGTTTTCCCCTATTTTGATAAAACTACATTTGGAAAAATAACATAATTAAAGGGTATGATCTTGCCCTTATAAAGGATTAAAAAGCCCACCTGAACCCTATCCAGGGACAAATTAAAAAATTAATTAAAAAAAACTATACTTACCTAATATACTCACCTGATGCATTTCTCAGTTTTGAGAGCCCCTTCCGCATCCTCCACCAGGGGGCGGAATTGGCTTACATCAACCTAAAAACCAACTCAGTCCACATCTGACGGTGCTGAGAAAAAGATCTAGAAGCAGCCATGTGCTACAGCTGAAAGAGAGTAATTTTACTCACTTCGGCTCAATTTTTGGAAACAACAGTTGATATTCATGTCAACTGTGAAGTATAGTTCAGTTTCTTACAGAGGGATCTCGAGCAAAGCAGCGTCCCACAGCTGAAAGACGGCCATTTCCAGCCTCAGCTGATTTCAGGGAAACACGGTATCAGCTCAGATCTCCTCAATTGGTGAGTACACCTCTATTTAGAGAGGGTCTCGAAAATTCTTCTCCTGTTTCACTTGATTCGGCAAGCCTGTGCCTGATGAAGATTTATTTCAATCGAAACGTTGCAACTGCAGGCTTGCTAGGAGGGCATCCAAAACAGGACCCTAAACATCACTTTGTAGCTTATCCACGAGCTCAAAAGTGTACATGTTATGAACACATTATGAGGACATCCAAAACAGGACCCTAAGCATCACTTTATAGCTTATCCATGAGCTTAAAGTGTATGTATCTGATCCCCACGAAATTATTCAGCTCTGATGGAGCAACGTGCTGAGAACGCCACTCACTGCTTGGTGGCTCTCTCATCGATCATGGGTGGGGACCCTCTGAAGTGACCGATCCTGGTGGAAATGCATGCCAAAGGTATCCTCCCAGTTGACTGAGGGAACCGATTTAGGACCCTCGTAAGCTCAACGCTACTCTACATAGGCTCATTCATGAGCCTGGAGTAATCAATTGATTACAGACCCTCGGGGACTTGCCTAGTAGGCTTATTCAGAAGCGCAGGTAAGATGGGTCTCAAACGCACAAACAGACCTGTAGGGGCTTGCCTAAAACGCTTATCGAGGAGCGTAGGTAAGAAAGGTCTTGTGCACCAATTCGTCCGCGGAGGTACATGGCGCAACTCCTATGGGTAGGGCGTGCAGGAGGACTTCCTGCTCTGTCATGGGCGAGTTATTCGGGTGGGGGGACGTGTTGGAAGCACAGCCTCCACACTGGGTTGTGGGACCGAACAGGTCCCGTCTAACAAATATTGACTGCCACCATAAAGCTTAATCATGAGCAGCTGGCAGAAAGGGGACAACATTATTAAGAGGGGAATGTAAATGAGCCCGGGAGATGGGGGATTGATTGATTGATTGATGGGGGATGGGGTGGTTGTGCTTGGTGACATGTAGGTAGGCCCGTGCCCAACCTAAGCCCTGGACTTGTCCGGGTCCCTGGGGCTTTTGAGGTCTCGTAACCCCTAACCCCAACCACCCCTAACCCTAAACCTAACCCCTTCCCCCCCCCCCCCCTCCCCCTAAACCTAACCTCCCCCCTCCCCCTAAAACCTAACCCTAACCCCTCCCCCTAAACCTAACCACCCCCCCTCCCCCTAAAACCTAACCCTAACCCCGTGACCTTAAACCCTAAAACCTAACCCAGCCAGTGCCACCCATGTTTACCTGGGTGCGGCCCCCCTCCCCCCCTCTCTCTCTCTCTCACTATATCTCTCTCTCTCTCGCTCTCTCCATCCCCCTTGAGGTTAACAGAAAAACACTCTGACCTCATCTTAAAGTATATTAAAAAACTAAACTATACTTACCTGATATACTTACCAAGTGGAAAAACGGTGGGACCAGGGGAACAAAATCTGGGGAGAAAAGAAGAATAAAAGGGATTTTGATTAGTATAGAGGATAATTTATTCACTTATTTGAACACAATACAGTGTCTTATTCGGCCAAGATCCATTCTCTTCCTCTTTACCATGTAAAGAAACCCTTGGTAAAAATAACATAATGGAATTGTATTTATTTTCCTTGAATTTGTCATCATCAGAGGGTAATTGTTTTCCCCTATTTTGATAAAACTACATTTGGAAAAATAACATAATTAAAGGGTATGATCTTGCCCTTATAAAGGATTAAAAAGCCCACCTGAACCCTATCCAGGGACAAATTAAAAAATTAATTAAAAAAAACTATACTTACCTAATATACTCACCTGATGCATTTCTCAGTTTTGAGAGCCCCTTCCGCATCCTCCACCAGGGGGCGGAATTGGCTTACATCAACCTAAAAACCAACTCAGTCCACATCTGACGGTGCTGAGAAAAAGATCTAGAAGCAGCCATGTGCTACAGCTGAAAGAGAGTAATTTTACTCACTTCGGCTCAATTTTTGGAAACAACAGTTGATATTCATGTCAACTGTGAAGTATAGTTCAGTTTCTTACAGAGGGATCTCGAGCAAAGCAGCGTCCCACAGCTGAAAGACGGCCATTTCCAGCCTCAGCTGATTTCAGGGAAACACGGTATCAGCTCAGATCTCCTCAATTGGTGAGTACACCTCTATTTAGAGAGGGTCTCGAAAATTCTTCTCCTGTTTCACTTGATTCGGCAAGCCTGTGCCTGATGAAGATTTATTTCAATCGAAACGTTGCAACTGCAGGCTTGCTAGGAGGGCATCCAAAACAGGACCCTAAACATCACTTTGTAGCTTATCCACGAGCTCAAAAGTGTACATGTTATGAACACATTATGAGGACATCCAAAACAGGACCCTAAGCATCACTTTATAGCTTATCCATGAGCTTAAAGTGTATGTATCTGATCCCCACGAAATTATTCAGCTCTGATGGAGCAACGTGCTGAGAACGCCACTCACTGCTTGGTGGCTCTCTCATCGATCATGGGTGGGGACCCTCTGAAGTGACCGATCCTGGTGGAAATGCATGCCAAAGGTATCCTCCCAGTTGACTGAGGGAACCGATTTAGGACCCTCGTAAGCTCAACGCTACTCTACATAGGCTCATTCATGAGCCTGGAGTAATCAATTGATTACAGACCCTCGGGGACTTGCCTAGTAGGCTTATTCAGAAGCGCAGGTAAGATGGGTCTCAAACGCACAAACAGACCTGTAGGGGCTTGCCTAAAACGCTTATCGAGGAGCGTAGGTAAGAAAGGTCTTGTGCACCAATTCGTCCGCGGAGGTACATGGCGCAACTCCTATGGGTAGGGCGTGCAGGAGGACTTCCTGCTCTGTCATGGGCGAGTTATTCGGGTGGGGGGACGTGTTGGAAGCACAGCCTCCACACTGGGTTGTGGGACCGAACAGGTCCCGTCTAACAAATATTGACTGCCACCATAAAGCTTAATCATGAGCAGCTGGCAGAAAGGGGACAACATTATTAAGAGGGGAATGTAAATGAGCCCGGGAGATGGGGGATTGATTGATTGATTGATGGGGGATGGGGTGGTTGTGCTTGGTGACATGTAGGTAGGCCCGTGCCCAACCTAAGCCCTGGACTTGTCCGGGTCCCTGGGGCTTTTGAGGTCTCGTAACCCCTAACCCCAACCACCCCTAACCCTAAACCTAACCCCTTCCCCCCCCCCCCCCTCCCCCTAAACCTAACCTCCCCCCTCCCCCTAAAACCTAACCCTAACCCCTCCCCCTAAACCTAACCACCCCCCCTCCCCCTAAAACCTAACCCTAACCCCGTGACCTTAAACCCTAAAACCTAACCCAGCCAGTGCCACCCATGTTTACCTGGGTGCGGCCCCCCTCCCCCCCTCTCTCTCTCTCTCACTATATCTCTCTCTCTCTCGCTCTCTCCATCCCCCTTGAGGTTAACAGAAAAACACTCTGACCTCATCTTAAAGTATATTAAAAAACTAAACTATACTTACCTGATATACTTACCAAGTGGAAAAACGGTGGGACCAGGGGAACAAAATCTGGGGAGAAAAGAAGAATAAAAGGGATTTTGATTAGTATAGAGGATAATTTATTCACTTATTTGAACACAATACAGTGTCTTATTCGGCCAAGATCCATTCTCTTCCTCTTTACCATGTAAAGAAACCCTTGGTAAAAATAACATAATGGAATTGTATTTATTTTCCTTGAATTTGTCATCATCAGAGGGTAATTGTTTTCCCCTATTTTGATAAAACTACATTTGGAAAAATAACATAATTAAAGGGTATGATCTTGCCCTTATAAAGGATTAAAAAGCCCACCTGAACCCTATCCAGGGACAAATTAAAAAATTAATTAAAAAAAACTATACTTACCTAATATACTCACCTGATGCATTTCTCAGTTTTGAGAGCCCCTTCCGCATCCTCCACCAGGGGGCGGAATTGGCTTACATCAACCTAAAAACCAACTCAGTCCACATCTGACGGTGCTGAGAAAAAGATCTAGAAGCAGCCATGTGCTACAGCTGAAAGAGAGTAATTTTACTCACTTCGGCTCAATTTTTGGAAACAACAGTTGATATTCATGTCAACTGTGAAGTATAGTTCAGTTTCTTACAGAGGGATCTCGAGCAAAGCAGCGTCCCACAGCTGAAAGACGGCCATTTCCAGCCTCAGCTGATTTCAGGGAAACACGGTATCAGCTCAGATCTCCTCAATTGGTGAGTACACCTCTATTTAGAGAGGGTCTCGAAAATTCTTCTCCTGTTTCACTTGATTCGGCAAGCCTGTGCCTGATGAAGATTTATTTCAATCGAAACGTTGCAACTGCAGGCTTGCTAGGAGGGCATCCAAAACAGGACCCTAAACATCACTTTGTAGCTTATCCACGAGCTCAAAAGTGTACATGTTATGAACACATTATGAGGACATCCAAAACAGGACCCTAAGCATCACTTTATAGCTTATCCATGAGCTTAAAGTGTATGTATCTGATCCCCACGAAATTATTCAGCTCTGATGGAGCAACGTGCTGAGAACGCCACTCACTGCTTGGTGGCTCTCTCATCGATCATGGGTGGGGACCCTCTGAAGTGACCGATCCTGGTGGAAATGCATGCCAAAGGTATCCTCCCAGTTGACTGAGGGAACCGATTTAGGACCCTCGTAAGCTCAACGCTACTCTACATAGGCTCATTCATGAGCCTGGAGTAATCAATTGATTACAGACCCTCGGGGACTTGCCTAGTAGGCTTATTCAGAAGCGCAGGTAAGATGGGTCTCAAACGCACAAACAGACCTGTAGGGGCTTGCCTAAAACGCTTATCGAGGAGCGTAGGTAAGAAAGGTCTTGTGCACCAATTCGTCCGCGGAGGTACATGGCGCAACTCCTATGGGTAGGGCGTGCAGGAGGACTTCCTGCTCTGTCATGGGCGAGTTATTCGGGTGGGGGGACGTGTTGGAAGCACAGCCTCCACACTGGGTTGTGGGACCGAACAGGTCCCGTCTAACAAATATTGACTGCCACCATAAAGCTTAATCATGAGCAGCTGGCAGAAAGGGGACAACATTATTAAGAGGGGAATGTAAATGAGCCCGGGAGATGGGGGATTGATTGATTGATTGATGGGGGATGGGGTGGTTGTGCTTGGTGACATGTAGGTAGGCCCGTGCCCAACCTAAGCCCTGGACTTGTCCGGGTCCCTGGGGCTTTTGAGGTCTCGTAACCCCTAACCCCAACCACCCCTAACCCTAAACCTAACCCCTTCCCCCCCCCCCCCCTCCCCCTAAACCTAACCTCCCCCCTCCCCCTAAAACCTAACCCTAACCCCTCCCCCTAAACCTAACCACCCCCCCTCCCCCTAAAACCTAACCCTAACCCCGTGACCTTAAACCCTAAAACCTAACCCAGCCAGTGCCACCCATGTTTACCTGGGTGCGGCCCCCCTCCCCCCCTCTCTCTCTCTCTCACTATATCTCTCTCTCTCTCGCTCTCTCCATCCCCCTTGAGGTTAACAGAAAAACACTCTGACCTCATCTTAAAGTATATTAAAAAACTAAACTATACTTACCTGATATACTTACCAAGTGGAAAAACGGTGGGACCAGGGGAACAAAATCTGGGGAGAAAAGAAGAATAAAAGGGATTTTGATTAGTATAGAGGATAATTTATTCACTTATTTGAACACAATACAGTGTCTTATTCGGCCAAGATCCATTCTCTTCCTCTTTACCATGTAAAGAAACCCTTGGTAAAAATAACATAATGGAATTGTATTTATTTTCCTTGAATTTGTCATCATCAGAGGGTAATTGTTTTCCCCTATTTTGATAAAACTACATTTGGAAAAATAACATAATTAAAGGGTATGATCTTGCCCTTATAAAGGATTAAAAAGCCCACCTGAACCCTATCCAGGGACAAATTAAAAAATTAATTAAAAAAAACTATACTTACCTAATATACTCACCTGATGCATTTCTCAGTTTTGAGAGCCCCTTCCGCATCCTCCACCAGGGGGCGGAATTGGCTTACATCAACCTAAAAACCAACTCAGTCCACATCTGACGGTGCTGAGAAAAAGATCTAGAAGCAGCCATGTGCTACAGCTGAAAGAGAGTAATTTTACTCACTTCGGCTCAATTTTTGGAAACAACAGTTGATATTCATGTCAACTGTGAAGTATAGTTCAGTTTCTTACAGAGGGATCTCGAGCAAAGCAGCGTCCCACAGCTGAAAGACGGCCATTTCCAGCCTCAGCTGATTTCAGGGAAACACGGTATCAGCTCAGATCTCCTCAATTGGTGAGTACACCTCTATTTAGAGAGGGTCTCGAAAATTCTTCTCCTGTTTCACTTGATTCGGCAAGCCTGTGCCTGATGAAGATTTATTTCAATCGAAACGTTGCAACTGCAGGCTTGCTAGGAGGGCATCCAAAACAGGACCCTAAACATCACTTTGTAGCTTATCCACGAGCTCAAAAGTGTACATGTTATGAACACATTATGAGGACATCCAAAACAGGACCCTAAGCATCACTTTATAGCTTATCCATGAGCTTAAAGTGTATGTATCTGATCCCCACGAAATTATTCAGCTCTGATGGAGCAACGTGCTGAGAACGCCACTCACTGCTTGGTGGCTCTCTCATCGATCATGGGTGGGGACCCTCTGAAGTGACCGATCCTGGTGGAAATGCATGCCAAAGGTATCCTCCCAGTTGACTGAGGGAACCGATTTAGGACCCTCGTAAGCTCAACGCTACTCTACATAGGCTCATTCATGAGCCTGGAGTAATCAATTGATTACAGACCCTCGGGGACTTGCCTAGTAGGCTTATTCAGAAGCGCAGGTAAGATGGGTCTCAAACGCACAAACAGACCTGTAGGGGCTTGCCTAAAACGCTTATCGAGGAGCGTAGGTAAGAAAGGTCTTGTGCACCAATTCGTCCGCGGAGGTACATGGCGCAACTCCTATGGGTAGGGCGTGCAGGAGGACTTCCTGCTCTGTCATGGGCGAGTTATTCGGGTGGGGGGACGTGTTGGAAGCACAGCCTCCACACTGGGTTGTGGGACCGAACAGGTCCCGTCTAACAAATATTGACTGCCACCATAAAGCTTAATCATGAGCAGCTGGCAGAAAGGGGACAACATTATTAAGAGGGGAATGTAAATGAGCCCGGGAGATGGGGGATTGATTGATTGATTGATGGGGGATGGGGTGGTTGTGCTTGGTGACATGTAGGTAGGCCCGTGCCCAACCTAAGCCCTGGACTTGTCCGGGTCCCTGGGGCTTTTGAGGTCTCGTAACCCCTAACCCCAACCACCCCTAACCCTAAACCTAACCCCTTCCCCCCCCCCCCCCTCCCCCTAAACCTAACCTCCCCCCTCCCCCTAAAACCTAACCCTAACCCCTCCCCCTAAACCTAACCACCCCCCCTCCCCCTAAAACCTAACCCTAACCCCGTGACCTTAAACCCTAAAACCTAACCCAGCCAGTGCCACCCATGTTTACCTGGGTGCGGCCCCCCTCCCCCCCTCTCTCTCTCTCTCACTATATCTCTCTCTCTCTCGCTCTCTCCATCCCCCTTGAGGTTAACAGAAAAACACTCTGACCTCATCTTAAAGTATATTAAAAAACTAAACTATACTTACCT
Source organism: Trichomycterus rosablanca (assembly GCF_030014385.1). NCBI lineage: Eukaryota > Metazoa > Chordata > Actinopteri > Siluriformes > Trichomycteridae > Trichomycterus > Trichomycterus rosablanca. The sequence goes on from NW_026947251.1 coordinate 95,774, forward strand.
GATATACTTACCAAGTGGAAAAACGGTGGGACCAGGGGAACAAAATCTGGGGAGAAAAGAAGAATAAAAGGGATTTTGATTAGTATAGAGGATAATTTATTCACTTATTTGAACACAATACAGTGTCTTATTCGGCCAAGATCCATTCTCTTCCTCTTTACCATGTAAAGAAACCCTTGGTAAAAATAACATAATGGAATTGTATTTATTTTCCTTGAATTTGTCATCATCAGAGGGTAATTGTTTTCCCCTATTTTGATAAAACTACATTTGGAAAAATAACATAATTAAAGGGTATGATCTTGCCCTTATAAAGGATTAAAAAGCCCACCTGAACCCTATCCAGGGACAAATTAAAAAATTAATTAAAAAAAACTATACTTACCTAATATACTCACCTGATGCATTTCTCAGTTTTGAGAGCCCCTTCCGCATCCTCCACCAGGGGGCGGAATTGGCTTACATCAACCTAAAAACCAACTCAGTCCACATCTGACGGTGCTGAGAAAAAGATCTAGAAGCAGCCATGTGCTACAGCTGAAAGAGAGTAATTTTACTCACTTCGGCTCAATTTTTGGAAACAACAGTTGATATTCATGTCAACTGTGAAGTATAGTTCAGTTTCTTACAGAGGGATCTCGAGCAAAGCAGCGTCCCACAGCTGAAAGACGGCCATTTCCAGCCTCAGCTGATTTCAGGGAAACACGGTATCAGCTCAGATCTCCTCAATTGGTGAGTACACCTCTATTTAGAGAGGGTCTCGAAAATTCTTCTCCTGTTTCACTTGATTCGGCAAGCCTGTGCCTGATGAAGATTTATTTCAATCGAAACGTTGCAACTGCAGGCTTGCTAGGAGGGCATCCAAAACAGGACCCTAAACATCACTTTGTAGCTTATCCACGAGCTCAAAAGTGTACATGTTATGAACACATTATGAGGACATCCAAAACAGGACCCTAAGCATCACTTTATAGCTTATCCATGAGCTTAAAGTGTATGTATCTGATCCCCACGAAATTATTCAGCTCTGATGGAGCAACGTGCTGAGAACGCCACTCACTGCTTGGTGGCTCTCTCATCGATCATGGGTGGGGACCCTCTGAAGTGACCGATCCTGGTGGAAATGCATGCCAAAGGTATCCTCCCAGTTGACTGAGGGAACCGATTTAGGACCCTCGTAAGCTCAACGCTACTCTACATAGGCTCATTCATGAGCCTGGAGTAATCAATTGATTACAGACCCTCGGGGACTTGCCTAGTAGGCTTATTCAGAAGCGCAGGTAAGATGGGTCTCAAACGCACAAACAGACCTGTAGGGGCTTGCCTAAAACGCTTATCGAGGAGCGTAGGTAAGAAAGGTCTTGTGCACCAATTCGTCCGCGGAGGTACATGGCGCAACTCCTATGGGTAGGGCGTGCAGGAGGACTTCCTGCTCTGTCATGGGCGAGTTATTCGGGTGGGGGGACGTGTTGGAAGCACAGCCTCCACACTGGGTTGTGGGACCGAACAGGTCCCGTCTAACAAATATTGACTGCCACCATAAAGCTTAATCATGAGCAGCTGGCAGAAAGGGGACAACATTATTAAGAGGGGAATGTAAATGAGCCCGGGAGATGGGGGATTGATTGATTGATTGATGGGGGATGGGGTGGTTGTGCTTGGTGACATGTAGGTAGGCCCGTGCCCAACCTAAGCCCTGGACTTGTCCGGGTCCCTGGGGCTTTTGAGGTCTCGTAACCCCTAACCCCAACCACCCCTAACCCTAAACCTAACCCCTTCCCCCCCCCCCCCCTCCCCCTAAACCTAACCTCCCCCCTCCCCCTAAAACCTAACCCTAACCCCTCCCCCTAAACCTAACCACCCCCCCTCCCCCTAAAACCTAACCCTAACCCCGTGACCTTAAACCCTAAAACCTAACCCAGCCAGTGCCACCCATGTTTACCTGGGTGCGGCCCCCCTCCCCCCCTCTCTCTCTCTCTCACTATATCTCTCTCTCTCTCGCTCTCTCCATCCCCCTTGAGGTTAACAGAAAAACACTCTGACCTCATCTTAAAGTATATTAAAAAACTAAACTATACTTACCTGATATACTTACCAAGTGGAAAAACGGTGGGACCAGGGGAACAAAATCTGGGGAGAAAAGAAGAATAAAAGGGATTTTGATTAGTATAGAGGATAATTTATTCACTTATTTGAACACAATACAGTGTCTTATTCGGCCAAGATCCATTCTCTTCCTCTTTACCATGTAAAGAAACCCTTGGTAAAAATAACATAATGGAATTGTATTTATTTTCCTTGAATTTGTCATCATCAGAGGGTAATTGTTTTCCCCTATTTTGATAAAACTACATTTGGAAAAATAACATAATTAAAGGGTATGATCTTGCCCTTATAAAGGATTAAAAAGCCCACCTGAACCCTATCCAGGGACAAATTAAAAAATTAATTAAAAAAAACTATACTTACCTAATATACTCACCTGATGCATTTCTCAGTTTTGAGAGCCCCTTCCGCATCCTCCACCAGGGGGCGGAATTGGCTTACATCAACCTAAAAACCAACTCAGTCCACATCTGACGGTGCTGAGAAAAAGATCTAGAAGCAGCCATGTGCTACAGCTGAAAGAGAGTAATTTTACTCACTTCGGCTCAATTTTTGGAAACAACAGTTGATATTCATGTCAACTGTGAAGTATAGTTCAGTTTCTTACAGAGGGATCTCGAGCAAAGCAGCGTCCCACAGCTGAAAGACGGCCATTTCCAGCCTCAGCTGATTTCAGGGAAACACGGTATCAGCTCAGATCTCCTCAATTGGTGAGTACACCTCTATTTAGAGAGGGTCTCGAAAATTCTTCTCCTGTTTCACTTGATTCGGCAAGCCTGTGCCTGATGAAGATTTATTTCAATCGAAACGTTGCAACTGCAGGCTTGCTAGGAGGGCATCCAAAACAGGACCCTAAACATCACTTTGTAGCTTATCCACGAGCTCAAAAGTGTACATGTTATGAACACATTATGAGGACATCCAAAACAGGACCCTAAGCATCACTTTATAGCTTATCCATGAGCTTAAAGTGTATGTATCTGATCCCCACGAAATTATTCAGCTCTGATGGAGCAACGTGCTGAGAACGCCACTCACTGCTTGGTGGCTCTCTCATCGATCATGGGTGGGGACCCTCTGAAGTGACCGATCCTGGTGGAAATGCATGCCAAAGGTATCCTCCCAGTTGACTGAGGGAACCGATTTAGGACCCTCGTAAGCTCAACGCTACTCTACATAGGCTCATTCATGAGCCTGGAGTAATCAATTGATTACAGACCCTCGGGGACTTGCCTAGTAGGCTTATTCAGAAGCGCAGGTAAGATGGGTCTCAAACGCACAAACAGACCTGTAGGGGCTTGCCTAAAACGCTTATCGAGGAGCGTAGGTAAGAAAGGTCTTGTGCACCAATTCGTCCGCGGAGGTACATGGCGCAACTCCTATGGGTAGGGCGTGCAGGAGGACTTCCTGCTCTGTCATGGGCGAGTTATTCGGGTGGGGGGACGTGTTGGAAGCACAGCCTCCACACTGGGTTGTGGGACCGAACAGGTCCCGTCTAACAAATATTGACTGCCACCATAAAGCTTAATCATGAGCAGCTGGCAGAAAGGGGACAACATTATTAAGAGGGGAATGTAAATGAGCCCGGGAGATGGGGGATTGATTGATTGATTGATGGGGGATGGGGTGGTTGTGCTTGGTGACATGTAGGTAGGCCCGTGCCCAACCTAAGCCCTGGACTTGTCCGGGTCCCTGGGGCTTTTGAGGTCTCGTAACCCCTAACCCCAACCACCCCTAACCCTAAACCTAACCCCTTCCCCCCCCCCCCCCTCCCCCTAAACCTAACCTCCCCCCTCCCCCTAAAACCTAACCCTAACCCCTCCCCCTAAACCTAACCACCCCCCCTCCCCCTAAAACCTAACCCTAACCCCGTGACCTTAAACCCTAAAACCTAACCCAGCCAGTGCCACCCATGTTTACCTGGGTGCGGCCCCCCTCCCCCCCTCTCTCTCTCTCTCACTATATCTCTCTCTCTCTCGCTCTCTCCATCCCCCTTGAGGTTAACAGAAAAACACTCTGACCTCATCTTAAAGTATATTAAAAAACTAAACTATACTTACCTGATATACTTACCAAGTGGAAAAACGGTGGGACCAGGGGAACAAAATCTGGGGAGAAAAGAAGAATAAAAGGGATTTTGATTAGTATAGAGGATAATTTATTCACTTATTTGAACACAATACAGTGTCTTATTCGGCCAAGATCCATTCTCTTCCTCTTTACCATGTAAAGAAACCCTTGGTAAAAATAACATAATGGAATTGTATTTATTTTCCTTGAATTTGTCATCATCAGAGGGTAATTGTTTTCCCCTATTTTGATAAAACTACATTTGGAAAAATAACATAATTAAAGGGTATGATCTTGCCCTTATAAAGGATTAAAAAGCCCACCTGAACCCTATCCAGGGACAAATTAAAAAATTAATTAAAAAAAACTATACTTACCTAATATACTCACCTGATGCATTTCTCAGTTTTGAGAGCCCCTTCCGCATCCTCCACCAGGGGGCGGAATTGGCTTACATCAACCTAAAAACCAACTCAGTCCACATCTGACGGTGCTGAGAAAAAGATCTAGAAGCAGCCATGTGCTACAGCTGAAAGAGAGTAATTTTACTCACTTCGGCTCAATTTTTGGAAACAACAGTTGATATTCATGTCAACTGTGAAGTATAGTTCAGTTTCTTACAGAGGGATCTCGAGCAAAGCAGCGTCCCACAGCTGAAAGACGGCCATTTCCAGCCTCAGCTGATTTCAGGGAAACACGGTATCAGCTCAGATCTCCTCAATTGGTGAGTACACCTCTATTTAGAGAGGGTCTCGAAAATTCTTCTCCTGTTTCACTTGATTCGGCAAGCCTGTGCCTGATGAAGATTTATTTCAATCGAAACGTTGCAACTGCAGGCTTGCTAGGAGGGCATCCAAAACAGGACCCTAAACATCACTTTGTAGCTTATCCACGAGCTCAAAAGTGTACATGTTATGAACACATTATGAGGACATCCAAAACAGGACCCTAAGCATCACTTTATAGCTTATCCATGAGCTTAAAGTGTATGTATCTGATCCCCACGAAATTATTCAGCTCTGATGGAGCAACGTGCTGAGAACGCCACTCACTGCTTGGTGGCTCTCTCATCGATCATGGGTGGGGACCCTCTGAAGTGACCGATCCTGGTGGAAATGCATGCCAAAGGTATCCTCCCAGTTGACTGAGGGAACCGATTTAGGACCCTCGTAAGCTCAACGCTACTCTACATAGGCTCATTCATGAGCCTGGAGTAATCAATTGATTACAGACCCTCGGGGACTTGCCTAGTAGGCTTATTCAGAAGCGCAGGTAAGATGGGTCTCAAACGCACAAACAGACCTGTAGGGGCTTGCCTAAAACGCTTATCGAGGAGCGTAGGTAAGAAAGGTCTTGTGCACCAATTCGTCCGCGGAGGTACATGGCGCAACTCCTATGGGTAGGGCGTGCAGGAGGACTTCCTGCTCTGTCATGGGCGAGTTATTCGGGTGGGGGGACGTGTTGGAAGCACAGCCTCCACACTGGGTTGTGGGACCGAACAGGTCCCGTCTAACAAATATTGACTGCCACCATAAAGCTTAATCATGAGCAGCTGGCAGAAAGGGGACAACATTATTAAGAGGGGAATGTAAATGAGCCCGGGAGATGGGGGATTGATTGATTGATTGATGGGGGATGGGGTGGTTGTGCTTGGTGACATGTAGGTAGGCCCGTGCCCAACCTAAGCCCTGGACTTGTCCGGGTCCCTGGGGCTTTTGAGGTCTCGTAACCCCTAACCCCAACCACCCCTAACCCTAAACCTAACCCCTTCCCCCCCCCCCCCCTCCCCCTAAACCTAACCTCCCCCCTCCCCCTAAAACCTAACCCTAACCCCTCCCCCTAAACCTAACCACCCCCCCTCCCCCTAAAACCTAACCCTAACCCCGTGACCTTAAACCCTAAAACCTAACCCAGCCAGTGCCACCCATGTTTACCTGGGTGCGGCCCCCCTCCCCCCCTCTCTCTCTCTCTCACTATATCTCTCTCTCTCTCGCTCTCTCCATCCCCCTTGAGGTTAACAGAAAAACACTCTGACCTCATCTTAAAGTATATTAAAAAACTAAACTATACTTACCTGATATACTTACCAAGTGGAAAAACGGTGGGACCAGGGGAACAAAATCTGGGGAGAAAAGAAGAATAAAAGGGATTTTGATTAGTATAGAGGATAATTTATTCACTTATTTGAACACAATACAGTGTCTTATTCGGCCAAGATCCATTCTCTTCCTCTTTACCATGTAAAGAAACCCTTGGTAAAAATAACATAATGGAATTGTATTTATTTTCCTTGAATTTGTCATCATCAGAGGGTAATTGTTTTCCCCTATTTTGATAAAACTACATTTGGAAAAATAACATAATTAAAGGGTATGATCTTGCCCTTATAAAGGATTAAAAAGCCCACCTGAACCCTATCCAGGGACAAATTAAAAAATTAATTAAAAAAAACTATACTTACCTAATATACTCACCTGATGCATTTCTCAGTTTTGAGAGCCCCTTCCGCATCCTCCACCAGGGGGCGGAATTGGCTTACATCAACCTAAAAACCAACTCAGTCCACATCTGACGGTGCTGAGAAAAAGATCTAGAAGCAGCCATGTGCTACAGCTGAAAGAGAGTAATTTTACTCACTTCGGCTCAATTTTTGGAAACAACAGTTGATATTCATGTCAACTGTGAAGTATAGTTCAGTTTCTTACAGAGGGATCTCGAGCAAAGCAGCGTCCCACAGCTGAAAGACGGCCATTTCCAGCCTCAGCTGATTTCAGGGAAACACGGTATCAGCTCAGATCTCCTCAATTGGTGAGTACACCTCTATTTAGAGAGGGTCTCGAAAATTCTTCTCCTGTTTCACTTGATTCGGCAAGCCTGTGCCTGATGAAGATTTATTTCAATCGAAACGTTGCAACTGCAGGCTTGCTAGGAGGGCATCCAAAACAGGACCCTAAACATCACTTTGTAGCTTATCCACGAGCTCAAAAGTGTACATGTTATGAACACATTATGAGGACATCCAAAACAGGACCCTAAGCATCACTTTATAGCTTATCCATGAGCTTAAAGTGTATGTATCTGATCCCCACGAAATTATTCAGCTCTGATGGAGCAACGTGCTGAGAACGCCACTCACTGCTTGGTGGCTCTCTCATCGATCATGGGTGGGGACCCTCTGAAGTGACCGATCCTGGTGGAAATGCATGCCAAAGGTATCCTCCCAGTTGACTGAGGGAACCGATTTAGGACCCTCGTAAGCTCAACGCTACTCTACATAGGCTCATTCATGAGCCTGGAGTAATCAATTGATTACAGACCCTCGGGGACTTGCCTAGTAGGCTTATTCAGAAGCGCAGGTAAGATGGGTCTCAAACGCACAAACAGACCTGTAGGGGCTTGCCTAAAACGCTTATCGAGGAGCGTAGGTAAGAAAGGTCTTGTGCACCAATTCGTCCGCGGAGGTACATGGCGCAACTCCTATGGGTAGGGCGTGCAGGAGGACTTCCTGCTCTGTCATGGGCGAGTTATTCGGGTGGGGGGACGTGTTGGAAGCACAGCCTCCACACTGGGTTGTGGGACCGAACAGGTCCCGTCTAACAAATATTGACTGCCACCATAAAGCTTAATCATGAGCAGCTGGCAGAAAGGGGACAACATTATTAAGAGGGGAATGTAAATGAGCCCGGGAGATGGGGGATTGATTGATTGATTGATGGGGGATGGGGTGGTTGTGCTTGGTGACATGTAGGTAGGCCCGTGCCCAACCTAAGCCCTGGACTTGTCCGGGTCCCTGGGGCTTTTGAGGTCTCGTAACCCCTAACCCCAACCACCCCTAACCCTAAACCTAACCCCTTCCCCCCCCCCCCCCTCCCCCTAAACCTAACCTCCCCCCTCCCCCTAAAACCTAACCCTAACCCCTCCCCCTAAACCTAACCACCCCCCCTCCCCCTAAAACCTAACCCTAACCCCGTGACCTTAAACCCTAAAACCTAATCCCTAATTACTCTAACCCCAACCTCAATAAACCTAATCTTAACCATAACCTCATTTCTAATTATTCCAACCCCAACCTCAATAAGCCTAATCTTAACCATAACCTAATCCCTAATTATTCTAACCCCAACCTCAATAGACTCATCTCAACGATGACCTTACCCCAATTATTTACCATAACCCAACCCCTAATTACTCTAACCCTAAGCTTAATAAACCTAATTTCAACCCAATTCCCAATTATTCCCGTATCTCGGACGCCTTTAGGACCAGGGTCACGGGGCTCCGATATGTCGCTCGTGCCTACGCGCGGTCCGTCGTACTCTGGTCCGGTGGGCCTACGACATCCGGTTCCCTCGCGGGACCTCCGCACGTCGTCTGGGGCCTGACGACTACTCGCGTACGCGTCGGGGCCCGTGTCTCGGCCGCCTTTCGGACCACGGTGACGGGGCTCCGATATGTCGCTCGTGGCCGGGCCCCCTCCGACGTGCTCGGTTTCGGTGCGCCTACGTCCTACGGTTCCGCCGCGGGACCCCGAAACGTGGTTTTTTGGGCCTACTCGCGTACGCGTCGGGGGCCCGTATCTCGGCCGTCTTTCCACGCGGGACCGCGGGGCTCCGATATGTCGCTGGTAGGTTGGACCTGCACGCCCTGTGCGATTTTGGAGGTCCTACGACGTTTCTTCGAATTTTCCCGATTATTTGACTGAGTGTAGACTAGGGTCAGATCGGCCGCATTCTCTTAATCCGGGAACCTTGCACCATATGGTCGCTGCTTCCCGGCTTAAGGATCTGACCTCTGCAGGGCATGTTCGGAACTGCATCGACATTAAGAAAAGGAAATAAGAAACCCGATGAAACGGCACATTTTCCAGTGTTAGTGCACAGCTTGAAGTTTGTTCTTCTGACCAATCGTTGCTACATCTATGCTGTAGCAGCCTCAAGAGCTGAGAAATCCCATTTTGAATGAATTAAAAGTCAATCGGCGTCTATCCCAGTGGGTTCGGACACCAGCTCTGAATATCCTTCATGAACATAATATCATTGTATGTTGTGTTTGTCTGGATTGAGCTTTTTACATGAAATTATTTACACACTTTATGAACAGATTTTGGAAAGCTCTTTCACTTTGCATTGGAAACACTACATTTCAAGCCGACCACTTCTCCCTGCTCACAGCTGGAAACGCACCGCTCGTTTTTAACCCTCTGCTGCCATCTACTGGACGTTTTCGGTTACAACGTCCTCATGTACTTTTAGAAGTCATACAGCACCAGTTTGTAGGACTTTCAAGGTAGAATGAACCACCTCGTACCCCCCCAACGACACCAGCTATCTTTTTTTGTACCCCCACTGCCTAATTACTTTTACTGGGCTCCAATCTTTAAGTCAGAAGAATGTCAACCGATTTTTGTACCTCATTACAAAACAAACCCCAAGCTAACCCCAGACTTACTGCAAGGTGGCACCTGCTGTTTAGGTTAGGAACTGCATCTAACCCCAAGCTAACCCCAGACTTACTGAAAGCTGGCACCTGCTGTTTAGGTTAGGAACTGCATCTAACCCCAAGCTAACCCCAGACTTACTGAAAGCTGGCACCTGCTGTTTAGGTTAGGAACTGCATCTAACCCCAAGCTAACCCCAGACTTACTGCAAGGTGGCACCTGCTGTTTAGGTTAGGAACTGCATCTAACCCCAAGCTAACCCCAGACTTACTGAAAGCTGGCACCTGCTGTTTAGGTTAGGAACTGCATCTAACCCCACATGAAATTAAGAAACCCAAATGAAAGGGCACATTTTCTGCATAATTGCACAGCTTGTAACCCTTGTAACCAATCATGGCTACATCTCTGTAGCAAGCTTTAGGAGCTGAGAAATCGATCCAAGTTTGAATTAGGGCCTGTTTATGTAGCTGCAGACAGTTCTCTTGTCCTTTATGTTCCACGTTTCCTTAATCTTAACCATCACCTAATCCCTAATTACTCTAACCCCAACCTCAATAAACCTAATCTTAACCATCACCTAATCCCTAATTACTCTAACCCCAACCTCAATAAACCTAATCTTAACCATAACCTCATTCCTAATTATTCCAACCCCAACCTCAATAAGCCTAATCTTAACCATAACCGAATCCCTAATTACTCTAACCCCAACCTCAATAGACTCATCTCAACGATGACCTTACCCCAATTATTTACCATGACCCAACCCCTAATTACTCTAACCCTAAGCTTAATAAACCTAATTTCAACCCAATTCCCAATTATTCCAACCCCAACCACAATAAACTCCATTTCAACCATAACCCAACTCCCAATTATTCTAACCCTAATCCTAATAAACCTTCCAACTAGAACCTAACCTTCATTTACACTGTCCCCAATCACAATAAATGAAATTTCAATTATAGTTCAGTCCATAATTATATCAACTCTAACCTTAATAAACCTAATTACAACTTCAACCCAATTTCCAAGTACTTTAAATTCAATACACTGAAGCTCTACTACAACCTAATCTTTGATCATCCTAGCCCTGACCCCAAATAAACTGAATTTTAACCGCAATCTAATCACCCATCATCCTAACCCCAATTTAGATTAAAACTAGACTGACTACAACCCACCCTACCTACAATTAATTCAACTTCGACCTCAATAGATATATTTCTAACCCTGACCTACCTTAACCACCTTGACCATAAATTATACAATATAATTGATTGACCTAAAACATAATTTAAAATGGAAACCCCCAAAATAAATCGATATCCTATGTAATATTAATGAAATAAAAAAGGAATAAGGAAAAAAAGGTTATACCACAAGAGGGACACCTGAGGGCGCCACAGTCAACATGAAGTCCTCGAGGATGTTTGGGTATGGATATGGACGTTTGTGTAATATTTTTTGCCACAAGCAAACCAAGAATACACACCGTAGAGAAGTTTAAAGAGCCAAGCGCGCTGAGAACACGACGGTAAACACTTTACAACATGTGTACATAACTAAACATATACTAACACCTAACTACCAGTTTATTAACAATGAATTAATACATCGACTGATAGTGAGTGCATCATGAATTATTGATGAATTAATGATATGTATACATTAACAAATTAATGAGTGACATATGAATAGACTAGGGTTAAATTGGGCCTATTCGGTGCGTACTCTCTCTTAAGCTGGGAAGCCTCGACTTCCCGGCTTGACGGAATCCTAAGGCACCGCTCATTTTTGATCCTCTGCTGCCATCTTTTGGAATAGTCATGCCACATCACTTAGTATGATTTCAGGTTTTTCAACAGCTCATATTCCAAAAAATACCAAACCTTGGCTACCTGATAAGTCAGAAGAATGTCAACCGAACTGTTCACATCTTGTTCAATCGATTCAGGTACTTTACTGTTCTGTTCCTTTATTTTTTATTGTTATTTTTTAACATTACACACACTGCCAATTGCCTGTGTGTGTGTGTGTGTGTGTGTGTGTGTCTGTGTCTGTGTCTGTGTGTGTGTGTGTGTGTGTGTGTGTCCACGTACTCGGCCCATGAATCTCATTCTGATACCAGGGGTTACCATTCGTGTTCTTGAACGATTATTGCATTTTTGTGCTTATCATATGTTTTGTTTTGTTTTTTTTGTGTGTGTGTTGTGTGTCATAGGTTCGTGGTCTCGTGGATGTGTGGGTCGTGTGCTGCCCACCTCGGCCACGGACGGATCTTCTGCTCCAAGTCTGACTCGGATCATGTCCTGCTGAAATAAATAAATAAAAGGTAGGCAAATAGTTAGACATACACATGGATTGATGGATGCTTTACTGATCCCCAAGGAAATAAAAGTCCCTGTGGTACAATACAACACACATCATTGACATTACAAACCAGCAAAAAGGACATGTTTGAGTTTCAACCAATGGGATTCCAAACATTTGCATACGGCCAATAGGAGAGCAGACATTTGCATACTGCTACCTCCAGCCAATAGGAGAGCAAAGATTAGCATACGTCTCATTTCAATGCCACTAATTTGAATGCCGCCTCTGGTTTTAACTCTTAACCTATGAGCAAAACCCTAACCACGCCCCCAATCCAAGGCCTAACCCCAAGCTAACCCCAGACTTACTGAAAGCTGGCACCTGCTGTTTAGGTTAGGAACTGCATCTAACCCCAAGCTAACCCCAGACTTACTGAAAGCTGGCACCTGCTGTTTAGGTTAGGAACTGCATCTAACCCCAAGCTAACCCCAGACTTACTGAAAGCTGGCACCTGCTGTTTAGGTTAGGAACTGCATCTAACCCCAAGCTAACCCCAGACTTACTGAAAGCTGGCACCTGCTGTTTAGGTTAGGAACTGCATCTAACCCCAAGCTAACCCCAGACTTACTGAAAGCTGGCACCTGCTGTTTAGGTTAGGAACTGCATCTAACCCCACATGAAATTAAGAAACCCAAATGAAAGGGCACATTTTCTGCATAATTGCACAGCTTGTAACCCTTGTAACCAATCATGGCTACATCTCTGTAGCAAGCTTTAGGAGCTGAGAAATCGATCCAAGTTTGAATTAGGGCCTGTTTATGTAGCTGCAGACAGTTCTCTTGTCCTTTATGTTCCACGTTTCCTTAATCTTAACCATCACCTAATCCCTAATTACTCTAACCCCAACCTCAATAAACCTAATCTTAACCATCACCTAATCCCTAATTACTCTAACCCCAACCTCAATAAACCTAATCTTAACCATAACCTCATTCCTAATTATTCCAACCCCAACCTCAATAAGCCTAATCTTAACCATAACCTAATCCCTAATTACTCTAACCCCAACCTCAATAAACCTAATCTTAACCATCACCTAATCCCTAATTACTCTAACCCCAACCTCAATAAACCTAATCTTAACCATCACCTAATCCCTAATTACTCTAACCCCAACCTCAATAAACCTAATCTTAACCATAACCTCATTCCTAATTATTCCAACCCCAACCTCAATAAGCCTAATCTTAACCATAACCTAATCCCTAATTACTCTAACCCCAACCTCAATAGACTCATCTCAACGATGACCTTACCCCAATTATTTACCATAACCCAACCCCTAATTACTCTAACCCTAAGCTTAATAAACCTAATTTCAACCCAATTCCCAATTATTCCAACCCCAACCACAATAAACTCCATTTCAACCATAACCCAACTCCCAATTATTCTAACCCTAATCCTAATAAACCTTCCAACTAGAACCTAACCTTCATTTACACTGTCCCCAATCACAATAAATGAAATTTCAATTATAGTTCAGTCCATAATTATATCAACTCTAACCTTAATAAACCTAATTACAACTTCAACCCAATTTCCAAGTACTTTAAATTCAATACACTGAAGCTCTACTACAACCTAATCTTTGATCATCCTAGCCCTGACCCCAAATAAACTGAATTTTAACCGCAATCTAATCACCCATCATCCTAACCCCAATTTAGATTAAAACTAGACTGACTACAACCCACCCTACCTACAATTAATTCAACTTCGACCTCAATAGATATATTTCTAACCCTGACCTACCTTAACCACCTTGACCATAAATTATACAATATAATTGATTGACCTAAAACATAATTTAAAATGGAAACCCCCAAAATAAATCGATATCCTATGTAATATTAATGAAATAAAAAAGGAATAAGGAAAAAAAGGTTATACCACAAGAGGGACACCTGAGGGCGCCACAGTCAACATGAAGTCCTCGAGGATGTTTGGGTATGGATATGGACGTTTGTGTAATATTTTTTGCCACAAGCAAACCAAGAATACACACCGTAGAGAAGTTTAAAGAGCCAAGCGCGCTGAGAACACGACGGTAAACACTTTACAACATGTGTACATAACTAAACATATACTAACACCTAACTACCAGTTTATTAACAATGAATTAATACATCGACTGATAGTGAGTGCATCATGAATTATTGATGAATTAATGATATGTATACATTAACAAATTAATGAGTGACATATGAATAGACTAGGGTTAAATTGGGCCTATTCGGTGCGTACTCTCTCTTAAGCTGGGAAGCCTCGACTTCCCGGCTTGACGGAATCCTAAGGCACCGCTCATTTTTGATCCTCTGCTGCCATCTTTTGGAATAGTCATGCCACATCACTTAGTATGATTTCAGGTTTTTCAACAGCTCGTATTCCAAAAAATACCAAACCTTGGCTACCTGATAAGTCAGAAGAATGTCAACCGAACTGTTCACATCTTGTTCAATCGATTCAGGTACTTTACTGTTCTGTTCCTTTATTTTTTATTGTTATTTTTTAACATTACACACACTGCCAATTGCCTGTGTGTGTGTGTGTGTGTGTGTGTGTGTGTGTGTCTGTGTCTGTGTCTGTGTGTGTGTGTGTGTGTGTGTGTGTCCACGTACTCGGCCCATGAATCTCATTCTGATACCAGGGGTTACCATTCGTGTTCTTGAACGATTATTGCATTTTTGTGCTTATCATATGTTTTGTTTTGTTTTTTTTGTGTGTGTGTTGTGTGTCATAGGTTCGTGGTCTCGTGGATGTGTGGGTCGTGTGCTGCCCACCTCGGCCACGGACGGATCTTCTGCTCCAAGTCTGACTCGGATCATGTCCTGCTGAAATAAATAAATAAAAGGTAGGCAAATAGTTAGACATACACATGGATTGATGGATGCTTTACTGATCCCCAAGGAAATAAAAGTCCCTGTGGTACAATACAACACACATCATTGACATTACAAACCAGCAAAAAGGACATGTTTGAGTTTCAACCAATGGGATTCCAAACATTTGCATACGGCCAATAGGAGAGCAGACATTTGCATACTGCTACCTCCAGCCAATAGGAGAGCAAAGATTAGCATACGTCTCATTTCAATGCCACTAATTTGAATGCCGCCTCTGGTTTTAACTCTTAACCTATGAGCAAAACCCTAACCACGCCCCCAATCCAAGGCCTAACCCCAAGCTAACCCCAGACTTACTGCAAGGTGGCACCTGCTGTTTAGGTTAGGAACTGCATCTAACCCCAAGCTAACCCCAGACTTACTGAAAGCTGGCACCTGCTGTTTAGGTTAGGAACTGCATCTAACCCCAAGCTAACCCCAGACTTACTGAAAGCTGGCACCTGCTGTTTAGGTTAGGAACTGCATCTAACCCCAAGCTAACCCCAGACTTACTGAAAGCTGGCACCTGCTGTTTAGGTTAGGAACTGCATCTAACCCCAAGCTAACCCCAGACTTACTGAAAGCTGGCACCTGCTGTTTAGGTTAGGAACTGCATCTAACCCCACATGAAATTAAGAAACCCAAATGAAAGGGCACATTTTCTGCATAATTGCACAGCTTGTAACCCTTGTAACCAATCATGGCTACATCTCTGTAGCAAGCTTTAGGAGCTGAGAAATCGATCCAAGTTTGAATTAGGGCCTGTTTATGTAGCTGCAGACAGTTCTCTTGTCCTTTATGTTCCACGTTTCCTTAATCTTAACCATCACCTAATCCCTAATTACTCTAACCCCAACCTCAATAAACCTAATCTTAACCATCACCTAATCCCTAATTACTCTAACCCCAACCTCAATAAACCTAATCTTAACCATAACCTCATTCCTAATTATTCCAACCCCAACCTCAATAAGCCTAATCTTAACCATAACCTAATCCCTAATTACTCTAACCCCAACCTCAATAAACCTAATCTTAACCATCACCTAATCCCTAATTACTCTAACCCCAACCTCAATAAACCTAATCTTAAC
The DNA here is from genome assembly GCF_030014385.1 of Trichomycterus rosablanca. NCBI lineage: Eukaryota > Metazoa > Chordata > Actinopteri > Siluriformes > Trichomycteridae > Trichomycterus > Trichomycterus rosablanca. The sequence continues at coordinate 111,742 of NW_026947251.1, forward strand.
CATCACCTAATCCCTAATTACTCTAACCCCAACCTCAATAAACCTAATCTTAACCATAACCTCATTCCTAATTATTCCAACCCCAACCTCAATAAGCCTAATCTTAACCATAACCTAATCCCTAATTACTCTAACCCCAACCTCAATAGACTCATCTCAACGATGACCTTACCCCAATTATTTACCATAACCCAACCCCTAATTACTCTAACCCTAAGCTTAATAAACCTAATTTCAACCCAATTCCCAATTATTCCAACCCCAACCACAATAAACTCCATTTCAACCATAACCCAACTCCCAATTATTCTAACCCTAATCCTAATAAACCTTCCAACTAGAACCTAACCTTCATTTACACTGTCCCCAATCACAATAAATGAAATTTCAATTATAGTTCAGTCCATAATTATATCAACTCTAACCTTAATAAACCTAATTACAACTTCAACCCAATTTCCAAGTACTTTAAATTCAATACACTGAAGCTCTACTACAACCTAATCTTTGATCATCCTAGCCCTGACCCCAAATAAACTGAATTTTAACCGCAATCTAATCACCCATCATCCTAACCCCAATTTAGATTAAAACTAGACTGACTACAACCCACCCTACCTACAATTAATTCAACTTCGACCTCAATAGATATATTTCTAACCCTGACCTACCTTAACCACCTTGACCATAAATTATACAATATAATTGATTGACCTAAAACATAATTTAAAATGGAAACCCCCAAAATAAATCGATATCCTATGTAATATTAATGAAATAAAAAAGGAATAAGGAAAAAAAGGTTATACCACAAGAGGGACACCTGAGGGCGCCACAGTCAACATGAAGTCCTCGAGGATGTTTGGGTATGGATATGGACGTTTGTGTAATATTTTTTGCCACAAGCAAACCAAGAATACACACCGTAGAGAAGTTTAAAGAGCCAAGCGCGCTGAGAACACGACGGTAAACACTTTACAACATGTGTACATAACTAAACATATACTAACACCTAACTACCAGTTTATTAACAATGAATTAATACATCGACTGATAGTGAGTGCATCATGAATTATTGATGAATTAATGATATGTATACATTAACAAATTAATGAGTGACATATGAATAGACTAGGGTTAAATTGGGCCTATTCGGTGCGTACTCTCTCTTAAGCTGGGAAGCCTCGACTTCCCGGCTTGACGGAATCCTAAGGCACCGCTCATTTTTGATCCTCTGCTGCCATCTTTTGGAATAGTCATGCCACATCACTTAGTATGATTTCAGGTTTTTCAACAGCTCGTATTCCAAAAAATACCAAACCTTGGCTACCTGATAAGTCAGAAGAATGTCAACCGAACTGTTCACATCTTGTTCAATCGATTCAGGTACTTTACTGTTCTGTTCCTTTATTTTTTATTGTTATTTTTTAACATTACACACACTGCCAATTGCCTGTGTGTGTGTGTGTGTGTGTGTGTGTGTGTGTGTGTGTCTGTGTCTGTGTCTGTGTGTGTGTGTGTGTGTGTGTGTGTGTCCACGTACTCGGCCCATGAATCTCATTCTGATACCAGGGGTTACCATTCGTGTTCTTGAACGATTATTGCATTTTTGTGCTTATCATATGTTTTGTTTTGTTTTTTTTGTGTGTGTGTTGTGTGTCATAGGTTCGTGGTCTCGTGGATGTGTGGGTCGTGTGCTGCCCACCTCGGCCACGGACGGATCTTCTGCTCCAAGTCTGACTCGGATCATGTCCTGCTGAAATAAATAAATAAAAGGTAGGCAAATAGTTAGACATACACATGGATTGATGGATGCTTTACTGATCCCCAAGGAAATAAAAGTCCCTGTGGTACAATACAACACACATCATTGACATTACAAACCAGCAAAAAGGACATGTTTGAGTTTCAACCAATGGGATTCCAAACATTTGCATACGGCCAATAGGAGAGCAGACATTTGCATACTGCTACCTCCAGCCAATAGGAGAGCAAAGATTAGCATACGTCTCATTTCAATGCCACTAATTTGAATGCCGCCTCTGGTTTTAACTCTTAACCTATGAGCAAAACCCTAACCACGCCCCCAATCCAAGGCCTAACCCCAAGCTAACCCCAGACTTACTGAAAGCTGGCACCTGCTGTTTAGGTTAGGAACTGCATCTAACCCCAAGCTAACCCCAGACTTACTGAAAGCTGGCACCTGCTGTTTAGGTTAGGAACTGCATCTAACCCCAAGCTAACCCCAGACTTACTGAAAGCTGGCACCTGCTGTTTAGGTTAGGAACTGCATCTAACCCCAAGCTAACCCCAGACTTACTGAAAGCTGGCACCTGCTGTTTAGGTTAGGAACTGCATCTAACCCCAAGCTAACCCCAGACTTACTGAAAGCTGGCACCTGCTGTTTAGGTTAGGAACTGCATCTAACCCCACATGAAATTAAGAAACCCAAATGAAAGGGCACATTTTCTGCATAATTGCACAGCTTGTAACCCTTGTAACCAATCATGGCTACATCTCTGTAGCAAGCTTTAGGAGCTGAGAAATCGATCCAAGTTTGAATTAGGGCCTGTTTATGTAGCTGCAGACAGTTCTCTTGTCCTTTATGTTCCACGTTTCCTTAATCTTAACCATCACCTAATCCCTAATTACTCTAACCCCAACCTCAATAAACCTAATCTTAACCATCACCTAATCCCTAATTACTCTAACCCCAACCTCAATAAACCTAATCTTAACCATAACCTCATTCCTAATTATTCCAACCCCAACCTCAATAAGCCTAATCTTAACCATAACCTAATCCCTAATTACTCTAACCCCAACCTCAATAAACCTAATCTTAACCATCACCTAATCCCTAATTACTCTAACCCCAACCTCAATAAACCTAATCTTAACCATCACCTAATCCCTAATTACTCTAACCCCAACCTCAATAAACCTAATCTTAACCATAACCTCATTCCTAATTATTCCAACCCCAACCTCAATAAGCCTAATCTTAACCATAACCTAATCCCTAATTACTCTAACCCCAACCTCAATAGACTCATCTCAACGATGACCTTACCCCAATTATTTACCATAACCCAACCCCTAATTACTCTAACCCTAAGCTTAATAAACCTAATTTCAACCCAATTCCCAATTATTCCAACCCCAACCACAATAAACTCCATTTCAACCATAACCCAACTCCCAATTATTCTAACCCTAATCCTAATAAACCTTCCAACTAGAACCTAACCTTCATTTACACTGTCCCCAATCACAATAAATGAAATTTCAATTATAGTTCAGTCCATAATTATATCAACTCTAACCTTAATAAACCTAATTACAACTTCAACCCAATTTCCAAGTACTTTAAATTCAATACACTGAAGCTCTACTACAACCTAATCTTTGATCATCCTAGCCCTGACCCCAAATAAACTGAATTTTAACCGCAATCTAATCACCCATCATCCTAACCCCAATTTAGATTAAAACTAGACTGACTACAACCCACCCTACCTACAATTAATTCAACTTCGACCTCAATAGATATATTTCTAACCCTGACCTACCTTAACCACCTTGACCATAAATTATACAATATAATTGATTGACCTAAAACATAATTTAAAATGGAAACCCCCAAAATAAATCGATATCCTATGTAATATTAATGAAATAAAAAAGGAATAAGGAAAAAAAGGTTATACCACAAGAGGGACACCTGAGGGCGCCACAGTCAACATGAAGTCCTCGAGGATGTTTGGGTATGGATATGGACGTTTGTGTAATATTTTTTGCCACAAGCAAACCAAGAATACACACCGTAGAGAAGTTTAAAGAGCCAAGCGCGCTGAGAACACGACGGTAAACACTTTACAACATGTGTACATAACTAAACATATACTAACACCTAACTACCAGTTTATTAACAATGAAATAATACATCGACTGATAGTGAGTGCATCATGAATTATTGATGAATTAATGATATGTATACATTAACAAATTAATGAGTGACATATGAATAGACTAGGGTTAAATTGGGCCTATTCGGTGCGTACTCTCTCTTAAGCTGGGAAGCCTCGACTTCCCGGCTTGACGGAATCCTAAGGCACCGCTCATTTTTGATCCTCTGCTGCCATCTTTTGGAATAGTCATGCCACATCACTTAGTATGATTTCAGGTTTTTCAACAGCTCGTATTCCAAAAAATACCAAACCTTGGCTACCTGATAAGTCAGAAGAATGTCAACCGAACTGTTCACATCTTGTTCAATCGATTCAGGTACTTTACTGTTCTGTTCCTTTATTTTTTATTGTTATTTTTTAACATTACACACACTGCCAATTGCCTGTGTGTGTGTGTGTGTGTGTGTGTGTGTGTGTGTGTGTCTGTGTCTGTGTCTGTGTGTGTGTGTGTGTGTGTGTGTGTGTCCACGTACTCGGCCCATGAATCTCATTCTGATACCAGGGGTTACCATTCGTGTTCTTGAACGATTATTGCATTTTTGTGCTTATCATATGTTTTGTTTTGTTTTTTTTGTGTGTGTGTTGTGTGTCATAGGTTCGTGGTCTCGTGGATGTGTGGGTCGTGTGCTGCCCACCTCGGCCACGGACGGATCTTCTGCTCCAAGTCTGACTCGGATCATGTCCTGCTGAAATAAATAAATAAAAGGTAGGCAAATAGTTAGACATACACATGGATTGATGGATGCTTTACTGATCCCCAAGGAAATAAAAGTCCCTGTGGTACAATACAACACACATCATTGACATTACAAACCAGCAAAAAGGACATGTTTGAGTTTCAACCAATGGGATTCCAAACATTTGCATACGGCCAATAGGAGAGCAGACATTTGCATACTGCTACCTCCAGCCAATAGGAGAGCAAAGATTAGCATACGTCTCATTTCAATGCCACTAATTTGAATGCCGCCTCTGGTTTTAACTCTTAACCTAACCCTAACCCTAACCCTAACCCTAACCCTAACCCTAACCCTAACCCTAACCCTAACCCTAACCCTATCCCTAATTACTCTAACCCCAACCTCAATAAACCTAATCTTAACCATTACCTAATCCCTAATTACTCTAACCCCAACCTCAATAAACCTAATCTTAACCATAACCTCATTCCTAATTATTCCAACCCCAACCTCAATAAGCCTAATCTTAACCATAACCTAATCCCTAATTACTCTAACCCCAACCTCAATAAACCTAATCTTAACCATTACCTAATCCCTAATTACTCTAACCCCAACCTCAATAAACCTAATCTTAACCATAACCTAATCTTAACCATCACCTAATCCCTAATTACTCTAACCCCAACCTCAATAAACCTAATCTTAACCATCACCTAATCCCTAATTACTCTAACCCCAACCTCAATAAACCTAATCTTAACCATAACCTCATTTCTAATTATTCCAACCCCAACCTCAATAAGCCTAATCTTAACCATAACCTAATCCCTAATTATTCTAACCCCAACCTCAATAGACTCATCTCAACGATGACCTTACCCCAATTATTTACCATAACCCAACCCCTAATTACTCTAACCCTAAGCTTAATAAACCTAATTTCAACCCAATTCCCAATTATTCCCGTATCTCGGACGCCTTTAGGACCAGGGTCACGGGGCTCCGATATGTCGCTCGTGCCTACGCGCGGTCCGTCGTACTCTGGTCCGGTGGGCCTACGACATCCGGTTCCCTCGCGGGACCTCCGCACGTCGTCTGGGGCCTGACGACTACTCGCGTACGCGTCGGGGCCCGTGTCTCGGCCGCCTTTCGGACCACGGTGACGGGGCTCCGATATGTCGCTCGTGGCCGGGCCCCCTCCGACGTGCTCGGTTTCGGTGCGCCTACGTCCTACGGTTCCGCCGCGGGACCCCGAAACGTGGTTTTTTGGGCCTACTCGCGTACGCGTCGGGGGCCCGTATCTCGGCCGTCTTTCCACGCGGGACCGCGGGGCTCCGATATGTCGCTGGTAGGTTGGACCTGCACGCCCTGTGCGATTTTGGAGGTCCTACGACGTTTCTTCGAATTTTCCCGATTATTTGACTGAGTGTAGACTAGGGTCAGATCGGCCGCATTCTCTTAATCCGGGAACCTTGCACCATATGGTCGCTGCTTCCCGGCTTAAGGATCTGACCTCTGCAGGGCATGTTCGGAACTGCATCGACATTAAGAAAAGGAAATAAGAAACCCGATGAAACGGCACATTTTCCAGTGTTAGTGCACAGCTTGAAGTTTGTTCTTCTGACCAATCGTTGCTACATCTATGCTGTAGCAGCCTCAAGAGCTGAGAAATCCCATTTTGAATGAATTAAAAGTCAATCGGCGTCTATCCCAGTGGGTTCGGACACCAGCTCTGAATATCCTTCATGAACATAATATCATTGTATGTTGTGTTTGTCTGGATTGAGCTTTTTACATGAAATTATTTACACACTTTATGAACAGATTTTGGAAAGCTCTTTCACTTTGCATTGGAAACACTACATTTCAAGCCGACCACTTCTCCCTGCTCACAGCTGGAAACGCACCGCTCGTTTTTAACCCTCTGCTGCCATCTACTGGACGTTTTCGGTTACAACGTCCTCATGTACTTTTAGAAGTCATACAGCACCAGTTTGTAGGACTTTCAAGGTAGAATGAACCACCTCGTACCCCCCCAACGACACCAGCTATCTTTTTTTGTACCCCCACTGCCTAATTACTTTTACTGGGCTCCAATCTTTAAGTCAGAAGAATGTCAACCGATTTTTGTACCTCATTACAAAACAAACCCCAAGCTAACCCCAGACTTACTGCAAGGTGGCACCTGCTGTTTAGGTTAGGAACTGCATCTAACCCCAAGCTAACCCCAGACTTACTGAAAGCTGGCACCTGCTGTTTAGGTTAGGAACTGCATCTAACCCCAAGCTAACCCCAGACTTACTGAAAGCTGGCACCTGCTGTTTAGGTTAGGAACTGCATCTAACCCCAAGCTAACCCCAGACTTACTGCAAGGTGGCACCTGCTGTTTAGGTTAGGAACTGCATCTAACCCCAAGCTAACCCCAGACTTACTGAAAGCTGGCACCTGCTGTTTAGGTTAGGAACTGCATCTAACCCCACATGAAATTAAGAAACCCAAATGAAAGGGCACATTTTCTGCATAATTGCACAGCTTGTAACCCTTGTAACCAATCATGGCTACATCTCTGTAGCAAGCTTTAGGAGCTGAGAAATCGATCCAAGTTTGAATTAGGGCCTGTTTATGTAGCTGCAGACAGTTCTCTTGTCCTTTATGTTCCACGTTTCCTTAATCTTAACCATCACCTAATCCCTAATTACTCTAACCCCAACCTCAATAAACCTAATCTTAACCATCACCTAATCCCTAATTACTCTAACCCCAACCTCAATAAACCTAATCTTAACCATAACCTCATTCCTAATTATTCCAACCCCAACCTCAATAAGCCTAATCTTAACCATAACCGAATCCCTAATTACTCTAACCCCAACCTCAATAGACTCATCTCAACGATGACCTTACCCCAATTATTTACCATGACCCAACCCCTAATTACTCTAACCCTAAGCTTAATAAACCTAATTTCAACCCAATTCCCAATTATTCCAACCCCAACCACAATAAACTCCATTTCAACCATAACCCAACTCCCAATTATTCTAACCCTAATCCTAATAAACCTTCCAACTAGAACCTAACCTTCATTTACACTGTCCCCAATCACAATAAATGAAATTTCAATTATAGTTCAGTCCATAATTATATCAACTCTAACCTTAATAAACCTAATTACAACTTCAACCCAATTTCCAAGTACTTTAAATTCAATACACTGAAGCTCTACTACAACCTAATCTTTGATCATCCTAGCCCTGACCCCAAATAAACTGAATTTTAACCGCAATCTAATCACCCATCATCCTAACCCCAATTTAGATTAAAACTAGACTGACTACAACCCACCCTACCTACAATTAATTCAACTTCGACCTCAATAGATATATTTCTAACCCTGACCTACCTTAACCACCTTGACCATAAATTATACAATATAATTGATTGACCTAAAACATAATTTAAAATGGAAACCCCCAAAATCAATCGATATCCTATGTAATATTAATGAAATAAAAAAGGAATAAGGAAAAAAAGGTTATACCACAAGAGGGACACCTGAGGGCGCCACAGTCAACATGAAGTCCTCGAGGATGTTTGGGTATGGATATGGACGTTTGTGTAATATTTTTTGCCACAAGCAAACCAAGAATACACACCGTAGAGAAGTTTAAAGAGCCAAGCGCGCTGAGAACACGACGGTAAACACTTTACAACATGTGTACATAACTAAACATATACTAACACCTAACTACCAGTTTATTAACAATGAATTAATACATCGACTGATAGTGAGTGCATCATGAATTATTGATGAATTAATGATATGTATACATTAACAAATTAATGAGTGACATATGAATAGACTAGGGTTAAATTGGGCCTATTCGGTGCGTACTCTCTCTTAAGCTGGGAAGCCTCGACTTCCCGGCTTGACGGAATCCTAAGGCACCGCTCATTTTTGATCCTCTGCTGCCATCTTTTGGAATAGTCATGCCACATCACTTAGTATGATTTCAGGTTTTTCAACAGCTCATATTCCAAAAAATACCAAACCTTGGCTACCTGATAAGTCAGAAGAATGTCAACCGAACTGTTCACATCTTGTTCAATCGATTCAGGTACTTTACTGTTCTGTTCCTTTATTTTTTATTGTTATTTTTTAACATTACACACACTGCCAATTGCCTGTGTGTGTGTGTGTGTGTGTGTGTGTGTGTGTGTCTGTGTCTGTGTCTGTGTGTGTGTGTGTGTGTGTGTGTGTCCACGTACTCGGCCCATGAATCTCATTCTGATACCAGGGGTTACCATTCGTGTTCTTGAACGATTATTGCATTTTTGTGCTTATCATATGTTTTGTTTTGTTTTTTTTGTGTGTGTGTTGTGTGTCATAGGTTCGTGGTCTCGTGGATGTGTGGGTCGTGTGCTGCCCACCTCGGCCACGGACGGATCTTCTGCTCCAAGTCTGACTCGGATCATGTCCTGCTGAAATAAATAAATAAAAGGTAGGCAAATAGTTAGACATACACATGGATTGATGGATGCTTTACTGATCCCCAAGGAAATAAAAGTCCCTGTGGTACAATACAACACACATCATTGACATTACAAACCAGCAAAAAGGACATGTTTGAGTTTCAACCAATGGGATTCCAAACATTTGCATACGGCCAATAGGAGAGCAGACATTTGCATACTGCTACCTCCAGCCAATAGGAGAGCAAAGATTAGCATACGTCTCATTTCAATGCCACTAATTTGAATGCCGCCTCTGGTTTTAACTCTTAACCTATGAGCAAAACCCTAACCACGCCCCCAATCCAAGGCCTAACCCCAAGCTAACCCCAGACTTACTGAAAGCTGGCACCTGCTGTTTAGGTTAGGAACTGCATCTAACCCCAAGCTAACCCCAGACTTACTGAAAGCTGGCACCTGCTGTTTAGGTTAGGAACTGCATCTAACCCCAAGCTAACCCCAGACTTACTGAAAGCTGGCACCTGCTGTTTAGGTTAGGAACTGCATCTAACCCCACATGAAATTAAGAAACCCAAATGAAAGGGCACATTTTCTGCATAATTGCACAGCTTGTAACCCTTGTAACCAATCATGGCTACATCTCTGTAGCAAGCTTTAGGAGCTGAGAAATCGATCCAAGTTTGAATTAGGGCCTGTTTATGTAGCTGCAGACAGTTCTCTTGTCCTTTATGTTCCACGTTTCCTTAATCTTAACCATCACCTAATCCCTAATTACTCTAACCCCAACCTCAATAAACCTAATCTTAACCATCACCTAATCCCTAATTACTCTAACCCCAACCTCAATAAACCTAATCTTAACCATAACCTCATTCCTAATTATTCCAACCCCAACCTCAATAAGCCTAATCTTAACCATAACCTAATCCCTAATTACTCTAACCCCAACCTCAATAAACCTAATCTTAACCATCACCTAATCCCTAATTACTCTAACCCCAACCTCAATAAACCTAATCTTAACCATCACCTAATCCCTAATTACTCTAACCCCAACCTCAATAAACCTAATCTTAACCATAACCTCATTCCTAATTATTCCAACCCCAACCTCAATAAGCCTAATCTTAACCATAACCTAATCCCTAATTACTCTAACCCCAACCTCAATAGACTCATCTCAACGATGACCTTACCCCAATTATTTACCATAACCCAACCCCTAATTACTCTAACCCTAAGCTTAATAAACCTAATTTCAACCCAATTCCCAATTATTCCAACCCCAACCACAATAAACTCCATTTCAACCATAACCCAACTCCCAATTATTCTAACCCTAATCCTAATAAACCTTCCAACTAGAACCTAACCTTCATTTACACTGTCCCCAATCACAATAAATGAAATTTCAATTATAGTTCAGTCCATAATTATATCAACTCTAACCTTAATAAACCTAATTACAACTTCAACCCAATTTCCAAGTACTTTAAATTCAATACACTGAAGCTCTACTACAACCTAATCTTTGATCATCCTAGCCCTGACCCCAAATAAACTGAATTTTAACCGCAATCTAATCACCCATCATCCTAACCCCAATTTAGATTAAAACTAGACTGACTACAACCCACCCTACCTACAATTAATTCAACTTCGACCTCAATAGATATATTTCTAACCCTGACCTACCTTAACCACCTTGACCATAAATTATACAATATAATTGATTGACCTAAAACATAATTTAAAATGGAAACCCCCAAAATAAATCGATATCCTATGTAATATTAATGAAATAAAAAAGGAATAAGGAAAAAAAGGTTATACCACAAGAGGGACACCTGAGGGCGCCACAGTCAACATGAAGTCCTCGAGGATGTTTGGGTATGGATATGGACGTTTGTGTAATATTTTTTGCCACAAGCAAACCAAGAATACACACCGTAGAGAAGTTTAAAGAGCCAAGCGCGCTGAGAACACGACGGTAAACACTTTACAACATGTGTACATAACTAAACATATACTAACACCTAACTACCAGTTTATTAACAATGAATTAATACATCGACTGATAGTGAGTGCATCATGAATTATTGATGAATTAATGATATGTATACATTAACAAATTAATGAGTGACATATGAATAGACTAGGGTTAAATTGGGCCTATTCGGTGCGTACTCTCTCTTAAGCTGGGAAGCCTCGACTTCCCGGCTTGACGGAATCCTAAGGCACCGCTCATTTTTGATCCTCTGCTGCCATCTTTTGGAATAGTCATGCCACATCACTTAGTATGATTTCAGGTTTTTCAACAGCTCGTATTCCAAAAAATACCAAACCTTGGCTACCTGATAAGTCAGAAGAATGTCAACCGAACTGTTCACATCTTGTTCAATCGATTCAGGTACTTTACTGTTCTGTTCCTTTATTTTTTATTGTTATTTTTTAACATTACACACACTGCCAATTGCCTGTGTGTGTGTGTGTGTGTGTGTGTGTGTGTGTGTGTGTCTGTGTCTGTGTCTGTGTGTGTGTGTGTGTGTGTGTGTGTGTCCACGTACTCGGCCCATGAATCTCATTCTGATACCAGGGGTTACCATTCGTGTTCTTGAACGATTATTGCATTTTTGTGCTTATCATATGTTTTGTTTTGTTTTTTTTGTGTGTGTGTTGTGTGTCATAGGTTCGTGGTCTCGTGGATGTGTGGGTCGTGTGCTGCCCACCTCGGCCACGGACGGATCTTCTGCTCCAAGTCTGACTCGGATCATGTCCTGCTGAAATAAATAAATAAAAGGTAGGCAAATAGTTAGACATACACATGGATTGATGGATGCTTTACTGATCCCCAAGGAAATAAAAGTCCCTGTGGTACAATACAACACACATCATTGACATTACAAACCAGCAAAAAGGACATGTTTGAGTTTCAACCAATGGGATTCCAAACATTTGCATACGGCCAATAGGAGAGCAGACATTTGCATACTGCTACCTCCAGCCAATAGGAGAGCAAAGATTAGCATACGTCTCATTTCAATGCCACTAATTTGAATGCCGCCTCTGGTTTTAACTCTTAACCTAACCCTAACCCTAACCCTAACCCTAACCCTAACCCTAACCCTAACCCTAATCTTAACCATCACCTAATCCCTAATTATTCTAACCCCAACCTCAATAAACCTAATCTTAACCATTACCTAATCCCTAATTATTCTAACCCCAACCTCAATAAACCTAATCTTAACCATTACCTAATCCCTAATTACTCTAACCCCAACCTCAATAAACCTAATCTTAACCATTACCTAATCCCTAATTACTCTAACCCCAACCTCAATAAACCTAATCTTAACCATAACCTCATTCCTAATTATTCCAACCCCAACCTCAATAAGCCTAATCTTAACCATAACCTAATCCCTAATTACTCTAACCCCAACCTCAATAAACCTAATCTTAACCATTACCTAATCCCTAATTACTCTAACCCCAACCTCAATAAACCTAATCTTAACCATAACCTAATCTTAACCATCACCTAATCCCTAATTACTCTAACCCCAACCTCAATAAACCTAATCTTAACCATCACCTAATCCCTAATTACTCTAACCCCAACCTCAATAAACCTAATCTTAACCATAACCTCATTTCTAATTATTCCAACCCCAACCTCAATAAGCCTAATCTTAACCATAACCTAATCCCTAATTATTCTAACCCCAACCTCAATAGACTCATCTCAACGATGACCTTACCCCAATTATTTACCATAACCCAACCCCTAATTACTCTAACCCTAAGCTTAATAAACCTAATTTCAACCCAATTCCCAATTATTCCCGTATCTCGGACGCCTTTAGGACCAGGGTCACGGGGCTCCGATATGTCGCTCGTGCCTACGCGCGGTCCGTCGTACTCTGGTCCGGTGGGCCTACGACATCCGGTTCCCTCGCGGGACCTCCGCACGTCGTCTGGGGCCTGACGACTACTCGCGTACGCGTCGGGGCCCGTGTCTCGGCCGCCTTTCGGACCACGGTGACGGGGCTCCGATATGTCGCTCGTGGCCGGGCCCCCTCCGACGTGCTCGGTTTCGGTGCGCCTACGTCCTACGGTTCCGCCGCGGGACCCCGAAACGTGGTTTTTTGGGCCTACTCGCGTACGCGTCGGGGGCCCGTATCTCGGCCGTCTTTCCACGCGGGACCGCGGGGCTCCGATATGTCGCTGGTAGGTTGGACCTGCACGCCCTGTGCGATTTTGGAGGTCCTACGACGTTTCTTCGAATTTTCCCGATTATTTGACTGAGTGTAGACTAGGGTCAGATCGGCCGCATTCTCTTAATCCGGGAACCTTGCACCATATGGTCGCTGCTTCCCGGCTTAAGGATCTGACCTCTGCAGGGCATGTTCGGAACTGCATCGACATTAAGAAAAGGAAATAAGAAACCCGATGAAACGGCACATTTTCCAGTGTTAGTGCACAGCTTGAAGTTTGTTCTTCTGACCAATCGTTGCTACATCTATGCTGTAGCAGCCTCAAGAGCTGAGAAATCCCATTTTGAATGAATTAAAAGTCAATCGGCGTCTATCCCAGTGGGTTCGGACACCAGCTCTGAATATCCTTCATGAACATAATATCATTGTATGTTGTGTTTGTCTGGATTGAGCTTTTTACATGAAATTATTTACACACTTTATGAACAGATTTTGGAAAGCTCTTTCACTTTGCATTGGAAACACTACATTTCAAGCCGACCACTTCTCCCTGCTCACAGCTGGAAACGCACCGCTCGTTTTTAACCCTCTGCTGCCATCTACTGGACGTTTTCGGTTACAACGTCCTCATGTACTTTTAGAAGTCATACAGCACCAGTTTGTAGGACTTTCAAGGTAGAATGAACCACCTCGTACCCCCCCAACGACACCAGCTATCTTTTTTTGTACCCCCACTGCCTAATTACTTTTACTGGGCTCCAATCTTTAAGTCAGAAGAATGTCAACCGATTTTTGTACCTCATTACAAAACAAACCCCAAGCTAACCCCAGACTTACTGCAAGGTGGCACCTGCTGTTTAGGTTAGGAACTGCATCTAACCCCAAGCTAACCCCAGACTTACTGAAAGCTGGCACCTGCTGTTTAGGTTAGGAACTGCATCTAACCCCAAGCTAACCCCAGACTTACTGAAAGCTGGCACCTGCTGTTTAGGTTAGGAACTGCATCTAACCCCAAGCTAACCCCAGACTTACTGCAAGGTGGCACCTGCTGTTTAGGTTAGGAACTGCATCTAACCCCAAGCTAACCCCAGACTTACTGAAAGCTGGCACCTGCTGTTTAGGTTAGGAACTGCATCTAACCCCACATGAAATTAAGAAACCCAAATGAAAGGGCACATTTTCTGCATAATTGCACAGCTTGTAACCCTTGTAACCAATCATGGCTACATCTCTGTAGCAAGCTTTAGGAGCTGAGAAATCGATCCAAGTTTGAATTAGGGCCTGTTTATGTAGCTGCAGACAGTTCTCTTGTCCTTTATGTTCCACGTTTCCTTAATCTTAACCATCACCTAATCCCTAATTACTCTAACCCCAACCTCAATAAACCTAATCTTAACCATCACCTAATCCCTAATTACTCTAACCCCAACCTCAATAAACCTAATCTTAACCATAACCTCATTCCTAATTATTCCAACCCCAACCTCAATAAGCCTAATCTTAACCATAACCGAATCCCTAATTACTCTAACCCCAACCTCAATAGACTCATCTCAACGATGACCTTACCCCAATTATTTACCATGACCCAACCCCTAATTACTCTAACCCTAAGCTTAATAAACCTAATTTCAACCCAATTCCCAATTATTCCAACCCCAACCACAATAAACTCCATTTCAACCATAACCCAACTCCCAATTATTCTAACCCTAATCCTAATAAACCTTCCAACTAGAACCTAACCTTCATTTACACTGTCCCCAATCACAATAAATGAAATTTCAATTATAGTTCAGTCCATAATTATATCAACTCTAACCTTAATAAACCTAATTACAACTTCAACCCAATTTCCAAGTACTTTAAATTCAATACACTGAAGCTCTACTACAACCTAATCTTTGATCATCCTAGCCCTGACCCCAAATAAACTGAATTTTAACCGCAATCTAATCACCCATCATCCTAACCCCAATTTAGATTAAAACTAGACTGACTACAACCCACCCTACCTACAATTAATTCAACTTCGACCTCAATAGATATATTTCTAACCCTGACCTACCTTAACCACCTTGACCATAAATTATACAATATAATTGATTGACCTAAAACATAATTTAAAATGGAAACCCCCAAAATCAATCGATATCCTATGTAATATTAATGAAATAAAAAAGGAATAAGGAAAAAAAGGTTATACCACAAGAGGGACACCTGAGGGCGCCACAGTCAACATGAAGTCCTCGAGGATGTTTGGGTATGGATATGGACGTTTGTGTAATATTTTTTGCCACAAGCAAACCAAGAATACACACCGTAGAGAAGTTTAAAGAGCCAAGCGCGCTGAGAACACGACGGTAAACACTTTACAACATGTGTACATAACTAAACATATACTAACACCTAACTACCAGTTTATTAACAATGAATTAATACATCGACTGATAGTGAGTGCATCATGAATTATTGATGAATTAATGATATGTATACATTAACAAATTAATGAGTGACATATGAATAGACTAGGGTTAAATTGGGCCTATTCGGTGCGTACTCTCTCTTAAGCTGGGAAGCCTCGACTTCCCGGCTTGACGGAATCCTAAGGCACCGCTCATTTTTGATCCTCTGCTGCCATCTTTTGGAATAGTCATGCCACATCACTTAGTATGATTTCAGGTTTCAACAGCTCATATTCCAAAAAATACCAAACCTTGGCTACCTGATAAGTCAGAAGAATGTCAACCGAACTGTTCACATCTTGTTCAATCGATTCAGGTACTTTACTGTTCTGTTCCTTTATTTTTTATTGTTATTTTTTAACATTACACACACTGCCAATTGCCTGTGTGTGTGTGTGTGTGTGTGTGTGTGTGTGTGTCTGTGTCTGTGTCTGTGTGTGTGTGTGTGTGTGTGTGTGTCCACGTACTCGGCCCATGAATCTCATTCTGATACCAGGGGTTACCATTCGTGTTCTTGAACGATTATTGCATTTTTGTGCTTATCATATGTTTTGTTTTGTTTTTTTTGTGTGTGTGTTGTGTGTCATAGGTTCGTGGTCTCGTGGATGTGTGGGTCGTGTGCTGCCCACCTCGGCCACGGACGGATCTTCTGCTCCAAGTCTGACTCGGATCATGTCCTGCTGAAATAAATAAATAAAAGGTAGGCAAATAGTTAGACATACACATGGATTGATGGATGCTTTACTGATCCCCAAGGAAATAAAAGTCCCTGTGGTACAATACAACACACATCATTGACATTACAAACCAGCAAAAAGGACATGTTTGAGTTTCAACCAATGGGATTCCAAACATTTGCATACGGCCAATAGGAGAGCAGACATTTGCATACTGCTACCTCCAGCCAATAGGAGAGCAAAGATTAGCATACGTCTCATTTCAATGCCACTAATTTGAATGCCGCCTCTGGTTTTAACTCTTAACCTATGAGCAAAACCCTAACCACGCCCCCAATCCAAGGCCTAACCCCAAGCTAACCCCAGACTTACTGAAAGCTGGCACCTGCTGTTTAGGTTAGGAACTGCATCTAACCCCAAGCTAACCCCAGACTTACTGAAAGCTGGCACCTGCTGTTTAGGTTAGGAACTGCATCTAACCCCAAGCTAACCCCAGACTTACTGAAAGCTGGCACCTGCTGTTTAGGTTAGGAACTGCATCTAACCCCAAGCTAACCCCAGACTTACTGAAAGCTGGCACCTGCTGTTTAGGTTAGGAACTGCATCTAACCCCAAGCTAACCCCAGACTTACTGAAAGCTGGCACCTGCTGTTTAGGTTAGGAACTGCATCTAACCCCACATGAAATTAAGAAACCCAAATGAAAGGGCACATTTTCTGCATAATTGCACAGCTTGTAACCCTTGTAACCAATCATGGCTACATCTCTGTAGCAAGCTTTAGGAGCTGAGAAATCGATCCAAGTTTGAATTAGGGCCTGTTTATGTAGCTGCAGACAGTTCTCTTGTCCTTTATGTTCCACGTTTCCTTAATCTTAACCATCACCTAATCCCTAATTACTCTAACCCCAACCTCAATAAACCTAATCTTAACCATCACCTAATCCCTAATTACTCTAACCCCAACCTCAATAAACCTAATCTTAACCATAACCTCATTCCTAATTATTCCAACCCCAACCTCAATAAGCCTAATCTTAACCATAACCTAATCCCTAATTACTCTAACCCCAACCTCAATAAACCTAATCTTAACCATCACCTAATCCCTAATTACTCTAACCCCAACCTCAATAAACCTAATCTTAACCATCACCTAATCCCTAATTACTCTAACCCCAACCTCAATAAACCTAATCTTAACCATAACCTCATTCCTAATTATTCCAACCCCAACCTCAATAAGCCTAATCTTAACCATAACCTAATCCCTAATTACTCTAACCCCAACCTCAATAGACTCATCTCAACGATGACCTTACCCCAATTATTTACCATAACCCAACCCCTAATTACTCTAACCCTAAGCTTAATAAACCTAATTTCAACCCAATTCCCAATTATTCCAACCCCAACCACAATAAACTCCATTTCAACCATAACCCAACTCCCAATTATTCTAACCCTAATCCTAATAAACCTTCCAACTAGAACCTAACCTTCATTTACACTGTCCCCAATCACAATAAATGAAATTTCAATTATAGTTCAGTCCATAATTATATCAACTCTAACCTTAATAAACCTAATTACAACTTCAACCCAATTTCCAAGTACTTTAAATTCAATACACTGAAGCTCTACTACAACCTAATCTTTGATCATCCTAGCCCTGACCCCAAATAAACTGAATTTTAACCGCAATCTAATCACCCATCATCCTAACCCCAATTTAGATTAAAACTAGACTGACTACAACCCACCCTACCTACAATTAATTCAACTTCGACCTCAATAGATATATTTCTAACCCTGACCTACCTTAACCACCTTGACCATAAATTATACAATATAATTGATTGACCTAAAACATAATTTAAAATGGAAACCCCCAAAATAAATCGATATCCTATGTAATATTAATGAAATAAAAAAGGAATAAGGAAAAAAAGGTTATACCACAAGAGGGACACCTGAGGGCGCCACAGTCAACATGAAGTCCTCGAGGATGTTTGGGTATGGATATGGACGTTTGTGTAATATTTTTTGCCACAAGCAAACCAAGAATACACACCGTAGAGAAGTTTAAAGAGCCAAGCGCGCTGAGAACACGACGGTAAACACTTTACAACATGTGTACATAACTAAACATATACTAACACCTAACTACCAGTTTATTAACAATGAATTAATACATCGACTGATAGTGAGTGCATCATGAATTATTGATGAATTAATGATATGTATACATTAACAAATTAATGAGTGACATATGAATAGACTAGGGTTAAATTGGGCCTATTCGGTGCGTACTCTCTCTTAAGCTGGGAAGCCTCGACTTCCCGGCTTGACGGAATCCTAAGGCACCGCTCATTTTTGATCCTCTGCTGCCATCTTTTGGAATAGTCATGCCACATCACTTAGTATGATTTCAGGTTTTTCAACAGCTCGTATTCCAAAAAATACCAAACCTTGGCTACCTGATAAGTCAGAAGAATGTCAACCGAACTGTTCACATCTTGTTCAATCGATTCAGGTACTTTACTGTTCTGTTCCTTTATTTTTTATTGTTATTTTTTAACATTACACACACTGCCAATTGCCTGTGTGTGTGTGTGTGTGTGTGTGTGTGTGTGTGTGTCTGTGTCTGTGTCTGTGTGTGTGTGTGTGTGTGTGTGTGTCCACGTACTCGGCCCATGAATCTCATTCTGATACCAGGGGTTACCATTCGTGTTCTTGAACGATTATTGCATTTTTGTGCTTATCATATGTTTTGTTTTGTTTTTTTTGTGTGTGTGTTGTGTGTCATAGGTTCGTGGTCTCGTGGATGTGTGGGTCGTGTGCTGCCCACCTCGGCCACGGACGGATCTTCTGCTCCAAGTCTGACTCGGATCATGTCCTGCTGAAATAAATAAATAAAAGGTAGGCAAATAGTTAGACATACACATGGATTGATGGATGCTTTACTGATCCCCAAGGAAATAAAAGTCCCTGTGGTACAATACAACACACATCATTGACATTACAAACCAGCAAAAAGGACATGTTTGAGTTTCAACCAATGGGATTCCAAACATTTGCATACGGCCAATAGGAGAGCAGACATTTGCATACTGCTACCTCCAGCCAATAGGAGAGCAAAGATTAGCATACGTCTCATTTCAATGCCACTAATTTGAATGCCGCCTCTGGTTTTAACTCTTAACCTATGAGCAAAACCCTAACCACGCCCCCAATCCAAGGCCTAACCCCAAGCTAACCCCAGACTTACTGCAAGGTGGCACCTGCTGTTTAGGTTAGGAACTGCATCTAACCCCAAGCTAACCCCAGACTTACTGAAAGCTGGCACCTGCTGTTTAGGTTAGGAACTGCATCTAACCCCAAGCTAACCCCAGACTTACTGAAAGCTGGCACCTGCTGTTTAGGTTAGGAACTGCATCTAACCCCAAGCTAACCCCAGACTTACTGAAAGCTGGCACCTGCTGTTTAGGTTAGGAACTGCATCTAACCCCAAGCTAACCCCAGACTTACTGAAAGCTGGCACCTGCTGTTTAGGTTAGGAACTGCATCTAACCCCACATGAAATTAAGAAACCCAAATGAAAGGGCACATTTTCTGCATAATTGCACAGCTTGTAACCCTTGTAACCAATCATGGCTACATCTCTGTAGCAAGCTTTAGGAGCTGAGAAATCGATCCAAGTTTGAATTAGGGCCTGTTTATGTAGCTGCAGACAGTTCTCTTGTCCTTTATGTTCCACGTTTCCTTAATCTTAACCATCACCTAATCCCTAATTACTCTAACCCCAACCTCAATAAACCTAATCTTAACCATCACCTAATCCCTAATTACTCTAACCCCAACCTCAATAAACCTAATCTTAACCATAACCTCATTCCTAATTATTCCAACCCCAACCTCAATAAGCCTAATCTTAACCATAACCTAATCCCTAATTACTCTAACCCCAACCTCAATAAACCTAATCTTAACCATCACCTAATCCCTAATTACTCTAACCCCAACCTCAATAAACCTAATCTTAACCATCACCTAATCCCTAATTACTCTAACCCCAACCTCAATAAACCTAATCTTAACCATAACCTCATTCCTAATTATTCCAACCCCAACCTCAATAAGCCTAATCTTAACCATAACCTAATCCCTAATTACTCTAACCCCAACCTCAATAGACTCATCTCAACGATGACCTTACCCCAATTATTTACCATAACCCAACCCCTAATTACTCTAACCCTAAGCTTAATAAACCTAATTTCAACCCAATTCCCAATTATTCCAACCCCAACCACAATAAACTCCATTTCAACCATAACCCAACTCCCAATTATTCTAACCCTAATCCTAATAAACCTTCCAACTAGAACCTAACCTTCATTTACACTGTCCCCAATCACAATAAATGAAATTTCAATTATAGTTCAGTCCATAATTATATCAACTCTAACCTTAATAAACCTAATTACAACTTCAACCCAATTTCCAAGTACTTTAAATTCAATACACTGAAGCTCTACTACAACCTAATCTTTGATCATCCTAGCCCTGACCCCAAATAAACTGAATTTTAACCGCAATCTAATCACCCATCATCCTAACCCCAATTTAGATTAAAACTAGACTGACTACAACCCACCCTACCTACAATTAATTCAACTTCGACCTCAATAGATATATTTCTAACCCTGACCTACCTTAACCACCTTGACCATAAATTATACAATATAATTGATTGACCTAAAACATAATTTAAAATGGAAACCCCCAAAATAAATCGATATCCTATGTAATATTAATGAAATAAAAAAGGAATAAGGAAAAAAAGGTTATACCACAAGAGGGACACCTGAGGGCGCCACAGTCAACATGAAGTCCTCGAGGATGTTTGGGTATGGATATGGACGTTTGTGTAATATTTTTTGCCACAAGCAAACCAAGAATACACACCGTAGAGAAGTTTAAAGAGCCAAGCGCGCTGAGAACACGACGGTAAACACTTTACAACATGTGTACATAACTAAACATATACTAACACCTAACTACCAGTTTATTAACAATGAATTAATACATCGACTGATAGTGAGTGCATCATGAATTATTGATGAATTAATGATATGTATACATTAACAAATTAATGAGTGACATATGAATAGACTAGGGTTAAATTGGGCCTATTCGGTGCGTACTCTCTCTTAAGCTGGGAAGCCTCGACTTCCCGGCTTGACGGAATCCTAAGGCACCGCTCATTTTTGATCCTCTGCTGCCATCTTTTGGAATAGTCATGCCACATCACTTAGTATGATTTCAGGTTTTTCAACAGCTCATATTCCAAAAAATACCAAACCTTGGCTACCTGATAAGTCAGAAGAATGTCAACCGAACTGTTCACATCTTGTTCAATCGATTCAGGTACTTTACTGTTCTGTTCCTTTATTTTTTATTGTTATTTTTTAACATTACACACACTGCCAATTGCCTGTGTGTGTGTGTGTGTGTGTGTGTGTCTGTGTCTGTGTCTGTGTGTGTGTGTGTGTGTGTGTGTGTCCACGTACTCGGCCCATGAATCTCATTCTGATACCAGGGGTTACCATTCGTGTTCTTGAACGATTATTGCATTTTTGTGCTTATCATATGTTTTGTTTTGTTTTTTTTGTGTGTGTGTTGTGTGTCATAGGTTCGTGGTCTCGTGGATGTGTGGGTCGTGTGCTGCCCACCTCGGCCACGGACGGATCTTCTGCTCCAAGTCTGACTCGGATCATGTCCTGCTGAAATAAATAAATAAAAGGTAGGCAAATAGTTAGACATACACATGGATTGATGGATGCTTTACTGATCCCCAAGGAAATAAAAGTCCCTGTGGTACAATACAACACACATCATTGACATTACAAACCAGCAAAAAGGACATGTTTGAGTTTCAACCAATGGGATTCCAAACATTTGCATACGGCCAATAGGAGAGCAGACATTTGCATACTGCTACCTCCAGCCAATAGGAGAGCAAAGATTAGCATACGTCTCATTTCAATGCCACTAATTTGAATGCCGCCTCTGGTTTTAACTCTTAACCTAACCCTAACCCTAACCCTAACCCTAACCCTAACCCTAACCCTAACCCTAACCCTAGCTGGCACCTGCTGTTTAGGTTAGGAACTGCATCTAACCCCAAGCTAACCCCAGACTTACTGCAAGGTGGCACCTGCTGTTTAGGTTAGGAACTGCATCTAACCCCAAGCTAACCCCAGACTTACTGAAAGCTGGCACCTGCTGTTTAGGTTAGGAACTGCATCTAACCCCACATGAAATTAAGAAACCCAAATGAAAGGGCACATTTTCTGCATAATTGCACAGCTTGTAACCCTTGTAACCAATCATGGCTACATCTCTGTAGCAAGCTTTAGGAGCTGAGAAATCGATCCAAGTTTGAATTAGGGCCTGTTTATGTAGCTGCAGACAGTTCTCTTGTCCTTTATGTTCCACGTTTCCTTAATCTTAACCATCACCTAATCCCTAATTACTCTAACCCCAACCTCAATAAACCTAATCTTAACCATCACCTAATCCCTAATTACTCTAACCCCAACCTCAATAAACCTAATCTTAACCATAACCTCATTCCTAATTATTCCAACCCCAACCTCAATAAGCCTAATCTTAACCATAACCTAATCCCTAATTACTCTAACCCCAACCTCAATAAACCTAATCTTAACCATCACCTAATCCCTAATTACTCTAACCCCAACCTCAATAAACCTAATCTTAACCATCACCTAATCCCTAATTACTCTAACCCCAACCTCAATAAACCTAATCTTAACCATAACCTCATTCCTAATTATTCCAACCCCAACCTCAATAAGCCTAATCTTAACCATAACCTAATCCCTAATTACTCTAACCCCAACCTCAATAGACTCATCTCAACGATGACCTTACCCCAATTATTTACCATAACCCAACCCCTAATTACTCTAACCCTAAGCTTAATAAACCTAATTTCAACCCAATTCCCAATTATTCCAACCCCAACCACAATAAACTCCATTTCAACCATAACCCAACTCCCAATTATTCTAACCCTAATCCTAATAAACCTTCCAACTAGAACCTAACCTTCATTTACACTGTCCCCAATCACAATAAATGAAATTTCAATTATAGTTCAGTCCATAATTATATCAACTCTAACCTTAATAAACCTAATTACAACTTCAACCCAATTTCCAAGTACTTTAAATTCAATACACTGAAGCTCTACTACAACCTAATCTTTGATCATCCTAGCCCTGACCCCAAATAAACTGAATTTTAACCGCAATCTAATCACCCATCATCCTAACCCCAATTTAGATTAAAACTAGACTGACTACAACCCACCCTACCTACAATTAATTCAACTTCGACCTCAATAGATATATTTCTAACCCTGACCTACCTTAACCACCTTGACCATAAATTATACAATATAATTGATTGACCTAAAACATAATTTAAAATGGAAACCCCCAAAATAAATCGATATCCTATGTAATATTAATGAAATAAAAAAGGAATAAGGAAAAAAAGGTTATACCACAAGAGGGACACCTGAGGGCGCCACAGTCAACATGAAGTCCTCGAGGATGTTTGGGTATGGATATGGACGTTTGTGTAATATTTTTTGCCACAAGCAAACCAAGAATACACACCGTAGAGAAGTTTAAAGAGCCAAGCGCGCTGAGAACACGACGGTAAACACTTTACAACATGTGTACATAACTAAACATATACTAACACCTAACTACCAGTTTATTAACAATGAATTAATACATCGACTGATAGTGAGTGCATCATGAATTATTGATGAATTAATGATATGTATACATTAACAAATTAATGAGTGACATATGAATAGACTAGGGTTAAATTGGGCCTATTCGGTGCGTACTCTCTCTTAAGCTGGGAAGCCTCGACTTCCCGGCTTGACGGAATCCTAAGGCACCGCTCATTTTTGATCCTCTGCTGCCATCTTTTGGAATAGTCATGCCACATCACTTAGTATGATTTCAGGTTTTTCAACAGCTCGTATTCCAAAAAATACCAAACCTTGGCTACCTGATAAGTCAGAAGAATGTCAACCGAACTGTTCACATCTTGTTCAATCGATTCAGGTACTTTACTGTTCTGTTCCTTTATTTTTTATTGTTATTTTTTAACATTACACACACTGCCAATTGCCTGTGTG
The DNA here is from genome assembly GCF_030014385.1 of Trichomycterus rosablanca. Classification (NCBI taxonomy): domain Eukaryota; kingdom Metazoa; phylum Chordata; class Actinopteri; order Siluriformes; family Trichomycteridae; genus Trichomycterus; species Trichomycterus rosablanca. The sequence continues at coordinate 136,480 of NW_026947251.1, forward strand.
TGTGTGTGTGTGTGTGTGTGTGTGTGTGTGTCTGTGTCTGTGTCTGTGTGTGTGTGTGTGTGTGTGTGTGTGTGTCCACGTACTCGGCCCATGAATCTCATTCTGATACCAGGGGTTACCATTCGTGTTCTTGAACGATTATTGCATTTTTGTGCTTATCATATGTTTTGTTTTGTTTTTTTTGTGTGTGTGTTGTGTGTCATAGGTTCGTGGTCTCGTGGATGTGTGGGTCGTGTGCTGCCCACCTCGGCCACGGACGGATCTTCTGCTCCAAGTCTGACTCGGATCATGTCCTGCTGAAATAAATAAATAAAAGGTAGGCAAATAGTTAGACATACACATGGATTGATGGATGCTTTACTGATCCCCAAGGAAATAAAAGTCCCTGTGGTACAATACAACACACATCATTGACATTACAAACCAGCAAAAAGGACATGTTTGAGTTTCAACCAATGGGATTCCAAACATTTGCATACGGCCAATAGGAGAGCAGACATTTGCATACTGCTACCTCCAGCCAATAGGAGAGCAAAGATTAGCATACGTCTCATTTCAATGCCACTAATTTGAATGCCGCCTCTGGTTTTAACTCTTAACCTATGAGCAAAACCCTAACCACGCCCCCAATCCAAGGCCTAACCCCAAGCTAACCCCAAGCTAACCCCAGACTTACTGCAAGGTGGCACCTGCTGTTTAGGTTAGGAACTGCATCTAACCCCAAGCTAACCCCAGACTTACTGAAAGCTGGCACCTGCTGTTTAGGTTAGGAACTGCATCTAACCCCACATGAAATTAAGAAACCCAAATGAAAGGGCACATTTTCTGCATAATTGCACAGCTTGTAACCCTTGTAACCAATCATGGCTACATCTCTGTAGCAAGCTTTAGGAGCTGAGAAATCGATCCAAGTTTGAATTAGGGCCTGTTTATGTAGCTGCAGACAGTTCTCTTGTCCTTTATGTTCCACGTTTCCTTAATTTTAACCATAACCTAATCCCTAATTATTCTAACCCCAACCTCAATAAACCTAATCTTAACCATTACCTAATCCCTAATTATTCTAACCCCAACCTCAATAAACCTAATCTTAACCATTACCTAATCCCTAATTACTCTAACCCCAACCTCAATAAACCTAATCTTAACCATTACCTAATCCCTAATTACTCTAACCCCAACCTCAATAAACCTAATCTTAACCATAACCTCATTCCTAATTATTCCAACCCCAACCTCAATAAGCCTAATCTTAACCATAACCTAATCCCTAATTACTCTAACCCCAACCTCAATAAACCTAATCTTAACCATTACCTAATCCCTAATTACTCTAACCCCAACCTCAATAAACCTAATCTTAACCATAACCTAATCTTAACCATCACCTAATCCCTAATTACTCTAACCCCAACCTCAATAAACCTAATCTTAACCATCACCTAATCCCTAATTACTCTAACCCCAACCTCAATAAACCTAATCTTAACCATAACCTCATTTCTAATTATTCCAACCCCAACCTCAATAAGCCTAATCTTAACCATAACCTAATCCCTAATTATTCTAACCCCAACCTCAATAGACTCATCTCAACGATGACCTTACCCCAATTATTTACCATAACCCAACCCCTAATTACTCTAACCCTAAGCTTAATAAACCTAATTTCAACCCAATTCCCAATTATTCCCGTATCTCGGACGCCTTTAGGACCAGGGTCACGGGGCTCCGATATGTCGCTCGTGCCTACGCGCGGTCCGTCGTACTCTGGTCCGGTGGGCCTACGACATCCGGTTCCCTCGCGGGACCTCCGCACGTCGTCTGGGGCCTGACGACTACTCGCGTACGCGTCGGGGCCCGTGTCTCGGCCGCCTTTCGGACCACGGTGACGGGGCTCCGATATGTCGCTCGTGGCCGGGCCCCCTCCGACGTGCTCGGTTTCGGTGCGCCTACGTCCTACGGTTCCGCCGCGGGACCCCGAAACGTGGTTTTTTGGGCCTACTCGCGTACGCGTCGGGGGCCCGTATCTCGGCCGTCTTTCCACGCGGGACCGCGGGGCTCCGATATGTCGCTGGTAGGTTGGACCTGCACGCCCTGTGCGATTTTGGAGGTCCTACGACGTTTCTTCGAATTTTCCCGATTATTTGACTGAGTGTAGACTAGGGTCAGATCGGCCGCATTCTCTTAATCCGGGAACCTTGCACCATATGGTCGCTGCTTCCCGGCTTAAGGATCTGACCTCTGCAGGGCATGTTCGGAACTGCATCGACATTAAGAAAAGGAAATAAGAAACCCGATGAAACGGCACATTTTCCAGTGTTAGTGCACAGCTTGAAGTTTGTTCTTCTGACCAATCGTTGCTACATCTATGCTGTAGCAGCCTCAAGAGCTGAGAAATCCCATTTTGAATGAATTAAAAGTCAATCGGCGTCTATCCCAGTGGGTTCGGACACCAGCTCTGAATATCCTTCATGAACATAATATCATTGTATGTTGTGTTTGTCTGGATTGAGCTTTTTACATGAAATTATTTACACACTTTATGAACAGATTTTGGAAAGCTCTTTCACTTTGCATTGGAAACACTACATTTCAAGCCGACCACTTCTCCCTGCTCACAGCTGGAAACGCACCGCTCGTTTTTAACCCTCTGCTGCCATCTACTGGACGTTTTCGGTTACAACGTCCTCATGTACTTTTAGAAGTCATACAGCACCAGTTTGTAGGACTTTCAAGGTAGAATGAACCACCTCGTACCCCCCCAACGACACCAGCTATCTTTTTTTGTACCCCCACTGCCTAATTACTTTTACTGGGCTCCAATCTTTAAGTCAGAAGAATGTCAACCGATTTTTGTACCTCATTACAAAACAAACCCCAAGCTAACCCCAGACTTACTGCAAGGTGGCACCTGCTGTTTAGGTTAGGAACTGCATCTAACCCCAAGCTAACCCCAGACTTACTGAAAGCTGGCACCTGCTGTTTAGGTTAGGAACTGCATCTAACCCCAAGCTAACCCCAGACTTACTGAAAGCTGGCACCTGCTGTTTAGGTTAGGAACTGCATCTAACCCCAAGCTAACCCCAGACTTACTGCAAGGTGGCACCTGCTGTTTAGGTTAGGAACTGCATCTAACCCCAAGCTAACCCCAGACTTACTGAAAGCTGGCACCTGCTGTTTAGGTTAGGAACTGCATCTAACCCCACATGAAATTAAGAAACCCAAATGAAAGGGCACATTTTCTGCATAATTGCACAGCTTGTAACCCTTGTAACCAATCATGGCTACATCTCTGTAGCAAGCTTTAGGAGCTGAGAAATCGATCCAAGTTTGAATTAGGGCCTGTTTATGTAGCTGCAGACAGTTCTCTTGTCCTTTATGTTCCACGTTTCCTTAATCTTAACCATCACCTAATCCCTAATTACTCTAACCCCAACCTCAATAAACCTAATCTTAACCATCACCTAATCCCTAATTACTCTAACCCCAACCTCAATAAACCTAATCTTAACCATAACCTCATTCCTAATTATTCCAACCCCAACCTCAATAAGCCTAATCTTAACCATAACCGAATCCCTAATTACTCTAACCCCAACCTCAATAGACTCATCTCAACGATGACCTTACCCCAATTATTTACCATGACCCAACCCCTAATTACTCTAACCCTAAGCTTAATAAACCTAATTTCAACCCAATTCCCAATTATTCCAACCCCAACCACAATAAACTCCATTTCAACCATAACCCAACTCCCAATTATTCTAACCCTAATCCTAATAAACCTTCCAACTAGAACCTAACCTTCATTTACACTGTCCCCAATCACAATAAATGAAATTTCAATTATAGTTCAGTCCATAATTATATCAACTCTAACCTTAATAAACCTAATTACAACTTCAACCCAATTTCCAAGTACTTTAAATTCAATACACTGAAGCTCTACTACAACCTAATCTTTGATCATCCTAGCCCTGACCCCAAATAAACTGAATTTTAACCGCAATCTAATCACCCATCATCCTAACCCCAATTTAGATTAAAACTAGACTGACTACAACCCACCCTACCTACAATTAATTCAACTTCGACCTCAATAGATATATTTCTAACCCTGACCTACCTTAACCACCTTGACCATAAATTATACAATATAATTGATTGACCTAAAACATAATTTAAAATGGAAACCCCCAAAATAAATCGATATCCTATGTAATATTAATGAAATAAAAAAGGAATAAGGAAAAAAAGGTTATACCACAAGAGGGACACCTGAGGGCGCCACAGTCAACATGAAGTCCTCGAGGATGTTTGGGTATGGATATGGACGTTTGTGTAATATTTTTTGCCACAAGCAAACCAAGAATACACACCGTAGAGAAGTTTAAAGAGCCAAGCGCGCTGAGAACACGACGGTAAACACTTTACAACATGTGTACATAACTAAACATATACTAACACCTAACTACCAGTTTATTAACAATGAATTAATACATCGACTGATAGTGAGTGCATCATGAATTATTGATGAATTAATGATATGTATACATTAACAAATTAATGAGTGACATATGAATAGACTAGGGTTAAATTGGGCCTATTCGGTGCGTACTCTCTCTTAAGCTGGGAAGCCTCGACTTCCCGGCTTGACGGAATCCTAAGGCACCGCTCATTTTTGATCCTCTGCTGCCATCTTTTGGAATAGTCATGCCACATCACTTAGTATGATTTCAGGTTTTTCAACAGCTCATATTCCAAAAAATACCAAACCTTGGCTACCTGATAAGTCAGAAGAATGTCAACCGAACTGTTCACATCTTGTTCAATCGATTCAGGTACTTTACTGTTCTGTTCCTTTATTTTTTATTGTTATTTTTTAACATTACACACACTGCCAATTGCCTGTGTGTGTGTGTGTGTGTGTGTGTGTGTCTGTGTCTGTGTCTGTGTGTGTGTGTGTGTGTGTGTGTGTCCACGTACTCGGCCCATGAATCTCATTCTGATACCAGGGGTTACCATTCGTGTTCTTGAACGATTATTGCATTTTTGTGCTTATCATATGTTTTGTTTTGTTTTTTTTGTGTGTGTGTTGTGTGTCATAGGTTCGTGGTCTCGTGGATGTGTGGGTCGTGTGCTGCCCACCTCGGCCACGGACGGATCTTCTGCTCCAAGTCTGACTCGGATCATGTCCTGCTGAAATAAATAAATAAAAGGTAGGCAAATAGTTAGACATACACATGGATTGATGGATGCTTTACTGATCCCCAAGGAAATAAAAGTCCCTGTGGTACAATACAACACACATCATTGACATTACAAACCAGCAAAAAGGACATGTTTGAGTTTCAACCAATGGGATTCCAAACATTTGCATACGGCCAATAGGAGAGCAGACATTTGCATACTGCTACCTCCAGCCAATAGGAGAGCAAAGATTAGCATACGTCTCATTTCAATGCCACTAATTTGAATGCCGCCTCTGGTTTTAACTCTTAACCTATGAGCAAAACCCTAACCACGCCCCCAATCCAAGGCCTAACCCCAAGCTAACCCCAGACTTACTGAAAGCTGGCACCTGCTGTTTAGGTTAGGAACTGCATCTAACCCCAAGCTAACCCCAGACTTACTGAAAGCTGGCACCTGCTGTTTAGGTTAGGAACTGCATCTAACCCCAAGCTAACCCCAGACTTACTGAAAGCTGGCACCTGCTGTTTAGGTTAGGAACTGCATCTAACCCCAAGCTAACCCCAGACTTACTGAAAGCTGGCACCTGCTGTTTAGGTTAGGAACTGCATCTAACCCCAAGCTAACCCCAGACTTACTGAAAGCTGGCACCTGCTGTTTAGGTTAGGAACTGCATCTAACCCCACATGAAATTAAGAAACCCAAATGAAAGGGCACATTTTCTGCATAATTGCACAGCTTGTAACCCTTGTAACCAATCATGGCTACATCTCTGTAGCAAGCTTTAGGAGCTGAGAAATCGATCCAAGTTTGAATTAGGGCCTGTTTATGTAGCTGCAGACAGTTCTCTTGTCCTTTATGTTCCACGTTTCCTTAATCTTAACCATCACCTAATCCCTAATTACTCTAACCCCAACCTCAATAAACCTAATCTTAACCATCACCTAATCCCTAATTACTCTAACCCCAACCTCAATAAACCTAATCTTAACCATAACCTCATTCCTAATTATTCCAACCCCAACCTCAATAAGCCTAATCTTAACCATAACCTAATCCCTAATTACTCTAACCCCAACCTCAATAAACCTAATCTTAACCATCACCTAATCCCTAATTACTCTAACCCCAACCTCAATAAACCTAATCTTAACCATCACCTAATCCCTAATTACTCTAACCCCAACCTCAATAAACCTAATCTTAACCATAACCTCATTCCTAATTATTCCAACCCCAACCTCAATAAGCCTAATCTTAACCATAACCTAATCCCTAATTACTCTAACCCCAACCTCAATAGACTCATCTCAACGATGACCTTACCCCAATTATTTACCATAACCCAACCCCTAATTACTCTAACCCTAAGCTTAATAAACCTAATTTCAACCCAATTCCCAATTATTCCAACCCCAACCACAATAAACTCCATTTCAACCATAACCCAACTCCCAATTATTCTAACCCTAATCCTAATAAACCTTCCAACTAGAACCTAACCTTCATTTACACTGTCCCCAATCACAATAAATGAAATTTCAATTATAGTTCAGTCCATAATTATATCAACTCTAACCTTAATAAACCTAATTACAACTTCAACCCAATTTCCAAGTACTTTAAATTCAATACACTGAAGCTCTACTACAACCTAATCTTTGATCATCCTAGCCCTGACCCCAAATAAACTGAATTTTAACCGCAATCTAATCACCCATCATCCTAACCCCAATTTAGATTAAAACTAGACTGACTACAACCCACCCTACCTACAATTAATTCAACTTCGACCTCAATAGATATATTTCTAACCCTGACCTACCTTAACCACCTTGACCATAAATTATACAATATAATTGATTGACCTAAAACATAATTTAAAATGGAAACCCCCAAAATAAATCGATATCCTATGTAATATTAATGAAATAAAAAAGGAATAAGGAAAAAAAGGTTATACCACAAGAGGGACACCTGAGGGCGCCACAGTCAACATGAAGTCCTCGAGGATGTTTGGGTATGGATATGGACGTTTGTGTAATATTTTTTGCCACAAGCAAACCAAGAATACACACCGTAGAGAAGTTTAAAGAGCCAAGCGCGCTGAGAACACGACGGTAAACACTTTACAACATGTGTACATAACTAAACATATACTAACACCTAACTACCAGTTTATTAACAATGAATTAATACATCGACTGATAGTGAGTGCATCATGAATTATTGATGAATTAATGATATGTATACATTAACAAATTAATGAGTGACATATGAATAGACTAGGGTTAAATTGGGCCTATTCGGTGCGTACTCTCTCTTAAGCTGGGAAGCCTCGACTTCCCGGCTTGACGGAATCCTAAGGCACCGCTCATTTTTGATCCTCTGCTGCCATCTTTTGGAATAGTCATGCCACATCACTTAGTATGATTTCAGGTTTTTCAACAGCTCGTATTCCAAAAAATACCAAACCTTGGCTACCTGATAAGTCAGAAGAATGTCAACCGAACTGTTCACATCTTGTTCAATCGATTCAGGTACTTTACTGTTCTGTTCCTTTATTTTTTATTGTTATTTTTTAACATTACACACACTGCCAATTGCCTGTGTGTGTGTGTGTGTGTGTGTGTGTGTGTGTGTCTGTGTCTGTGTCTGTGTGTGTGTGTGTGTGTGTGTGTGTCCACGTACTCGGCCCATGAATCTCATTCTGATACCAGGGGTTACCATTCGTGTTCTTGAACGATTATTGCATTTTTGTGCTTATCATATGTTTTGTTTTGTTTTTTTTGTGTGTGTGTTGTGTGTCATAGGTTCGTGGTCTCGTGGATGTGTGGGTCGTGTGCTGCCCACCTCGGCCACGGACGGATCTTCTGCTCCAAGTCTGACTCGGATCATGTCCTGCTGAAATAAATAAATAAAAGGTAGGCAAATAGTTAGACATACACATGGATTGATGGATGCTTTACTGATCCCCAAGGAAATAAAAGTCCCTGTGGTACAATACAACACACATCATTGACATTACAAACCAGCAAAAAGGACATGTTTGAGTTTCAACCAATGGGATTCCAAACATTTGCATACGGCCAATAGGAGAGCAGACATTTGCATACTGCTACCTCCAGCCAATAGGAGAGCAAAGATTAGCATACGTCTCATTTCAATGCCACTAATTTGAATGCCGCCTCTGGTTTTAACTCTTAACCTATGAGCAAAACCCTAACCACGCCCCCAATCCAAGGCCTAACCCCAAGCTAACCCCAGACTTACTGCAAGGTGGCACCTGCTGTTTAGGTTAGGAACTGCATCTAACCCCAAGCTAACCCCAGACTTACTGAAAGCTGGCACCTGCTGTTTAGGTTAGGAACTGCATCTAACCCCAAGCTAACCCCAGACTTACTGAAAGCTGGCACCTGCTGTTTAGGTTAGGAACTGCATCTAACCCCAAGCTAACCCCAGACTTACTGAAAGCTGGCACCTGCTGTTTAGGTTAGGAACTGCATCTAACCCCAAGCTAACCCCAGACTTACTGAAAGCTGGCACCTGCTGTTTAGGTTAGGAACTGCATCTAACCCCACATGAAATTAAGAAACCCAAATGAAAGGGCACATTTTCTGCATAATTGCACAGCTTGTAACCCTTGTAACCAATCATGGCTACATCTCTGTAGCAAGCTTTAGGAGCTGAGAAATCGATCCAAGTTTGAATTAGGGCCTGTTTATGTAGCTGCAGACAGTTCTCTTGTCCTTTATGTTCCACGTTTCCTTAATCTTAACCATCACCTAATCCCTAATTACTCTAACCCCAACCTCAATAAACCTAATCTTAACCATCACCTAATCCCTAATTACTCTAACCCCAACCTCAATAAACCTAATCTTAACCATAACCTCATTCCTAATTATTCCAACCCCAACCTCAATAAGCCTAATCTTAACCATAACCTAATCCCTAATTACTCTAACCCCAACCTCAATAAACCTAATCTTAACCATCACCTAATCCCTAATTACTCTAACCCCAACCTCAATAAACCTAATCTTAACCATCACCTAATCCCTAATTACTCTAACCCCAACCTCAATAAACCTAATCTTAACCATAACCTCATTCCTAATTATTCCAACCCCAACCTCAATAAGCCTAATCTTAACCATAACCTAATCCCTAATTACTCTAACCCCAACCTCAATAGACTCATCTCAACGATGACCTTACCCCAATTATTTACCATAACCCAACCCCTAATTACTCTAACCCTAAGCTTAATAAACCTAATTTCAACCCAATTCCCAATTATTCCAACCCCAACCACAATAAACTCCATTTCAACCATAACCCAACTCCCAATTATTCTAACCCTAATCCTAATAAACCTTCCAACTAGAACCTAACCTTCATTTACACTGTCCCCAATCACAATAAATGAAATTTCAATTATAGTTCAGTCCATAATTATATCAACTCTAACCTTAATAAACCTAATTACAACTTCAACCCAATTTCCAAGTACTTTAAATTCAATACACTGAAGCTCTACTACAACCTAATCTTTGATCATCCTAGCCCTGACCCCAAATAAACTGAATTTTAACCGCAATCTAATCACCCATCATCCTAACCCCAATTTAGATTAAAACTAGACTGACTACAACCCACCCTACCTACAATTAATTCAACTTCGACCTCAATAGATATATTTCTAACCCTGACCTACCTTAACCACCTTGACCATAAATTATACAATATAATTGATTGACCTAAAACATAATTTAAAATGGAAACCCCCAAAATAAATCGATATCCTATGTAATATTAATGAAATAAAAAAGGAATAAGGAAAAAAAGGTTATACCACAAGAGGGACACCTGAGGGCGCCACAGTCAACATGAAGTCCTCGAGGATGTTTGGGTATGGATATGGACGTTTGTGTAATATTTTTTGCCACAAGCAAACCAAGAATACACACCGTAGAGAAGTTTAAAGAGCCAAGCGCGCTGAGAACACGACGGTAAACACTTTACAACATGTGTACATAACTAAACATATACTAACACCTAACTACCAGTTTATTAACAATGAATTAATACATCGACTGATAGTGAGTGCATCATGAATTATTGATGAATTAATGATATGTATACATTAACAAATTAATGAGTGACATATGAATAGACTAGGGTTAAATTGGGCCTATTCGGTGCGTACTCTCTCTTAAGCTGGGAAGCCTCGACTTCCCGGCTTGACGGAATCCTAAGGCACCGCTCATTTTTGATCCTCTGCTGCCATCTTTTGGAATAGTCATGCCACATCACTTAGTATGATTTCAGGTTTTTCAACAGCTCGTATTCCAAAAAATACCAAACCTTGGCTACCTGATAAGTCAGAAGAATGTCAACCGAACTGTTCACATCTTGTTCAATCGATTCAGGTACTTTACTGTTCTGTTCCTTTATTTTTTATTGTTATTTTTTAACATTACACACACTGCCAATTGCCTGTGTGTGTGTGTGTGTGTGTGTGTGTGTGTGTGTGTGTCTGTGTCTGTGTCTGTGTGTGTGTGTGTGTGTGTGTGTGTGTCCACGTACTCGGCCCATGAATCTCATTCTGATACCAGGGGTTACCATTCGTGTTCTTGAACGATTATTGCATTTTTGTGCTTATCATATGTTTTGTTTTGTTTTTTTTGTGTGTGTGTTGTGTGTCATAGGTTCGTGGTCTCGTGGATGTGTGGGTCGTGTGCTGCCCACCTCGGCCACGGACGGATCTTCTGCTCCAAGTCTGACTCGGATCATGTCCTGCTGAAATAAATAAATAAAAGGTAGGCAAATAGTTAGACATACACATGGATTGATGGATGCTTTACTGATCCCCAAGGAAATAAAAGTCCCTGTGGTACAATACAACACACATCATTGACATTACAAACCAGCAAAAAGGACATGTTTGAGTTTCAACCAATGGGATTCCAAACATTTGCATACGGCCAATAGGAGAGCAGACATTTGCATACTGCTACCTCCAGCCAATAGGAGAGCAAAGATTAGCATACGTCTCATTTCAATGCCACTAATTTGAATGCCGCCTCTGGTTTTAACTCTTAACCTAACCCTAACCCTAACCCTAACCCTAACCCTAACCCTAACCCTAACCCTAACCCTAACCCTAACCCTAACCCTAACCCCAACCTCAATAAACCTAATCTTAACCATTACCTAATCCCTAATTACTCTAACCCCAACCTCAATAAACCTAATCTTAACCATTACCTAATCCCTAATTACTCTAACCCCAACCTCAATAAACCTAATCTTAACCATAACCTCATTCCTAATTATTCCAACCCCAACCTCAATAAGCCTAATCTTAACCATAACCTAATCCCTAATTACTCTAACCCCAACCTCAATAAACCTAATCTTAACCATTACCTAATCCCTAATTACTCTAACCCCAACCTCAATAAACCTAATCTTAACCATAACCTAATCTTAACCATCACCTAATCCCTAATTACTCTAACCCCAACCTCAATAAACCTAATCTTAACCATCACCTAATCCCTAATTACTCTAACCCCAACCTCAATAAACCTAATCTTAACCATAACCTCATTTCTAATTATTCCAACCCCAACCTCAATAAGCCTAATCTTAACCATAACCTAATCCCTAATTATTCTAACCCCAACCTCAATAGACTCATCTCAACGATGACCTTACCCCAATTATTTACCATAACCCAACCCCTAATTACTCTAACCCTAAGCTTAATAAACCTAATTTCAACCCAATTCCCAATTATTCCCGTATCTCGGACGCCTTTAGGACCAGGGTCACGGGGCTCCGATATGTCGCTCGTGCCTACGCGCGGTCCGTCGTACTCTGGTCCGGTGGGCCTACGACATCCGGTTCCCTCGCGGGACCTCCGCACGTCGTCTGGGGCCTGACGACTACTCGCGTACGCGTCGGGGCCCGTGTCTCGGCAGCCTTTCGGACCACGGTGACGGGGCTCCGATATGTCGCTCGTGGCCGGGCCCCCTCCGACGTGCTCGGTTTCGGTGCGCCTACGTCCTACGGTTCCGCCGCGGGACCCCGAAACGTGGTTTTTTGGGCCTACTCGCGTACGCGTCGGGGGCCCGTATCTCGGCCGTCTTTCCACGCGGGACCGCGGGGCTCCGATATGTCGCTGGTAGGTTGGACCTGCACGCCCTGTGCGATTTTGGAGGTCCTACGACGTTTCTTCGAATTTTCCCGATTATTTGACTGAGTGTAGACTAGGGTCAGATCGGCCGCATTCTCTTAATCCGGGAACCTTGCACCATATGGTCGCTGCTTCCCGGCTTAAGGATCTGACCTCTGCAGGGCATGTTCGGAACTGCATCGACATTAAGAAAAGGAAATAAGAAACCCGATGAAACGGCACATTTTCCAGTGTTAGTGCACAGCTTGAAGTTTGTTCTTCTGACCAATCGTTGCTACATCTATGCTGTAGCAGCCTCAAGAGCTGAGAAATCCCATTTTGAATGAATTAAAAGTCAATCGGCGTCTATCCCAGTGGGTTCGGACACCAGCTCTGAATATCCTTCATGAACATAATATCATTGTATGTTGTGTTTGTCTGGATTGAGCTTTTTACATGAAATTATTTACACACTTTATGAACAGATTTTGGAAAGCTCTTTCACTTTGCATTGGAAACACTACATTTCAAGCCGACCACTTCTCCCTGCTCACAGCTGGAAACGCACCGCTCGTTTTTAACCCTCTGCTGCCATCTACTGGACGTTTTCGGTTACAACGTCCTCATGTACTTTTAGAAGTCATACAGCACCAGTTTGTAGGACTTTCAAGGTAGAATGAACCACCTCGTACCCCCCCAACGACACCAGCTATCTTTTTTTGTACCCCCACTGCCTAATTACTTTTACTGGGCTCCAATCTTTAAGTCAGAAGAATGTCAACCGATTTTTGTACCTCATTACAAAACAAACCCCAAGCTAACCCCAGACTTACTGCAAGGTGGCACCTGCTGTTTAGGTTAGGAACTGCATCTAACCCCAAGCTAACCCCAGACTTACTGAAAGCTGGCACCTGCTGTTTAGGTTAGGAACTGCATCTAACCCCAAGCTAACCCCAGACTTACTGAAAGCTGGCACCTGCTGTTTAGGTTAGGAACTGCATCTAACCCCAAGCTAACCCCAGACTTACTGCAAGGTGGCACCTGCTGTTTAGGTTAGGAACTGCATCTAACCCCAAGCTAACCCCAGACTTACTGAAAGCTGGCACCTGCTGTTTAGGTTAGGAACTGCATCTAACCCCACATGAAATTAAGAAACCCAAATGAAAGGGCACATTTTCTGCATAATTGCACAGCTTGTAACCCTTGTAACCAATCATGGCTACATCTCTGTAGCAAGCTTTAGGAGCTGAGAAATCGATCCAAGTTTGAATTAGGGCCTGTTTATGTAGCTGCAGACAGTTCTCTTGTCCTTTATGTTCCACGTTTCCTTAATCTTAACCATCACCTAATCCCTAATTACTCTAACCCCAACCTCAATAAACCTAATCTTAACCATCACCTAATCCCTAATTACTCTAACCCCAACCTCAATAAACCTAATCTTAACCATAACCTCATTCCTAATTATTCCAACCCCAACCTCAATAAGCCTAATCTTAACCATAACCGAATCCCTAATTACTCTAACCCCAACCTCAATAGACTCATCTCAACGATGACCTTACCCCAATTATTTACCATGACCCAACCCCTAATTACTCTAACCCTAAGCTTAATAAACCTAATTTCAACCCAATTCCCAATTATTCCAACCCCAACCACAATAAACTCCATTTCAACCATAACCCAACTCCCAATTATTCTAACCCTAATCCTAATAAACCTTCCAACTAGAACCTAACCTTCATTTACACTGTCCCCAATCACAATAAATGAAATTTCAATTATAGTTCAGTCCATAATTATATCAACTCTAACCTTAATAAACCTAATTACAACTTCAACCCAATTTCCAAGTACTTTAAATTCAATACACTGAAGCTCTACTACAACCTAATCTTTGATCATCCTAGCCCTGACCCCAAATAAACTGAATTTTAACCGCAATCTAATCACCCATCATCCTAACCCCAATTTAGATTAAAACTAGACTGACTACAACCCACCCTACCTACAATTAATTCAACTTCGACCTCAATAGATATATTTCTAACCCTGACCTACCTTAACCACCTTGACCATAAATTATACAATATAATTGATTGACCTAAAACATAATTTAAAATGGAAACCCCCAAAATCAATCGATATCCTATGTAATATTAATGAAATAAAAAAGGAATAAGGAAAAAAAGGTTATACCACAAGAGGGACACCTGAGGGCGCCACAGTCAACATGAAGTCCTCGAGGATGTTTGGGTATGGATATGGACGTTTGTGTAATATTTTTTGCCACAAGCAAACCAAGAATACACACCGTAGAGAAGTTTAAAGAGCCAAGCGCGCTGAGAACACGACGGTAAACACTTTACAACATGTGTACATAACTAAACATATACTAACACCTAACTACCAGTTTATTAACAATGAATTAATACATCGACTGATAGTGAGTGCATCATGAATTATTGATGAATTAATGATATGTATACATTAACAAATTAATGAGTGACATATGAATAGACTAGGGTTAAATTGGGCCTATTCGGTGCGTACTCTCTCTTAAGCTGGGAAGCCTCGACTTCCCGGCTTGACGGAATCCTAAGGCACCGCTCATTTTTGATCCTCTGCTGCCATCTTTTGGAATAGTCATGCCACATCACTTAGTATGATTTCAGGTTTTTCAACAGCTCATATTCCAAAAAATACCAAACCTTGGCTACCTGATAAGTCAGAAGAATGTCAACCGAACTGTTCACATCTTGTTCAATCGATTCAGGTACTTTACTGTTCTGTTCCTTTATTTTTTATTGTTATTTTTTAACATTACACACACTGCCAATTGCCTGTGTGTGTGTGTGTGTGTGTGTGTGTGTGTCTGTGTCTGTGTCTGTGTGTGTGTGTGTGGTGTGTGTGTGTCCACGTACTCGGCCCATGAATCTCATTCTGATACCAGGGGTTACCATTCGTGTTCTTGAACGATTATTGCATTTTTGTGCTTATCATATGTTTTGTTTTGTTTTTTTTGTGTGTGTGTTGTGTGTCATAGGTTCGTGGTCTCGTGGATGTGTGGGTCGTGTGCTGCCCACCTCGGCCACGGACGGATCTTCTGCTCCAAGTCTGACTCGGATCATGTCCTGCTGAAATAAATAAATAAAAGGTAGGCAAATAGTTAGACATACACATGGATTGATGGATGCTTTACTGATCCCCAAGGAAATAAAAGTCCCTGTGGTACAATACAACACACATCATTGACATTACAAACCAGCAAAAAGGACATGTTTGAGTTTCAACCAATGGGATTCCAAACATTTGCATACGGCCAATAGGAGAGCAGACATTTGCATACTGCTACCTCCAGCCAATAGGAGAGCAAAGATTAGCATACGTCTCATTTCAATGCCACTAATTTGAATGCCGCCTCTGGTTTTAACTCTTAACCTATGAGCAAAACCCTAACCACGCCCCCAATCCAAGGCCTAACCCCAAGCTAACCCCAGACTTACTGAAAGCTGGCACCTGCTGTTTAGGTTAGGAACTGCATCTAACCCCAAGCTAACCCCAGACTTACTGAAAGCTGGCACCTGCTGTTTAGGTTAGGAACTGCATCTAACCCCAAGCTAACCCCAGACTTACTGAAAGCTGGCACCTGCTGTTTAGGTTAGGAACTGCATCTAACCCCAAGCTAACCCCAGACTTACTGAAAGCTGGCACCTGCTGTTTAGGTTAGGAACTGCATCTAACCCCAAGCTAACCCCAGACTTACTGAAAGCTGGCACCTGCTGTTTAGGTTAGGAACTGCATCTAACCCCACATGAAATTAAGAAACCCAAATGAAAGGGCACATTTTCTGCATAATTGCACAGCTTGTAACCCTTGTAACCAATCATGGCTACATCTCTGTAGCAAGCTTTAGGAGCTGAGAAATCGATCCAAGTTTGAATTAGGGCCTGTTTATGTAGCTGCAGACAGTTCTCTTGTCCTTTATGTTCCACGTTTCCTTAATCTTAACCATCACCTAATCCCTAATTACTCTAACCCCAACCTCAATAAACCTAATCTTAACCATCACCTAATCCCTAATTACTCTAACCCCAACCTCAATAAACCTAATCTTAACCATAACCTCATTCCTAATTATTCCAACCCCAACCTCAATAAGCCTAATCTTAACCATAACCTAATCCCTAATTACTCTAACCCCAACCTCAATAAACCTAATCTTAACCATCACCTAATCCCTAATTACTCTAACCCCAACCTCAATAAACCTAATCTTAACCATCACCTAATCCCTAATTACTCTAACCCCAACCTCAATAAACCTAATCTTAACCATAACCTCATTCCTAATTATTCCAACCCCAACCTCAATAAGCCTAATCTTAACCATAACCTAATCCCTAATTACTCTAACCCCAACCTCAATAGACTCATCTCAACGATGACCTTACCCCAATTATTTACCATAACCCAACCCCTAATTACTCTAACCCTAAGCTTAATAAACCTAATTTCAACCCAATTCCCAATTATTCCAACCCCAACCACAATAAACTCCATTTCAACCATAACCCAACTCCCAATTATTCTAACCCTAATCCTAATAAACCTTCCAACTAGAACCTAACCTTCATTTACACTGTCCCCAATCACAATAAATGAAATTTCAATTATAGTTCAGTCCATAATTATATCAACTCTAACCTTAATAAACCTAATTACAACTTCAACCCAATTTCCAAGTACTTTAAATTCAATACACTGAAGCTCTACTACAACCTAATCTTTGATCATCCTAGCCCTGACCCCAAATAAACTGAATTTTAACCGCAATCTAATCACCCATCATCCTAACCCCAATTTAGATTAAAACTAGACTGACTACAACCCACCCTACCTACAATTAATTCAACTTCGACCTCAATAGATATATTTCTAACCCTGACCTACCTTAACCACCTTGACCATAAATTATACAATATAATTGATTGACCTAAAACATAATTTAAAATGGAAACCCCCAAAATAAATCGATATCCTATGTAATATTAATGAAATAAAAAAGGAATAAGGAAAAAAAGGTTATACCACAAGAGGGACACCTGAGGGCGCCACAGTCAACATGAAGTCCTCGAGGATGTTTGGGTATGGATATGGACGTTTGTGTAATATTTTTTGCCACAAGCAAACCAAGAATACACACCGTAGAGAAGTTTAAAGAGCCAAGCGCGCTGAGAACACGACGGTAAACACTTTACAACATGTGTACATAACTAAACATATACTAACACCTAACTACCAGTTTATTAACAATGAATTAATACATCGACTGATAGTGAGTGCATCATGAATTATTGATGAATTAATGATATGTATACATTAACAAATTAATGAGTGACATATGAATAGACTAGGGTTAAATTGGGCCTATTCGGTGCGTACTCTCTCTTAAGCTGGGAAGCCTCGACTTCCCGGCTTGACGGAATCCTAAGGCACCGCTCATTTTTGATCCTCTGCTGCCATCTTTTGGAATAGTCATGCCACATCACTTAGTATGATTTCAGGTTTTTCAACAGCTCATATTCCAAAAAATACCAAACCTTGGCTACCTGATAAGTCAGAAGAATGTCAACCGAACTGTTCACATCTTGTTCAATCGATTCAGGTACTTTACTGTTCTGTTCCTTTATTTTTTATTGTTATTTTTTAACATTACACACACTGCCAATTGCCTGTGTGTGTGTGTGTGTGTGTGTGTGTGTGTCTGTGTCTGTGTCTGTGTGTGTGTGTGTGTGTGTGTGTGTCCACGTACTCGGCCCATGAATCTCATTCTGATACCAGGGGTTACCATTCGTGTTCTTGAACGATTATTGCATTTTTGTGCTTATCATATGTTTTGTTTTGTTTTTTTTGTGTGTGTGTTGTGTGTCATAGGTTCGTGGTCTCGTGGATGTGTGGGTCGTGTGCTGCCCACCTCGGCCACGGACGGATCTTCTGCTCCAAGTCTGACTCGGATCATGTCCTGCTGAAATAAATAAATAAAAGGTAGGCAAATAGTTAGACATACACATGGATTGATGGATGCTTTACTGATCCCCAAGGAAATAAAAGTCCCTGTGGTACAATACAACACACATCATTGACATTACAAACCAGCAAAAAGGACATGTTTGAGTTTCAACCAATGGGATTCCAAACATTTGCATACGGCCAATAGGAGAGCAGACATTTGCATACTGCTACCTCCAGCCAATAGGAGAGCAAAGATTAGCATACGTCTCATTTCAATGCCACTAATTTGAATGCCGCCTCTGGTTTTAACTCTTAACCTATGAGCAAAACCCTGACCACGCCCCCAATCCAAGGCCTAACCCCAAGCTAACCCCAGACTTACTGAAAGCTGGCACCTGCTGTTTAGGTTAGGAACTGCATCTAACCCCAAGCTAACCCCAGACTTACTGAAAGCTGGCACCTGCTGTTTAGGTTAGGAACTGCATCTAACCCCAAGCTAACCCCAGACTTACTGAAAGCTGGCACCTGCTGTTTAGGTTAGGAACTGCATCTAACCCCAAGCTAACCCCAGACTTACTGAAAGCTGGCACCTGCTGTTTAGGTTAGGAACTGCATCTAACCCCAAGCTAACCCCAGACTTACTGAAAGCTGGCACCTGCTGTTTAGGTTAGGAACTGCATCTAACCCCACATGAAATTAAGAAACCCAAATGAAAGGGCACATTTTCTGCATAATTGCACAGCTTGTAACCCTTGTAACCAATCATGGCTACATCTCTGTAGCAAGCTTTAGGAGCTGAGAAATCGATCCAAGTTTGAATTAGGGCCTGTTTATGTAGCTGCAGACAGTTCTCTTGTCCTTTATGTTCCACGTTTCCTTAATCTTAACCATCACCTAATCCCTAATTACTCTAACCCCAACCTCAATAAACCTAATCTTAACCATCACCTAATCCCTAATTACTCTAACCCCAACCTCAATAAACCTAATCTTAACCATAACCTCATTCCTAATTATTCCAACCCCAACCTCAATAAGCCTAATCTTAACCATAACCTAATCCCTAATTACTCTAACCCCAACCTCAATAAACCTAATCTTAACCATCACCTAATCCCTAATTACTCTAACCCCAACCTCAATAAACCTAATCTTAACCATCACCTAATCCCTAATTACTCTAACCCCAACCTCAATAAACCTAATCTTAACCATAACCTCATTCCTAATTATTCCAACCCCAACCTCAATAAGCCTAATCTTAACCATAACCTAATCCCTAATTACTCTAACCCCAACCTCAATAGACTCATCTCAACGATGACCTTACCCCAATTATTTACCATAACCCAACCCCTAATTACTCTAACCCTAAGCTTAATAAACCTAATTTCAACCCAATTCCCAATTATTCCAACCCCAACCACAATAAACTCCATTTCAACCATAACCCAACTCCCAATTATTCTAACCCTAATCCTAATAAACCTTCCAACTAGAACCTAACCTTCATTTACACTGTCCCCAATCACAATAAATGAAATTTCAATTATAGTTCAGTCCATAATTATATCAACTCTAACCTTAATAAACCTAATTACAACTTCAACCCAATTTCCAAGTACTTTAAATTCAATACACTGAAGCTCTACTACAACCTAATCTTTGATCATCCTAGCCCTGACCCCAAATAAACTGAATTTTAACCGCAATCTAATCACCCATCATCCTAACCCCAATTTAGATTAAAACTAGACTGACTACAACCCACCCTACCTACAATTAATTCAACTTCGACCTCAATAGATATATTTCTAACCCTGACCTACCTTAACCACCTTGACCATAAATTATACAATATAATTGATTGACCTAAAACATAATTTAAAATGGAAACCCCCAAAATAAATCGATATCCTATGTAATATTAATGAAATAAAAAAGGAATAAGGAAAAAAAGGTTATACCACAAGAGGGACACCTGAGGGCGCCACAGTCAACATGAAGTCCTCGAGGATGTTTGGGTATGGATATGGACGTTTGTGTAATATTTTTTGCCACAAGCAAACCAAGAATACACACCGTAGAGAAGTTTAAAGAGCCAAGCGCGCTGAGAACACGACGGTAAACACTTTACAACATGTGTACATAACTAAACATATACTAACACCTAACTACCAGTTTATTAACAATGAATTAATACATCGACTGATAGTGAGTGCATCATGAATTATTGATGAATTAATGATATGTATACATTAACAAATTAATGAGTGACATATGAATAGACTAGGGTTAAATTGGGCCTATTCGGTGCGTACTCTCTCTTAAGCTGGGAAGCCTCGACTTCCCGGCTTGACGGAATCCTAAGGCACCGCTCATTTTTGATCCTCTGCTGCCATCTTTTGGAATAGTCATGCCACATCACTTAGTATGATTTCAGGTTTTTCAACAGCTCGTATTCCAAAAAATACCAAACCTTGGCTACCTGATAAGTCAGAAGAATGTCAACCGAACTGTTCACATCTTGTTCAATCGATTCAGGTACTTTACTGTTCTGTTCCTTTATTTTTTATTGTTATTTTTTAACATTACACACACTGCCAATTGCCTGTGTGTGTGTGTGTGTGTGTGTGTGTGTGTGTGTGTGTCTGTGTCTGTGTCTGTGTGTGTGTGTGTGTGTGTGTGTGTCCACGTACTCGGCCCATGAATCTCATTCTGATACCAGGGGTTACCATTCGTGTTCTTGAACGATTATTGCATTTTTGTGCTTATCATATGTTTTGTTTTGTTTTTTTTGTGTGTGTGTTGTGTGTCATAGGTTCGTGGTCTCGTGGATGTGTGGGTCGTGTGCTGCCCACCTCGGCCACGGACGGATCTTCTGCTCCAAGTCTGACTCGGATCATGTCCTGCTGAAATAAATAAATAAAAGGTAGGCAAATAGTTAGACATACACATGGATTGATGGATGCTTTACTGATCCCCAAGGAAATAAAAGTCCCTGTGGTACAATACAACACACATCATTGACATTACAAACCAGCAAAAAGGACATGTTTGAGTTTCAACCAATGGGATTCCAAACATTTGCATACGGCCAATAGGAGAGCAGACATTTGCATACTGCTACCTCCAGCCAATAGGAGAGCAAAGATTAGCATACGTCTCATTTCAATGCCACTAATTTGAATGCCGCCTCTGGTTTTAACTCTTAACCCTATGAGCAAAACCCTAACCACGCCCCCAATCCAAGGCCTAACCCCAAGCTAACCCCAGACTTACTGCAAGGTGGCACCTGCTGTTTAGGTTAGGAACTGCATCTAACCCCAAGCTAACCCCAGACTTACTGAAAGCTGGCACCTGCTGTTTAGGTTAGGAACTGCATCTAACCCCACATGAAATTAAGAAACCCAAATGAAAGGGCACATTTTCTGCATAATTGCACAGCTTGTAACCCTTGTAACCAATCATGGCTACATCTCTGTAGCAAGCTTTAGGAGCTGAGAAATCGATCCAAGTTTGAATTAGGGCCTGTTTATGTAGCTGCAGACAGTTCTCTTGTCCTTTATGTTCCACGTTTCCTTAATTTTAACCATAACCTAATCCCTAATTATTCTAACCCCAACCTCAATAAACCTAATCTTAACCATTACCTAATCCCTAATTATTCTAACCCCAACCTCAATAAACCTAATCTTAACCATTACCTAATCCCTAATTACTCTAACCCCAACCTCAATAAACCTAATCTTAACCATTACCTAATCCCTAATTACTCTAACCCCAACCTCAATAAACCTAATCTTAACCATAACCTCATTCCTAATTATTCCAACCCCAACCTCAATAAGCCTAATCTTAACCATAACCTAATCCCTAATTACTCTAACCCCAACCTCAATAAACCTAATCTTAACCATTACCTAATCCCTAATTACTCTAACCCCAACCTCAATAAACCTAATCTTAACCATAACCTAATCTTAACCATCACCTAATCCCTAATTACTCTAACCCCAACCTCAATAAACCTAATCTTAACCATCACCTAATCCCTAATTACTCTAACCCCAACCTCAATAAACCTAATCTTAACCATAACCTCATTTCTAATTATTCCAACCCCAACCTCAATAAGCCTAATCTTAACCATAACCTAATCCCTAATTATTCTAACCCCAACCTCAATAGACTCATCTCAACGATGACCTTACCCCAATTATTTACCATAACCCAACCCCTAATTACTCTAACCCTAAGCTTAATAAACCTAATTTCAACCCAATTCCCAATTATTCCCGTATCTCGGACGCCTTTAGGACCAGGGTCACGGGGCTCCGATATGTCGCTCGTGCCTACGCGCGGTCCGTCGTACTCTGGTCCGGTGGGCCTACGACATCCGGTTCCCTCGCGGGACCTCCGCACGTCGTCTGGGGCCTGACGACTACTCGCGTACGCGTCGGGGCCCGTGTCTCGGCCGCCTTTCGGACCACGGTGACGGGGCTCCGATATGTCGCTCGTGGCCGGGCCCCCTCCGACGTGCTCGGTTTCGGTGCGCCTACGTCCTACGGTTCCGCCGCGGGACCCCGAAACGTGGTTTTTTGGGCCTACTCGCGTACGCGTCGGGGGCCCGTATCTCGGCCGTCTTTCCACGCGGGACCGCGGGGCTCCGATATGTCGCTGGTAGGTTGGACCTGCACGCCCTGTGCGATTTTGGAGGTCCTACGACGTTTCTTCGAATTTTCCCGATTATTTGACTGAGTGTAGACTAGGGTCAGATCGGCCGCATTCTCTTAATCCGGGAACCTTGCACCATATGGTCGCTGCTTCCCGGCTTAAGGATCTGACCTCTGCAGGGCATGTTCGGAACTGCATCGACATTAAGAAAAGGAAATAAGAAACCCGATGAAACGGCACATTTTCCAGTGTTAGTGCACAGCTTGAAGTTTGTTCTTCTGACCAATCGTTGCTACATCTATGCTGTAGCAGCCTCAAGAGCTGAGAAATCCCATTTTGAATGAATTAAAAGTCAATCGGCGTCTATCCCAGTGGGTTCGGACACCAGCTCTGAATATCCTTCATGAACATAATATCATTGTATGTTGTGTTTGTCTGGATTGAGCTTTTTACATGAAATTATTTACACACTTTATGAACAGATTTTGGAAAGCTCTTTCACTTTGCATTGGAAACACTACATTTCAAGCCGACCACTTCTCCCTGCTCACAGCTGGAAACGCACCGCTCGTTTTTAACCCTCTGCTGCCATCTACTGGACGTTTTCGGTTACAACGTCCTCATGTACTTTTAGAAGTCATACAGCACCAGTTTGTAGGACTTTCAAGGTAGAATGAACCACCTCGTACCCCCCCAACGACACCAGCTATCTTTTTTTGTACCCCCACTGCCTAATTACTTTTACTGGGCTCCAATCTTTAAGTCAGAAGAATGTCAACCGATTTTTGTACCTCATTACAAAACAAACCCCAAGCTAACCCCAGACTTACTGCAAGGTGGCACCTGCTGTTTAGGTTAGGAACTGCATCTAACCCCAAGCTAACCCCAGACTTACTGAAAGCTGGCACCTGCTGTTTAGGTTAGGAACTGCATCTAACCCCAAGCTAACCCCAGACTTACTGAAAGCTGGCACCTGCTGTTTAGGTTAGGAACTGCATCTAACCCCAAGCTAACCCCAGACTTACTGCAAGGTGGCACCTGCTGTTTAGGTTAGGAACTGCATCTAACCCCAAGCTAACCCCAGACTTACTGAAAGCTGGCACCTGCTGTTTAGGTTAGGAACTGCATCTAACCCCACATGAAATTAAGAAACCCAAATGAAAGGGCACATTTTCTGCATAATTGCACAGCTTGTAACCCTTGTAACCAATCATGGCTACATCTCTGTAGCAAGCTTTAGGAGCTGAGAAATCGATCCAAGTTTGAATTAGGGCCTGTTTATGTAGCTGCAGACAGTTCTCTTGTCCTTTATGTTCCACGTTTCCTTAATCTTAACCATCACCTAATCCCTAATTACTCTAACCCCAACCTCAATAAACCTAATCTTAACCATCACCTAATCCCTAATTACTCTAACCCCAACCTCAATAAACCTAATCTTAACCATAACCTCATTCCTAATTATTCCAACCCCAACCTCAATAAGCCTAATCTTAACCATAACCGAATCCCTAATTACTCTAACCCCAACCTCAATAGACTCATCTCAACGATGACCTTACCCCAATTATTTACCATGACCCAACCCCTAATTACTCTAACCCTAAGCTTAATAAACCTAATTTCAACCCAATTCCCAATTATTCCAACCCCAACCACAATAAACTCCATTTCAACCATAACCCAACTCCCAATTATTCTAACCCTAATCCTAATAAACCTTCCAACTAGAACCTAACCTTCATTTACACTGTCCCCAATCACAATAAATGAAATTTCAATTATAGTTCAGTCCATAATTATATCAACTCTAACCTTAATAAACCTAATTACAACTTCAACCCAATTTCCAAGTACTTTAAATTCAATACACTGAAGCTCTACTACAACCTAATCTTTGATCATCCTAGCCCTGACCCCAAATAAACTGAATTTTAACCGCAATCTAATCACCCATCATCCTAACCCCAATTTAGATTAAAACTAGACTGACTACAACCCACCCTACCTACAATTAATTCAACTTCGACCTCAATAGATATATTTCTAACCCTGACCTACCTTAACCACCTTGACCATAAATTATACAATATAATTGATTGACCTAAAACATAATTTAAAATGGAAACCCCCAAAATCAATCGATATCCTATGTAATATTAATGAAATAAAAAAGGAATAAGGAAAAAAAGGTTATACCACAAGAGGGACACCTGAGGGCGCCACAGTCAACATGAAGTCCTCGAGGATGTTTGGGTATGGATATGGACGTTTGTGTAATATTTTTTGCCACAAGCAAACCAAGAATACACACCGTAGAGAAGTTTAAAGAGCCAAGCGCGCTGAGAACACGACGGTAAACACTTTACAACATGTGTACATAACTAAACATATACTAACACCTAACTACCAGTTTATTAACAATGAATTAATACATCGACTGATAGTGAGTGCATCATGAATTATTGATGAATTAATGATATGTATACATTAACAAATTAATGAGTGACATATGAATAGACTAGGGTTAAATTGGGCCTATTCGGTGCGTACTCTCTCTTAAGCTGGGAAGCCTCGACTTCCCGGCTTGACGGAATCCTAAGGCACCGCTCATTTTTGATCCTCTGCTGCCATCTTTTGGAATAGTCATGCCACATCACTTAGTATGATTTCAGGTTTTTCAACAGCTCATATTCCAAAAAATACCAAACCTTGGCTACCTGATAAGTCAGAAGAATGTCAACCGAACTGTTCACATCTTGTTCAATCGATTCAGGTACTTTACTGTTCTGTTCCTTTATTTTTTATTGTTATTTTTTAACATTACACACACTGCCAATTGCCTGTGTGTGTGTGTGTGTGTGTGTGTGTGTGTGTGTCTGTGTCTGTGTCTGTGTGTGTGTGTGTGTGTGTGTGTGTCCACGTACTCGGCCCATGAATCTCATTCTGATACCAGGGGTTACCATTCGTGTTCTTGAACGATTATTGCATTTTTGTGCTTATCATATGTTTTGTTTTGTTTTTTTTGTGTGTGTGTTGTGTGTCATAGGTTCGTGGTCTCGTGGATGTGTGGGTCGTGTGCTGCCCACCTCGGCCACGGACGGATCTTCTGCTCCAAGTCTGACTCGGATCATGTCCTGCTGAAATAAATAAATAAAAGGTAGGCAAATAGTTAGACATACACATGGATTGATGGATGCTTTACTGATCCCCAAGGAAATAAAAGTCCCTGTGGTACAATACAACACACATCATTGACATTACAAACCAGCAAAAAGGACATGTTTGAGTTTCAACCAATGGGATTCCAAACATTTGCATACGGCCAATAGGAGAGCAGACATTTGCATACTGCTACCTCCAGCCAATAGGAGAGCAAAGATTAGCATACGTCTCATTTCAATGCCACTAATTTGAATGCCGCCTCTGGTTTTAACTCTTAACCTATGAGCAAAACCCTAACCACGCCCCCAATCCAAGGCCTAACCCCAAGCTAACCCCAGACTTACTGAAAGCTGGCACCTGCTGTTTAGGTTAGGAACTGCATCTAACCCCAAGCTAACCCCAGACTTACTGAAAGCTGGCACCTGCTGTTTAGGTTAGGAACTGCATCTAACCCCAAGCTAACCCCAGACTTACTGAAAGCTGGCACCTGCTGTTTAGGTTAGGAACTGCATCTAACCCCAAGCTAACCCCAGACTTACTGAAAGCTGGCACCTGCTGTTTAGGTTAGGAACTGCATCTAACCCCAAGCTAACCCCAGACTTACTGAAAGCTGGCACCTGCTGTTTAGGTTAGGAACTGCATCTAACCCCACATGAAATTAAGAAACCCAAATGAAAGGGCACATTTTCTGCATAATTGCACAGCTTGTAACCCTTGTAACCAATCATGGCTACATCTCTGTAGCAAGCTTTAGGAGCTGAGAAATCGATCCAAGTTTGAATTAGGGCCTGTTTATGTAGCTGCAGACAGTTCTCTTGTCCTTTATGTTCCACGTTTCCTTAATCTTAACCATCACCTAATCCCTAATTACTCTAACCCCAACCTCAATAAACCTAATCTTAACCATCACCTAATCCCTAATTACTCTAACCCCAACCTCAATAAACCTAATCTTAACCATAACCTCATTCCTAATTATTCCAACCCCAACCTCAATAAGCCTAATCTTAACCATAACCTAATCCCTAATTACTCTAACCCCAACCTCAATAAACCTAATCTTAACCATCACCTAATCCCTAATTACTCTAACCCCAACCTCAATAAACCTAATCTTAACCATCACCTAATCCCTAATTACTCTAACCCCAACCTCAATAAACCTAATCTTAACCATAACCTCATTCCTAATTATTCCAACCCCAACCTCAATAAGCCTAATCTTAACCATAACCTAATCCCTAATTACTCTAACCCCAACCTCAATAGACTCATCTCAACGATGACCTTACCCCAATTATTTACCATAACCCAACCCCTAATTACTCTAACCCTAAGCTTAATAAACCTAATTTCAACCCAATTCCCAATTATTCCAACCCCAACCACAATAAACTCCATTTCAACCATAACCCAACTCCCAATTATTCTAACCCTAATCCTAATAAACCTTCCAACTAGAACCTAACCTTCATTTACACTGTCCCCAATCACAATAAATGAAATTTCAATTATAGTTCAGTCCATAATTATATCAACTCTAACCTTAATAAACCTAATTACAACTTCAACCCAATTTCCAAGTACTTTAAATTCAATACACTGAAGCTCTACTACAACCTAATCTTTGATCATCCTAGCCCTGACCCCAAATAAACTGAATTTTAACCGCAATCTAATCACCCATCATCCTAACCCCAATTTAGATTAAAACTAGACTGACTACAACCCACCCTACCTACAATTAATTCAACTTCGACCTCAATAGATATATTTCTAACCCTGACCTACCTTAACCACCTTGACCATAAATTATACAATATAATTGATTGACCTAAAACATAATTTAAAATGGAAACCCCCAAAATAAATCGATATCCTATGTAATATTAATGAAATAAAAAAGGAATAAGGAAAAAAAGGTTATACCACAAGAGGGACACCTGAGGGCGCCACAGTCAACATGAAGTCCTCGAGGATGTTTGGGTATGGATATGGACGTTTGTGTAATATTTTTTGCCACAAGCAAACCAAGAATACACACCGTAGAGAAGTTTAAAGAGCCAAGCGCGCTGAGAACACGACGGTAAACACTTTACAACATGTGTACATAACTAAACATATACTAACACCTAACTACCAGTTTATTAACAATGAATTAATACATCGACTGATAGTGAGTGCATCATGAATTATTGATGAATTAATGATATGTATACATTAACAAATTAATGAGTGACATATGAATAGACTAGGGTTAAATTGGGCCTATTCGGTGCGTACTCTCTCTTAAGCTGGGAAGCCTCGACTTCCCGGCTTGACGGAATCCTAAGGCACCGCTCATTTTTGATCCTCTGCTGCCATCTTTTGGAATAGTCATGCCACATCACTTAGTATGATTTCAGGTTTTTCAACAGCTCGTATTCCAAAAAATACCAAACCTTGGCTACCTGATAAGTCAGAAGAATGTCAACCGAACTGTTCACATCTTGTTCAATCGATTCAGGTACTTTACTGTTCTGTTCCTTTATTTTTTATTGTTATTTTTTAACATTACACACACTGCCAATTGCCTGTGTGTGTGTGTGTGTGTGTGTGTGTGTGTGTGTGTGTCTGTGTCTGTGTCTGTGTGTGTGTGTGTGTGTGTGTGTGTCCACGTACTCGGCCCATGAATCTCATTCTGATACCAGGGGTTACCATTCGTGTTCTTGAACGATTATTGCATTTTTGTGCTTATCATATGTTTTGTTTTGTTTTTTTTGTGTGTGTGTTGTGTGTCATAGGTTCGTGGTCTCGTGGATGTGTGGGTCGTGTGCTGCCCACCTCGGCCACGGACGGATCTTCTGCTCCAAGTCTGACTCGGATCATGTCCTGCTGAAATAAATAAATAAAAGGTAGGCAAATAGTTAGACATACACATGGATTGATGGATGCTTTACTGATCCCCAAGGAAATAAAAGTCCCTGTGGTACAATACAACACACATCATTGACATTACAAACCAGCAAAAAGGACATGTTTGAGTTTCAACCAATGGGATTCCAAACATTTGCATACGGCCAATAGGAGAGCAGACATTTGCATACTGCTACCTCCAGCCAATAGGAGAGCAAAGATTAGCATACGTCTCATTTCAATGCCACTAATTTGAATGCCGCCTCTGGTTTTAACTCTTAACCTATGAGCAAAACCCTAACCACGCCCCCAATCCAAGGCCTAACCCCAAGCTAACCCCAGACTTACTGCAAGGTGGCACCTGCTGTTTAGGTTAGGAACTGCATCTAACCCCAAGCTAACCCCAGACTTACTGAAAGCTGGCACCTGCTGTTTAGGTTAGGAACTGCATCTAACCCCAAGCTAACCCCAGACTTACTGAAAGCTGGCACCTGCTGTTTAGGTTAGGAACTGCATCTAACCCCAAGCTAACCCCAGACTTACTGAAAGCTGGCACCTGCTGTTTAGGTTAGGAACTGCATCTAACCCCAAGCTAACCCCAGACTTACTGAAAGCTGGCACCTGCTGTTTAGGTTAGGAACTGCATCTAACCCCACATGAAATTAAGAAACCCAAATGAAAGGGCACATTTTCTGCATAATTGCACAGCTTGTAACCCTTGTAACCAATCATGGCTACATCTCTGTAGCAAGCTTTAGGAGCTGAGAAATCGATCCAAGTTTGAATTAGGGCCTGTTTATGTAGCTGCAGACAGTTCTCTTGTCCTTTATGTTCCACGTTTCCTTAATCTTAACCATCACCTAATCCCTAATTACTCTAACCCCAACCTCAATAAACCTAATCTTAACCATCACCTAATCCCTAATTACTCTAACCCCAACCTCAATAAACCTAATCTTAACCATAACCTCATTCCTAATTATTCCAACCCCAACCTCAATAAGCCTAATCTTAACCATAACCTAATCCCTAATTACTCTAACCCCAACCTCAATAAACCTAATCTTAACCATCACCTAATCCCTAATTACTCTAACCCCAACCTCAATAAACCTAATCTTAACCATCACCTAATCCCTAATTACTCTAACCCCAACCTCAATAAACCTAATCTTAACCATAACCTCATTCCTAATTATTCCAACCCCAACCTCAATAAGCCTAATCTTAACCATAACCTAATCCCTAATTACTCTAACCCCAACCTCAATAGACTCATCTCAACGATGACCTTACCCCAATTATTTACCATAACCCAACCCCTAATTACTCTAACCCTAAGCTTAATAAACCTAATTTCAACCCAATTCCCAATTATTCCAACCCCAACCACAATAAACTCCATTTCAACCATAACCCAACTCCCAATTATTCTAACCCTAATCCTAATAAACCTTCCAACTAGAACCTAACCTTCATTTACACTGTCCCCAATCACAATAAATGAAATTTCAATTATAGTTCAGTCCATAATTATATCAACTCTAACCTTAATAAACCTAATTACAACTTCAACCCAATTTCCAAGTACTTTAAATTCAATACACTGAAGCTCTACTACAACCTAATCTTTGATCATCCTAGCCCTGACCCCAAATAAACTGAATTTTAACCGCAATCTAATCACCCATCATCCTAACCCCAATTTAGATTAAAACTAGACTGACTACAACCCACCCTACCTACAATTAATTCAACTTCGACCTCAATAGATATATTTCTAACCCTGACCTACCTTAACCACCTTGACCATAAATTATACAATATAATTGATTGACCTAAAACATAATTTAAAATGGAAACCCCCAAAATAAATCGATATCCTATGTAATATTAATGAAATAAAAAAGGAATAAGGAAAAAAAGGTTATACCACAAGAGGGACACCTGAGGGCGCCACAGTCAACATGAAGTCCTCGAGGATGTTTGGGTATGGATATGGACGTTTGTGTAATATTTTTTGCCACAAGCAAACCAAGAATACACACCGTAGAGAAGTTTAAAGAGCCAAGCGCGCTGAGAACACGACGGTAAACACTTTACAACATGTGTACATAACTAAACATATACTAACACCTAACTACCAGTTTATTAACAATGAATTAATACATCGACTGATAGTGAGTGCATCATGAATTATTGATGAATTAATGATATGTATACATTAACAAATTAATGAGTGACATATGAATAGACTAGGGTTAAATTGGGCCTATTCGGTGCGTACTCTCTCTTAAGCTGGGAAGCCTCGACTTCCCGGCTTGACGGAATCCTAAGGCACCGCTCATTTTTGATCCTCTGCTGCCATCTTTTGGAATAGTCATGCCACATCACTTAGTATGATTTCAGGTTTTTCAACAGCTCATATTCCAAAAAATACCAAACCTTGGCTACCTGATAAGTCAGAAGAATGTCAACCGAACTGTTCACATCTTGTTCAATCGATTCAGGTACTTTACTGTTCTGTTCCTTTATTTTTTATTGTTATTTTTTAACATTACACACACTGCCAATTGCCTGTGTGTGTGTGTGTGTGTGTGTGTGTCTGTGTCTGTGTCTGTGTGTGTGTGTGTGTGTGTGTGTGTCCACGTACTCGGCCCATGAATCTCATTCTGATACCAGGGGTTACCATTCGTGTTCTTGAACGATTATTGCATTTTTGTGCTTATCATATGTTTTGTTTTGTTTTTTTTGTGTGTGTGTTGTGTGTCATAGGTTCGTGGTCTCGTGGATGTGTGGGTCGTGTGCTGCCCACCTCGGCCACGGACGGATCTTCTGCTCCAAGTCTGACTCGGATCATGTCCTGCTGAAATAAATAAATAAAAGGTAGGCAAATAGTTAGACATACACATGGATTGATGGATGCTTTACTGATCCCCAAGGAAATAAAAGTCCCTGTGGTACAATACAACACACATCATTGACATTACAAACCAGCAAAAAGGACATGTTTGAGTTTCAACCAATGGGATTCCAAACATTTGCATACGGCCAATAGGAGAGCAGACATTTGCATACTGCTACCTCCAGCCAATAGGAGAGCAAAGATTAGCATACGTCTCATTTCAATGCCACTAATTTGAATGCCGCCTCTGGTTTTAACTCTTAACCTAACCCTAACCCTAACCCTAACCCTAACCCTAACCCTAACCCTAACCCTAACCCTAGCTGGCACCTGCTGTTTAGGTTAGGAACTGCATCTAACCCCAAGCTAACCCCAGACTTACTGCAAGGTGGCACCTGCTGTTTAGGTTAGGAACTGCATCTAACCCCAAGCTAACCCCAGACTTACTGAAAGCTGGCACCTGCTGTTTAGGTTAGGAACTGCATCTAACCCCACATGAAATTAAGAAACCCAAATGAAAGGGCACATTTTCTGCATAATTGCACAGCTTGTAACCCTTGTAACCAATCATGGCTACATCTCTGTAGCAAGCTTTAGGAGCTGAGAAATCGATCCAAGTTTGAATTAGGGCCTGTTTATGTAGCTGCAGACAGTTCTCTTGTCCTTTATGTTCCACGTTTCCTTAATCTTAACCATCACCTAATCCCTAATTACTCTAACCCCAACCTCAATAAACCTAATCTTAACCATCACCTAATCCCTAATTACTCTAACCCCAACCTCAATAAACCTAATCTTAACCATAACCTCATTCCTAATTATTCCAACCCCAACCTCAATAAGCCTAATCTTAACCATAACCTAATCCCTAATTACTCTAACCCCAACCTCAATAAACCTAATCTTAACCATCACCTAATCCCTAATTACTCTAACCCCAACCTCAATAAACCTAATCTTAACCATCACCTAATCCCTAATTACTCTAACCCCAACCTCAATAAACCTAATCTTAACCATAACCTCATTCCTAATTATTCCAACCCCAACCTCAATAAGCCTAATCTTAACCATAACCTAATCCCTAATTACTCTAACCCCAACCTCAATAGACTCATCTCAACGATGACCTTACCCCAATTATTTACCATAACCCAACCCCTAATTACTCTAACCCTAAGCTTAATAAACCTAATTTCAACCCAATTCCCAATTATTCCAACCCCAACCACAATAAACTCCATTTCAACCATAACCCAACTCCCAATTATTCTAACCCTAATCCTAATAAACCTTCCAACTAGAACCTAACCTTCATTTACACTGTCCCCAATCACAATAAATGAAATTTCAATTATAGTTCAGTCCATAATTATATCAACTCTAACCTTAATAAACCTAATTACAACTTCAACCCAATTTCCAAGTACTTTAAATTCAATACACTGAAGCTCTACTACAACCTAATCTTTGATCATCCTAGCCCTGACCCCAAATAAACTGAATTTTAACCGCAATCTAATCACCCATCATCCTAACCCCAATTTAGATTAAAACTAGACTGACTACAACCCACCCTACCTACAATTAATTCAACTTCGACCTCAATAGATATATTTCTAACCCTGACCTACCTTAACCACCTTGACCATAAATTATACAATATAATTGATTGACCTAAAACATAATTTAAAATGGAAACCCCCAAAATAAATCGATATCCTATGTAATATTAATGAAATAAAAAAGGAATAAGGAAAAAAAGGTTATACCACAAGAGGGACACCTGAGGGCGCCACAGTCAACATGAAGTCCTCGAGGATGTTTGGGTATGGATATGGACGTTTGTGTAATATTTTTTGCCACAAGCAAACCAAGAATACACACCGTAGAGAAGTTTAAAGAGCCAAGCGCGCTGAGAACACGACGGTAAACACTTTACAACATGTGTACATAACTAAACATATACTAACACCTAACTACCAGTTTATTAACAATGAATTAATACATCGACTGATAGTGAGTGCATCATGAATTATTGATGAATTAATGATATGTATACATTAACAAATTAATGAGTGACATATGAATAGACTAGGGTTAAATTGGGCCTATTCGGTGCGTACTCTCTCTTAAGCTGGGAAGCCTCGACTTCCCGGCTTGACGGAATCCTAAGGCACCGCTCATTTTTGATCCTCTGCTGCCATCTTTTGGAATAGTCATGCCACATCACTTAGTATGATTTCAGGTTTTTCAACAGCTCGTATTCCAAAAAATACCAAACCTTGGCTACCTGATAAGTCAGAAGAATGTCAACCGAACTGTTCACATCTTGTTCAATCGATTCAGGTACTTTACTGTTCTGTTCCTTTATTTTTTATTGTTATTTTTTAACATTACACACACTGCCAATTGCCTGTGTGTGTGTGTGTGTGTGTGTGTGTGTGTGTGTGTCTGTGTCTGTGTCTGTGTGTGTGTGTGTGTGTGTGTGTGTGTGTCCACGTACTCGGCCCATGAATCTCATTCTGATACCAGGGGTTACCATTCGTGTTCTTGAACGATTATTGCATTTTTGTGCTTATCATATGTTTTGTTTTGTTTTTTTTGTGTGTGTGTTGTGTGTCATAGGTTCGTGGTCTCGTGGATGTGTGGGTCGTGTGCTGCCCACCTCGGCCACGGACGGATCTTCTGCTCCAAGTCTGACTCGGATCATGTCCTGCTGAAATAAATAAATAAAAGGTAGGCAAATAGTTAGACATACACATGGATTGATGGATGCTTTACTGATCCCCAAGGAAATAAAAGTCCCTGTGGTACAATACAACACACATCATTGACATTACAAACCAGCAAAAAGGACATGTTTGAGTTTCAACCAATGGGATTCCAAACATTTGCATACGGCCAATAGGAGAGCAGACATTTGCATACTGCTACCTCCAGCCAATAGGAGAGCAAAGATTAGCATACGTCTCATTTCAATGCCACTAATTTGAATGCCGCCTCTGGTTTTAACTCTTAACCTATGAGCAAAACCCTAACCACGCCCCCAATCCAAGGCCTAACCCCAAGCTAACCCCAAGCTAACCCCAGACTTACTGCAAGGTGGCACCTGCTGTTTAGGTTAGGAACTGCATCTAACCCCAAGCTAACCCCAGACTTACTGAAAGCTGGCACCTGCTGTTTAGGTTAGGAACTGCATCTAACCCCACATGAAATTAAGAAACCCAAATGAAAGGGCACATTTTCTGCATAATTGCACAGCTTGTAACCCTTGTAACCAATCATGGCTACATCTCTGTAGCAAGCTTTAGGAGCTGAGAAATCGATCCAAGTTTGAATTAGGGCCTGTTTATGTAGCTGCAGACAGTTCTCTTGTCCTTTATGTTCCACGTTTCCTTAATTTTAACCATAACCTAATCCCTAATTATTCTAACCCCAACCTCAATAAACCTAATCTTAACCATTACCTAATCCCTAATTATTCTAACCCCAACCTCAATAAACCTAATCTTAACCATTACCTAATCCCTAATTACTCTAACCCCAACCTCAATAAACCTAATCTTAACCATTACCTAATCCCTAATTACTCTAACCCCAACCTCAATAAACCTAATCTTAACCATAACCTCATTCCTAATTATTCCAACCCCAACCTCAATAAGCCTAATCTTAACCATAACCTAATCCCTAATTACTCTAACCCCAACCTCAATAAACCTAATCTTAACCATTACCTAATCCCTAATTACTCTAACCCCAACCTCAATAAACCTAATCTTAACCATAACCTAATCTTAACCATCACCTAATCCCTAATTACTCTAACCCCAACCTCAATAAACCTAATCTTAACCATCACCTAATCCCTAATTACTCTAACCCCAACCTCAATAAACCTAATCTTAACCATAACCTCATTTCTAATTATTCCAACCCCAACCTCAATAAGCCTAATCTTAACCATAACCTAATCCCTAATTATTCTAACCCCAACCTCAATAGACTCATCTCAACGATGACCTTACCCCAATTATTTACCATAACCCAACCCCTAATTACTCTAACCCTAAGCTTAATAAACCTAATTTCAACCCAATTCCCAATTATTCCCGTATCTCGGACGCCTTTAGGACCAGGGTCACGGGGCTCCGATATGTCGCTCGTGCCTACGCGCGGTCCGTCGTACTCTGGTCCGGTGGGCCTACGACATCCGGTTCCCTCGCGGGACCTCCGCACGTCGTCTGGGGCCTGACGACTACTCGCGTACGCGTCGGGGCCCGTGTCTCGGCCGCCTTTCGGACCACGGTGACGGGGCTCCGATATGTCGCTCGTGGCCGGGCCCCCTCCGACGTGCTCGGTTTCGGTGCGCCTACGTCCTACGGTTCCGCCGCGGGACCCCGAAACGTGGTTTTTTGGGCCTACTCGCGTACGCGTCGGGGGCCCGTATCTCGGCCGTCTTTCCACGCGGGACCGCGGGGCTCCGATATGTCGCTGGTAGGTTGGACCTGCACGCCCTGTGCGATTTTGGAGGTCCTACGACGTTTCTTCGAATTTTCCCGATTATTTGACTGAGTGTAGACTAGGGTCAGATCGGCCGCATTCTCTTAATCCGGGAACCTTGCACCATATGGTCGCTGCTTCCCGGCTTAAGGATCTGACCTCTGCAGGGCATGTTCGGAACTGCATCGACATTAAGAAAAGGAAATAAGAAACCCGATGAAACGGCACATTTTCCAGTGTTAGTGCACAGCTTGAAGTTTGTTCTTCTGACCAATCGTTGCTACATCTATGCTGTAGCAGCCTCAAGAGCTGAGAAATCCCATTTTGAATGAATTAAAAGTCAATCGGCGTCTATCCCAGTGGGTTCGGACACCAGCTCTGAATATCCTTCATGAACATAATATCATTGTATGTTGTGTTTGTCTGGATTGAGCTTTTTACATGAAATTATTTACACACTTTATGAACAGATTTTGGAAAGCTCTTTCACTTTGCATTGGAAACACTACATTTCAAGCCGACCACTTCTCCCTGCTCACAGCTGGAAACGCACCGCTCGTTTTTAACCCTCTGCTGCCATCTACTGGACGTTTTCGGTTACAACGTCCTCATGTACTTTTAGAAGTCATACAGCACCAGTTTGTAGGACTTTCAAGGTAGAATGAACCACCTCGTACCCCCCCAACGACACCAGCTATCTTTTTTTGTACCCCCACTGCCTAATTACTTTTACTGGGCTCCAATCTTTAAGTCAGAAGAATGTCAACCGATTTTTGTACCTCATTACAAAACAAACCCCAAGCTAACCCCAGACTTACTGCAAGGTGGCACCTGCTGTTTAGGTTAGGAACTGCATCTAACCCCAAGCTAACCCCAGACTTACTGAAAGCTGGCACCTGCTGTTTAGGTTAGGAACTGCATCTAACCCCAAGCTAACCCCAGACTTACTGAAAGCTGGCACCTGCTGTTTAGGTTAGGAACTGCATCTAACCCCAAGCTAACCCCAGACTTACTGCAAGGTGGCACCTGCTGTTTAGGTTAGGAACTGCATCTAACCCCAAGCTAACCCCAGACTTACTGAAAGCTGGCACCTGCTGTTTAGGTTAGGAACTGCATCTAACCCCACATGAAATTAAGAAACCCAAATGAAAGGGCACATTTTCTGCATAATTGCACAGCTTGTAACCCTTGTAACCAATCATGGCTACATCTCTGTAGCAAGCTTTAGGAGCTGAGAAATCGATCCAAGTTTGAATTAGGGCCTGTTTATGTAGCTGCAGACAGTTCTCTTGTCCTTTATGTTCCACGTTTCCTTAATCTTAACCATCACCTAATCCCTAATTACTCTAACCCCAACCTCAATAAACCTAATCTTAACCATCACCTAATCCCTAATTACTCTAACCCCAACCTCAATAAACCTAATCTTAACCATAACCTCATTCCTAATTATTCCAACCCCAACCTCAATAAGCCTAATCTTAACCATAACCGAATCCCTAATTACTCTAACCCCAACCTCAATAGACTCATCTCAACGATGACCTTACCCCAATTATTTACCATGACCCAACCCCTAATTACTCTAACCCTAAGCTTAATAAACCTAATTTCAACCCAATTCCCAATTATTCCAACCCCAACCACAATAAACTCCATTTCAACCATAACCCAACTCCCAATTATTCTAACCCTAATCCTAATAAACCTTCCAACTAGAACCTAACCTTCATTTACACTGTCCCCAATCACAATAAATGAAATTTCAATTATAGTTCAGTCCATAATTATATCAACTCTAACCTTAATAAACCTAATTACAACTTCAACCCAATTTCCAAGTACTTTAAATTCAATACACTGAAGCTCTACTACAACCTAATCTTTGATCATCCTAGCCCTGACCCCAAATAAACTGAATTTTAACCGCAATCTAATCACCCATCATCCTAACCCCAATTTAGATTAAAACTAGACTGACTACAACCCACCCTACCTACAATTAATTCAACTTCGACCTCAATAGATATATTTCTAACCCTGACCTACCTTAACCACCTTGACCATAAATTATACAATATAATTGATTGACCTAAAACATAATTTAAAATGGAAACCCCCAAAATAAATCGATATCCTATGTAATATTAATGAAATAAAAAAGGAATAAGGAAAAAAAGGTTATACCACAAGAGGGACACCTGAGGGCGCCACAGTCAACATGAAGTCCTCGAGGATGTTTGGGTATGGATATGGACGTTTGTGTAATATTTTTTGCCACAAGCAAACCAAGAATACACACCGTAGAGAAGTTTAAAGAGCCAAGCGCGCTGAGAACACGACGGTAAACACTTTACAACATGTGTACATAACTAAACATATACTAACACCTAACTACCAGTTTATTAACAATGAATTAATACATCGACTGATAGTGAGTGCATCATGAATTATTGATGAATTAATGATATGTATACATTAACAAATTAATGAGTGACATATGAATAGACTAGGGTTAAATTGGGCCTATTCGGTGCGTACTCTCTCTTAAGCTGGGAAGCCTCGACTTCCCGGCTTGACGGAATCCTAAGGCACCGCTCATTTTTGATCCTCTGCTGCCATCTTTTGGAATAGTCATGCCACATCACTTAGTATGATTTCAGGTTTTTCAACAGCTCATATTCCAAAAAATACCAAACCTTGGCTACCTGATAAGTCAGAAGAATGTCAACCGAACTGTTCACATCTTGTTCAATCGATTCAGGTACTTTACTGTTCTGTTCCTTTATTTTTTATTGTTATTTTTTAACATTACACACACTGCCAATTGCCTGTGTGTGTGTGTGTGTGTGTGTGTGTGTCTGTGTCTGTGTCTGTGTGTGTGTGTGTGTGTGTGTGTGTCCACGTACTCGGCCCATGAATCTCATTCTGATACCAGGGGTTACCATTCGTGTTCTTGAACGATTATTGCATTTTTGTGCTTATCATATGTTTTGTTTTGTTTTTTTTGTGTGTGTGTTGTGTGTCATAGGTTCGTGGTCTCGTGGATGTGTGGGTCGTGTGCTGCCCACCTCGGCCACGGACGGATCTTCTGCTCCAAGTCTGACTCGGATCATGTCCTGCTGAAATAAATAAATAAAAGGTAGGCAAATAGTTAGACATACACATGGATTGATGGATGCTTTACTGATCCCCAAGGAAATAAAAGTCCCTGTGGTACAATACAACACACATCATTGACATTACAAACCAGCAAAAAGGACATGTTTGAGTTTCAACCAATGGGATTCCAAACATTTGCATACGGCCAATAGGAGAGCAGACATTTGCATACTGCTACCTCCAGCCAATAGGAGAGCAAAGATTAGCATACGTCTCATTTCAATGCCACTAATTTGAATGCCGCCTCTGGTTTTAACTCTTAACCTATGAGCAAAACCCTAACCACGCCCCCAATCCAAGGCCTAACCCCAAGCTAACCCCAGACTTACTGAAAGCTGGCACCTGCTGTTTAGGTTAGGAACTGCATCTAACCCCAAGCTAACCCCAGACTTACTGAAAGCTGGCACCTGCTGTTTAGGTTAGGAACTGCATCTAACCCCAAGCTAACCCCAGACTTACTGAAAGCTGGCACCTGCTGTTTAGGTTAGGAACTGCATCTAACCCCAAGCTAACCCCAGACTTACTGAAAGCTGGCACCTGCTGTTTAGGTTAGGAACTGCATCTAACCCCAAGCTAACCCCAGACTTACTGAAAGCTGGCACCTGCTGTTTAGGTTAGGAACTGCATCTAACCCCACATGAAATTAAGAAACCCAAATGAAAGGGCACATTTTCTGCATAATTGCACAGCTTGTAACCCTTGTAACCAATCATGGCTACATCTCTGTAGCAAGCTTTAGGAGCTGAGAAATCGATCCAAGTTTGAATTAGGGCCTGTTTATGTAGCTGCAGACAGTTCTCTTGTCCTTTATGTTCCACGTTTCCTTAATCTTAACCATCACCTAATCCCTAATTACTCTAACCCCAACCTCAATAAACCTAATCTTAACCATCACCTAATCCCTAATTACTCTAACCCCAACCTCAATAAACCTAATCTTAACCATAACCTCATTCCTAATTATTCCAACCCCAACCTCAATAAGCCTAATCTTAACCATAACCTAATCCCTAATTACTCTAACCCCAACCTCAATAAACCTAATCTTAACCATCACCTAATCCCTAATTACTCTAACCCCAACCTCAATAAACCTAATCTTAACCATCACCTAATCCCTAATTACTCTAACCCCAACCTCAATAAACCTAATCTTAACCATAACCTCATTCCTAATTATTCCAACCCCAACCTCAATAAGCCTAATCTTAACCATAACCTAATCCCTAATTACTCTAACCCCAACCTCAATAGACTCATCTCAACGATGACCTTACCCCAATTATTTACCATAACCCAACCCCTAATTACTCTAACCCTAAGCTTAATAAACCTAATTTCAACCCAATTCCCAATTATTCCAACCCCAACCACAATAAACTCCATTTCAACCATAACCCAACTCCCAATTATTCTAACCCTAATCCTAATAAACCTTCCAACTAGAACCTAACCTTCATTTACACTGTCCCCAATCACAATAAATGAAATTTCAATTATAGTTCAGTCCATAATTATATCAACTCTAACCTTAATAAACCTAATTACAACTTCAACCCAATTTCCAAGTACTTTAAATTCAATACACTGAAGCTCTACTACAACCTAATCTTTGATCATCCTAGCCCTGACCCCAAATAAACTGAATTTTAACCGCAATCTAATCACCCATCATCCTAACCCCAATTTAGATTAAAACTAGACTGACTACAACCCACCCTACCTACAATTAATTCAACTTCGACCTCAATAGATATATTTCTAACCCTGACCTACCTTAACCACCTTGACCATAAATTATACAATATAATTGATTGACCTAAAACATAATTTAAAATGGAAACCCCCAAAATAAATCGATATCCTATGTAATATTAATGAAATAAAAAAGGAATAAGGAAAAAAAGGTTATACCACAAGAGGGACACCTGAGGGCGCCACAGTCAACATGAAGTCCTCGAGGATGTTTGGGTATGGATATGGACGTTTGTGTAATATTTTTTGCCACAAGCAAACCAAGAATACACACCGTAGAGAAGTTTAAAGAGCCAAGCGCGCTGAGAACACGACGGTAAACACTTTACAACATGTGTACATAACTAAACATATACTAACACCTAACTACCAGTTTATTAACAATGAATTAATACATCGACTGATAGTGAGTGCATCATGAATTATTGATGAATTAATGATATGTATACATTAACAAATTAATGAGTGACATATGAATAGACTAGGGTTAAATTGGGCCTATTCGGTGCGTACTCTCTCTTAAGCTGGGAAGCCTCGACTTCCCGGCTTGACGGAATCCTAAGGCACCGCTCATTTTTGATCCTCTGCTGCCATCTTTTGGAATAGTCATGCCACATCACTTAGTATGATTTCAGGTTTTTCAACAGCTCGTATTCCAAAAAATACCAAACCTTGGCTACCTGATAAGTCAGAAGAATGTCAACCGAACTGTTCACATCTTGTTCAATCGATTCAGGTACTTTACTGTTCTGTTCCTTTATTTTTTATTGTTATTTTTTAACATTACACACACTGCCAATTGCCTGTGTGTGTGTGTGTGTGTGTGTGTGTGTGTGTGTCTGTGTCTGTGTCTGTGTGTGTGTGTGTGTGTGTGTGTGTCCACGTACTCGGCCCATGAATCTCATTCTGATACCAGGGGTTACCATTCGTGTTCTTGAACGATTATTGCATTTTTGTGCTTATCATATGTTTTGTTTTGTTTTTTTTGTGTGTGTGTTGTGTGTCATAGGTTCGTGGTCTCGTGGATGTGTGGGTCGTGTGCTGCCCACCTCGGCCACGGACGGATCTTCTGCTCCAAGTCTGACTCGGATCATGTCCTGCTGAAATAAATAAATAAAAGGTAGGCAAATAGTTAGACATACACATGGATTGATGGATGCTTTACTGATCCCCAAGGAAATAAAAGTCCCTGTGGTACAATACAACACACATCATTGACATTACAAACCAGCAAAAAGGACATGTTTGAGTTTCAACCAATGGGATTCCAAACATTTGCATACGGCCAATAGGAGAGCAGACATTTGCATACTGCTACCTCCAGCCAATAGGAGAGCAAAGATTAGCATACGTCTCATTTCAATGCCACTAATTTGAATGCCGCCTCTGGTTTTAACTCTTAACCTATGAGCAAAACCCTAACCACGCCCCCAATCCAAGGCCTAACCCCAAGCTAACCCCAGACTTACTGCAAGGTGGCACCTGCTGTTTAGGTTAGGAACTGCATCTAACCCCAAGCTAACCCCAGACTTACTGAAAGCTGGCACCTGCTGTTTAGGTTAGGAACTGCATCTAACCCCAAGCTAACCCCAGACTTACTGAAAGCTGGCACCTGCTGTTTAGGTTAGGAACTGCATCTAACCCCAAGCTAACCCCAGACTTACTGAAAGCTGGCACCTGCTGTTTAGGTTAGGAACTGCATCTAACCCCAAGCTAACCCCAGACTTACTGAAAGCTGGCACCTGCTGTTTAGGTTAGGAACTGCATCTAACCCCACATGAAATTAAGAAACCCAAATGAAAGGGCACATTTTCTGCATAATTGCACAGCTTGTAACCCTTGTAACCAATCATGGCTACATCTCTGTAGCAAGCTTTAGGAGCTGAGAAATCGATCCAAGTTTGAATTAGGGCCTGTTTATGTAGCTGCAGACAGTTCTCTTGTCCTTTATGTTCCACGTTTCCTTAATCTTAACCATCACCTAATCCCTAATTACTCTAACCCCAACCTCAATAAACCTAATCTTAACCATCACCTAATCCCTAATTACTCTAACCCCAACCTCAATAAACCTAATCTTAACCATAACCTCATTCCTAATTATTCCAACCCCAACCTCAATAAGCCTAATCTTAACCATAACCTAATCCCTAATTACTCTAACCCCAACCTCAATAAACCTAATCTTAACCATCACCTAATCCCTAATTACTCTAACCCCAACCTCAATAAACCTAATCTTAACCATCACCTAATCCCTAATTACTCTAACCCCAACCTCAATAAACCTAATCTTAACCATAACCTCATTCCTAATTATTCCAACCCCAACCTCAATAAGCCTAATCTTAACCATAACCTAATCCCTAATTACTCTAACCCCAACCTCAATAGACTCATCTCAACGATGACCTTACCCCAATTATTTACCATAACCCAACCCCTAATTACTCTAACCCTAAGCTTAATAAACCTAATTTCAACCCAATTCCCAATTATTCCAACCCCAACCACAATAAACTCCATTTCAACCATAACCCAACTCCCAATTATTCTAACCCTAATCCTAATAAACCTTCCAACTAGAACCTAACCTTCATTTACACTGTCCCCAATCACAATAAATGAAATTTCAATTATAGTTCAGTCCATAATTATATCAACTCTAACCTTAATAAACCTAATTACAACTTCAACCCAATTTCCAAGTACTTTAAATTCAATACACTGAAGCTCTACTACAACCTAATCTTTGATCATCCTAGCCCTGACCCCAAATAAACTGAATTTTAACCGCAATCTAATCACCCA
This sequence comes from Trichomycterus rosablanca, assembly GCF_030014385.1. Lineage (NCBI taxonomy): Eukaryota > Metazoa > Chordata > Actinopteri > Siluriformes > Trichomycteridae > Trichomycterus > Trichomycterus rosablanca. Next base: position 180,756 of record NW_026947251.1, read on the forward strand.
TCATCCTAACCCCAATTTAGATTAAAACTAGACTGACTACAACCCACCCTACCTACAATTAATTCAACTTCGACCTCAATAGATATATTTCTAACCCTGACCTACCTTAACCACCTTGACCATAAATTATACAATATAATTGATTGACCTAAAACATAATTTAAAATGGAAACCCCCAAAATAAATCGATATCCTATGTAATATTAATGAAATAAAAAAGGAATAAGGAAAAAAAGGTTATACCACAAGAGGGACACCTGAGGGCGCCACAGTCAACATGAAGTCCTCGAGGATGTTTGGGTATGGATATGGACGTTTGTGTAATATTTTTTGCCACAAGCAAACCAAGAATACACACCGTAGAGAAGTTTAAAGAGCCAAGCGCGCTGAGAACACGACGGTAAACACTTTACAACATGTGTACATAACTAAACATATACTAACACCTAACTACCAGTTTATTAACAATGAATTAATACATCGACTGATAGTGAGTGCATCATGAATTATTGATGAATTAATGATATGTATACATTAACAAATTAATGAGTGACATATGAATAGACTAGGGTTAAATTGGGCCTATTCGGTGCGTACTCTCTCTTAAGCTGGGAAGCCTCGACTTCCCGGCTTGACGGAATCCTAAGGCACCGCTCATTTTTGATCCTCTGCTGCCATCTTTTGGAATAGTCATGCCACATCACTTAGTATGATTTCAGGTTTTTCAACAGCTCGTATTCCAAAAAATACCAAACCTTGGCTACCTGATAAGTCAGAAGAATGTCAACCGAACTGTTCACATCTTGTTCAATCGATTCAGGTACTTTACTGTTCTGTTCCTTTATTTTTTATTGTTATTTTTTAACATTACACACACTGCCAATTGCCTGTGTGTGTGTGTGTGTGTGTGTGTGTGTGTGTGTGTGTCTGTGTCTGTGTCTGTGTGTGTGTGTGTGTGTGTGTGTGTGTCCACGTACTCGGCCCATGAATCTCATTCTGATACCAGGGGTTACCATTCGTGTTCTTGAACGATTATTGCATTTTTGTGCTTATCATATGTTTTGTTTTGTTTTTTTTGTGTGTGTGTTGTGTGTCATAGGTTCGTGGTCTCGTGGATGTGTGGGTCGTGTGCTGCCCACCTCGGCCACGGACGGATCTTCTGCTCCAAGTCTGACTCGGATCATGTCCTGCTGAAATAAATAAATAAAAGGTAGGCAAATAGTTAGACATACACATGGATTGATGGATGCTTTACTGATCCCCAAGGAAATAAAAGTCCCTGTGGTACAATACAACACACATCATTGACATTACAAACCAGCAAAAAGGACATGTTTGAGTTTCAACCAATGGGATTCCAAACATTTGCATACGGCCAATAGGAGAGCAGACATTTGCATACTGCTACCTCCAGCCAATAGGAGAGCAAAGATTAGCATACGTCTCATTTCAATGCCACTAATTTGAATGCCGCCTCTGGTTTTAACTCTTAACCTATGAGCAAAACCCTAACCACGCCCCCAATCCAAGGCCTAACCCCAAGCTAACCCCAGACTTACTGAAAGCTGGCACCTGCTGTTTAGGTTAGGAACTGCATCTAACCCCAAGCTAACCCCAGACTTACTGAAAGCTGGCACCTGCTGTTTAGGTTAGGAACTGCATCTAACCCCAAGCTAACCCCAGACTTACTGAAAGCTGGCACCTGCTGTTTAGGTTAGGAACTGCATCTAACCCCAAGCTAACCCCAGACTTACTGAAAGCTGGCACCTGCTGTTTAGGTTAGGAACTGCATCTAACCCCAAGCTAACCCCAGACTTACTGAAAGCTGGCACCTGCTGTTTAGGTTAGGAACTGCATCTAACCCCACATGAAATTAAGAAACCCAAATGAAAGGGCACATTTTCTGCATAATTGCACAGCTTGTAACCCTTGTAACCAATCATGGCTACATCTCTGTAGCAAGCTTTAGGAGCTGAGAAATCGATCCAAGTTTGAATTAGGGCCTGTTTATGTAGCTGCAGACAGTTCTCTTGTCCTTTATGTTCCACGTTTCCTTAATCTTAACCATCACCTAATCCCTAATTACTCTAACCCCAACCTCAATAAACCTAATCTTAACCATCACCTAATCCCTAATTACTCTAACCCCAACCTCAATAAACCTAATCTTAACCATAACCTCATTCCTAATTATTCCAACCCCAACCTCAATAAGCCTAATCTTAACCATAACCTAATCCCTAATTACTCTAACCCCAACCTCAATAAACCTAATCTTAACCATCACCTAATCCCTAATTACTCTAACCCCAACCTCAATAAACCTAATCTTAACCATCACCTAATCCCTAATTACTCTAACCCCAACCTCAATAAACCTAATCTTAACCATAACCTCATTCCTAATTATTCCAACCCCAACCTCAATAAGCCTAATCTTAACCATAACCTAATCCCTAATTACTCTAACCCCAACCTCAATAGACTCATCTCAACGATGACCTTACCCCAATTATTTACCATAACCCAACCCCTAATTACTCTAACCCTAAGCTTAATAAACCTAATTTCAACCCAATTCCCAATTATTCCAACCCCAACCACAATAAACTCCATTTCAACCATAACCCAACTCCCAATTATTCTAACCCTAATCCTAATAAACCTTCCAACTAGAACCTAACCTTCATTTACACTGTCCCCAATCACAATAAATGAAATTTCAATTATAGTTCAGTCCATAATTATATCAACTCTAACCTTAATAAACCTAATTACAACTTCAACCCAATTTCCAAGTACTTTAAATTCAATACACTGAAGCTCTACTACAACCTAATCTTTGATCATCCTAGCCCTGACCCCAAATAAACTGAATTTTAACCGCAATCTAATCACCCATCATCCTAACCCCAATTTAGATTAAAACTAGACTGACTACAACCCACCCTACCTACAATTAATTCAACTTCGACCTCAATAGATATATTTCTAACCCTGACCTACCTTAACCACCTTGACCATAAATTATACAATATAATTGATTGACCTAAAACATAATTTAAAATGGAAACCCCCAAAATAAATCGATATCCTATGTAATATTAATGAAATAAAAAAGGAATAAGGAAAAAAAGGTTATACCACAAGAGGGACACCTGAGGGCGCCACAGTCAACATGAAGTCCTCGAGGATGTTTGGGTATGGATATGGACGTTTGTGTAATATTTTTTGCCACAAGCAAACCAAGAATACACACCGTAGAGAAGTTTAAAGAGCCAAGCGCGCTGAGAACACGACGGTAAACACTTTACAACATGTGTACATAACTAAACATATACTAACACCTAACTACCAGTTTATTAACAATGAAATAATACATCGACTGATAGTGAGTGCATCATGAATTATTGATGAATTAATGATATGTATACATTAACAAATTAATGAGTGACATATGAATAGACTAGGGTTAAATTGGGCCTATTCGGTGCGTACTCTCTCTTAAGCTGGGAAGCCTCGACTTCCCGGCTTGACGGAATCCTAAGGCACCGCTCATTTTTGATCCTCTGCTGCCATCTTTTGGAATAGTCATGCCACATCACTTAGTATGATTTCAGGTTTTTCAACAGCTCGTATTCCAAAAAATACCAAACCTTGGCTACCTGATAAGTCAGAAGAATGTCAACCGAACTGTTCACATCTTGTTCAATCGATTCAGGTACTTTACTGTTCTGTTCCTTTATTTTTTATTGTTATTTTTTAACATTACACACACTGCCAATTGCCTGTGTGTGTGTGTGTGTGTGTGTGTGTGTGTGTGTGTGTCTGTGTCTGTGTCTGTGTGTGTGTGTGTGTGTGTGTGTGTGTCCACGTACTCGGCCCATGAATCTCATTCTGATACCAGGGGTTACCATTCGTGTTCTTGAACGATTATTGCATTTTTGTGCTTATCATATGTTTTGTTTTGTTTTTTTTGTGTGTGTGTTGTGTGTCATAGGTTCGTGGTCTCGTGGATGTGTGGGTCGTGTGCTGCCCACCTCGGCCACGGACGGATCTTCTGCTCCAAGTCTGACTCGGATCATGTCCTGCTGAAATAAATAAATAAAAGGTAGGCAAATAGTTAGACATACACATGGATTGATGGATGCTTTACTGATCCCCAAGGAAATAAAAGTCCCTGTGGTACAATACAACACACATCATTGACATTACAAACCAGCAAAAAGGACATGTTTGAGTTTCAACCAATGGGATTCCAAACATTTGCATACGGCCAATAGGAGAGCAGACATTTGCATACTGCTACCTCCAGCCAATAGGAGAGCAAAGATTAGCATACGTCTCATTTCAATGCCACTAATTTGAATGCCGCCTCTGGTTTTAACTCTTAACCTAACCCTAACCCTAACCCTAACCCTAACCCTAACCCTAACCCTAACCCTAACCCTAACCCTAACCCTATCCCTAATTACTCTAACCCCAACCTCAATAAACCTAATCTTAACCATTACCTAATCCCTAATTACTCTAACCCCAACCTCAATAAACCTAATCTTAACCATAACCTCATTCCTAATTATTCCAACCCCAACCTCAATAAGCCTAATCTTAACCATAACCTAATCCCTAATTACTCTAACCCCAACCTCAATAAACCTAATCTTAACCATTACCTAATCCCTAATTACTCTAACCCCAACCTCAATAAACCTAATCTTAACCATAACCTAATCTTAACCATCACCTAATCCCTAATTACTCTAACCCCAACCTCAATAAACCTAATCTTAACCATCACCTAATCCCTAATTACTCTAACCCCAACCTCAATAAACCTAATCTTAACCATAACCTCATTTCTAATTATTCCAACCCCAACCTCAATAAGCCTAATCTTAACCATAACCTAATCCCTAATTATTCTAACCCCAACCTCAATAGACTCATCTCAACGATGACCTTACCCCAATTATTTACCATAACCCAACCCCTAATTACTCTAACCCTAAGCTTAATAAACCTAATTTCAACCCAATTCCCAATTATTCCCGTATCTCGGACGCCTTTAGGACCAGGGTCACGGGGCTCCGATATGTCGCTCGTGCCTACGCGCGGTCCGTCGTACTCTGGTCCGGTGGGCCTACGACATCCGGTTCCCTCGCGGGACCTCCGCACGTCGTCTGGGGCCTGACGACTACTCGCGTACGCGTCGGGGCCCGTGTCTCGGCCGCCTTTCGGACCACGGTGACGGGGCTCCGATATGTCGCTCGTGGCCGGGCCCCCTCCGACGTGCTCGGTTTCGGTGCGCCTACGTCCTACGGTTCCGCCGCGGGACCCCGAAACGTGGTTTTTTGGGCCTACTCGCGTACGCGTCGGGGGCCCGTATCTCGGCCGTCTTTCCACGCGGGACCGCGGGGCTCCGATATGTCGCTGGTAGGTTGGACCTGCACGCCCTGTGCGATTTTGGAGGTCCTACGACGTTTCTTCGAATTTTCCCGATTATTTGACTGAGTGTAGACTAGGGTCAGATCGGCCGCATTCTCTTAATCCGGGAACCTTGCACCATATGGTCGCTGCTTCCCGGCTTAAGGATCTGACCTCTGCAGGGCATGTTCGGAACTGCATCGACATTAAGAAAAGGAAATAAGAAACCCGATGAAACGGCACATTTTCCAGTGTTAGTGCACAGCTTGAAGTTTGTTCTTCTGACCAATCGTTGCTACATCTATGCTGTAGCAGCCTCAAGAGCTGAGAAATCCCATTTTGAATGAATTAAAAGTCAATCGGCGTCTATCCCAGTGGGTTCGGACACCAGCTCTGAATATCCTTCATGAACATAATATCATTGTATGTTGTGTTTGTCTGGATTGAGCTTTTTACATGAAATTATTTACACACTTTATGAACAGATTTTGGAAAGCTCTTTCACTTTGCATTGGAAACACTACATTTCAAGCCGACCACTTCTCCCTGCTCACAGCTGGAAACGCACCGCTCGTTTTTAACCCTCTGCTGCCATCTACTGGACGTTTTCGGTTACAACGTCCTCATGTACTTTTAGAAGTCATACAGCACCAGTTTGTAGGACTTTCAAGGTAGAATGAACCACCTCGTACCCCCCCAACGACACCAGCTATCTTTTTTTGTACCCCCACTGCCTAATTACTTTTACTGGGCTCCAATCTTTAAGTCAGAAGAATGTCAACCGATTTTTGTACCTCATTACAAAACAAACCCCAAGCTAACCCCAGACTTACTGCAAGGTGGCACCTGCTGTTTAGGTTAGGAACTGCATCTAACCCCAAGCTAACCCCAGACTTACTGAAAGCTGGCACCTGCTGTTTAGGTTAGGAACTGCATCTAACCCCAAGCTAACCCCAGACTTACTGAAAGCTGGCACCTGCTGTTTAGGTTAGGAACTGCATCTAACCCCAAGCTAACCCCAGACTTACTGCAAGGTGGCACCTGCTGTTTAGGTTAGGAACTGCATCTAACCCCAAGCTAACCCCAGACTTACTGAAAGCTGGCACCTGCTGTTTAGGTTAGGAACTGCATCTAACCCCACATGAAATTAAGAAACCCAAATGAAAGGGCACATTTTCTGCATAATTGCACAGCTTGTAACCCTTGTAACCAATCATGGCTACATCTCTGTAGCAAGCTTTAGGAGCTGAGAAATCGATCCAAGTTTGAATTAGGGCCTGTTTATGTAGCTGCAGACAGTTCTCTTGTCCTTTATGTTCCACGTTTCCTTAATCTTAACCATCACCTAATCCCTAATTACTCTAACCCCAACCTCAATAAACCTAATCTTAACCATCACCTAATCCCTAATTACTCTAACCCCAACCTCAATAAACCTAATCTTAACCATAACCTCATTCCTAATTATTCCAACCCCAACCTCAATAAGCCTAATCTTAACCATAACCGAATCCCTAATTACTCTAACCCCAACCTCAATAGACTCATCTCAACGATGACCTTACCCCAATTATTTACCATGACCCAACCCCTAATTACTCTAACCCTAAGCTTAATAAACCTAATTTCAACCCAATTCCCAATTATTCCAACCCCAACCACAATAAACTCCATTTCAACCATAACCCAACTCCCAATTATTCTAACCCTAATCCTAATAAACCTTCCAACTAGAACCTAACCTTCATTTACACTGTCCCCAATCACAATAAATGAAATTTCAATTATAGTTCAGTCCATAATTATATCAACTCTAACCTTAATAAACCTAATTACAACTTCAACCCAATTTCCAAGTACTTTAAATTCAATACACTGAAGCTCTACTACAACCTAATCTTTGATCATCCTAGCCCTGACCCCAAATAAACTGAATTTTAACCGCAATCTAATCACCCATCATCCTAACCCCAATTTAGATTAAAACTAGACTGACTACAACCCACCCTACCTACAATTAATTCAACTTCGACCTCAATAGATATATTTCTAACCCTGACCTACCTTAACCACCTTGACCATAAATTATACAATATAATTGATTGACCTAAAACATAATTTAAAATGGAAACCCCCAAAATCAATCGATATCCTATGTAATATTAATGAAATAAAAAAGGAATAAGGAAAAAAAGGTTATACCACAAGAGGGACACCTGAGGGCGCCACAGTCAACATGAAGTCCTCGAGGATGTTTGGGTATGGATATGGACGTTTGTGTAATATTTTTTGCCACAAGCAAACCAAGAATACACACCGTAGAGAAGTTTAAAGAGCCAAGCGCGCTGAGAACACGACGGTAAACACTTTACAACATGTGTACATAACTAAACATATACTAACACCTAACTACCAGTTTATTAACAATGAATTAATACATCGACTGATAGTGAGTGCATCATGAATTATTGATGAATTAATGATATGTATACATTAACAAATTAATGAGTGACATATGAATAGACTAGGGTTAAATTGGGCCTATTCGGTGCGTACTCTCTCTTAAGCTGGGAAGCCTCGACTTCCCGGCTTGACGGAATCCTAAGGCACCGCTCATTTTTGATCCTCTGCTGCCATCTTTTGGAATAGTCATGCCACATCACTTAGTATGATTTCAGGTTTTTCAACAGCTCATATTCCAAAAAATACCAAACCTTGGCTACCTGATAAGTCAGAAGAATGTCAACCGAACTGTTCACATCTTGTTCAATCGATTCAGGTACTTTACTGTTCTGTTCCTTTATTTTTTATTGTTATTTTTTAACATTACACACACTGCCAATTGCCTGTGTGTGTGTGTGTGTGTGTGTGTGTGTGTGTCTGTGTCTGTGTCTGTGTGTGTGTGTGTGTGTGTGTGTGTCCACGTACTCGGCCCATGAATCTCATTCTGATACCAGGGGTTACCATTCGTGTTCTTGAACGATTATTGCATTTTTGTGCTTATCATATGTTTTGTTTTGTTTTTTTTGTGTGTGTGTTGTGTGTCATAGGTTCGTGGTCTCGTGGATGTGTGGGTCGTGTGCTGCCCACCTCGGCCACGGACGGATCTTCTGCTCCAAGTCTGACTCGGATCATGTCCTGCTGAAATAAATAAATAAAAGGTAGGCAAATAGTTAGACATACACATGGATTGATGGATGCTTTACTGATCCCCAAGGAAATAAAAGTCCCTGTGGTACAATACAACACACATCATTGACATTACAAACCAGCAAAAAGGACATGTTTGAGTTTCAACCAATGGGATTCCAAACATTTGCATACGGCCAATAGGAGAGCAGACATTTGCATACTGCTACCTCCAGCCAATAGGAGAGCAAAGATTAGCATACGTCTCATTTCAATGCCACTAATTTGAATGCCGCCTCTGGTTTTAACTCTTAACCTATGAGCAAAACCCTAACCACGCCCCCAATCCAAGGCCTAACCCCAAGCTAACCCCAGACTTACTGAAAGCTGGCACCTGCTGTTTAGGTTAGGAACTGCATCTAACCCCAAGCTAACCCCAGACTTACTGAAAGCTGGCACCTGCTGTTTAGGTTAGGAACTGCATCTAACCCCAAGCTAACCCCAGACTTACTGAAAGCTGGCACCTGCTGTTTAGGTTAGGAACTGCATCTAACCCCAAGCTAACCCCAGACTTACTGAAAGCTGGCACCTGCTGTTTAGGTTAGGAACTGCATCTAACCCCAAGCTAACCCCAGACTTACTGAAAGCTGGCACCTGCTGTTTAGGTTAGGAACTGCATCTAACCCCACATGAAATTAAGAAACCCAAATGAAAGGGCACATTTTCTGCATAATTGCACAGCTTGTAACCCTTGTAACCAATCATGGCTACATCTCTGTAGCAAGCTTTAGGAGCTGAGAAATCGATCCAAGTTTGAATTAGGGCCTGTTTATGTAGCTGCAGACAGTTCTCTTGTCCTTTATGTTCCACGTTTCCTTAATCTTAACCATCACCTAATCCCTAATTACTCTAACCCCAACCTCAATAAACCTAATCTTAACCATCACCTAATCCCTAATTACTCTAACCCCAACCTCAATAAACCTAATCTTAACCATAACCTCATTCCTAATTATTCCAACCCCAACCTCAATAAGCCTAATCTTAACCATAACCTAATCCCTAATTACTCTAACCCCAACCTCAATAAACCTAATCTTAACCATCACCTAATCCCTAATTACTCTAACCCCAACCTCAATAAACCTAATCTTAACCATCACCTAATCCCTAATTACTCTAACCCCAACCTCAATAAACCTAATCTTAACCATAACCTCATTCCTAATTATTCCAACCCCAACCTCAATAAGCCTAATCTTAACCATAACCTAATCCCTAATTACTCTAACCCCAACCTCAATAGACTCATCTCAACGATGACCTTACCCCAATTATTTACCATAACCCAACCCCTAATTACTCTAACCCTAAGCTTAATAAACCTAATTTCAACCCAATTCCCAATTATTCCAACCCCAACCACAATAAACTCCATTTCAACCATAACCCAACTCCCAATTATTCTAACCCTAATCCTAATAAACCTTCCAACTAGAACCTAACCTTCATTTACACTGTCCCCAATCACAATAAATGAAATTTCAATTATAGTTCAGTCCATAATTATATCAACTCTAACCTTAATAAACCTAATTACAACTTCAACCCAATTTCCAAGTACTTTAAATTCAATACACTGAAGCTCTACTACAACCTAATCTTTGATCATCCTAGCCCTGACCCCAAATAAACTGAATTTTAACCGCAATCTAATCACCCATCATCCTAACCCCAATTTAGATTAAAACTAGACTGACTACAACCCACCCTACCTACAATTAATTCAACTTCGACCTCAATAGATATATTTCTAACCCTGACCTACCTTAACCACCTTGACCATAAATTATACAATATAATTGATTGACCTAAAACATAATTTAAAATGGAAACCCCCAAAATAAATCGATATCCTATGTAATATTAATGAAATAAAAAAGGAATAAGGAAAAAAAGGTTATACCACAAGAGGGACACCTGAGGGCGCCACAGTCAACATGAAGTCCTCGAGGATGTTTGGGTATGGATATGGACGTTTGTGTAATATTTTTTGCCACAAGCAAACCAAGAATACACACCGTAGAGAAGTTTAAAGAGCCAAGCGCGCTGAGAACACGACGGTAAACACTTTACAACATGTGTACATAACTAAACATATACTAACACCTAACTACCAGTTTATTAACAATGAATTAATACATCGACTGATAGTGAGTGCATCATGAATTATTGATGAATTAATGATATGTATACATTAACAAATTAATGAGTGACATATGAATAGACTAGGGTTAAATTGGGCCTATTCGGTGCGTACTCTCTCTTAAGCTGGGAAGCCTCGACTTCCCGGCTTGACGGAATCCTAAGGCACCGCTCATTTTTGATCCTCTGCTGCCATCTTTTGGAATAGTCATGCCACATCACTTAGTATGATTTCAGGTTTTTCAACAGCTCGTATTCCAAAAAATACCAAACCTTGGCTACCTGATAAGTCAGAAGAATGTCAACCGAACTGTTCACATCTTGTTCAATCGATTCAGGTACTTTACTGTTCTGTTCCTTTATTTTTTATTGTTATTTTTTAACATTACACACACTGCCAATTGCCTGTGTGTGTGTGTGTGTGTGTGTGTGTGTGTGTGTCTGTGTCTGTGTCTGTGTGTGTGTGTGTGTGTGTGTGTGTCCACGTACTCGGCCCATGAATCTCATTCTGATACCAGGGGTTACCATTCGTGTTCTTGAACGATTATTGCATTTTTGTGCTTATCATATGTTTTGTTTTGTTTTTTTTGTGTGTGTGTTGTGTGTCATAGGTTCGTGGTCTCGTGGATGTGTGGGTCGTGTGCTGCCCACCTCGGCCACGGACGGATCTTCTGCTCCAAGTCTGACTCGGATCATGTCCTGCTGAAATAAATAAATAAAAGGTAGGCAAATAGTTAGACATACACATGGATTGATGGATGCTTTACTGATCCCCAAGGAAATAAAAGTCCCTGTGGTACAATACAACACACATCATTGACATTACAAACCAGCAAAAAGGACATGTTTGAGTTTCAACCAATGGGATTCCAAACATTTGCATACGGCCAATAGGAGAGCAGACATTTGCATACTGCTACCTCCAGCCAATAGGAGAGCAAAGATTAGCATACGTCTCATTTCAATGCCACTAATTTGAATGCCGCCTCTGGTTTTAACTCTTAACCTATGAGCAAAACCCTAACCACGCCCCCAATCCAAGGCCTAACCCCAAGCTAACCCCAGACTTACTGCAAGGTGGCACCTGCTGTTTAGGTTAGGAACTGCATCTAACCCCAAGCTAACCCCAGACTTACTGAAAGCTGGCACCTGCTGTTTAGGTTAGGAACTGCATCTAACCCCAAGCTAACCCCAGACTTACTGAAAGCTGGCACCTGCTGTTTAGGTTAGGAACTGCATCTAACCCCAAGCTAACCCCAGACTTACTGAAAGCTGGCACCTGCTGTTTAGGTTAGGAACTGCATCTAACCCCAAGCTAACCCCAGACTTACTGAAAGCTGGCACCTGCTGTTTAGGTTAGGAACTGCATCTAACCCCACATGAAATTAAGAAACCCAAATGAAAGGGCACATTTTCTGCATAATTGCACAGCTTGTAACCCTTGTAACCAATCATGGCTACATCTCTGTAGCAAGCTTTAGGAGCTGAGAAATCGATCCAAGTTTGAATTAGGGCCTGTTTATGTAGCTGCAGACAGTTCTCTTGTCCTTTATGTTCCACGTTTCCTTAATCTTAACCATCACCTAATCCCTAATTACTCTAACCCCAACCTCAATAAACCTAATCTTAACCATCACCTAATCCCTAATTACTCTAACCCCAACCTCAATAAACCTAATCTTAACCATAACCTCATTCCTAATTATTCCAACCCCAACCTCAATAAGCCTAATCTTAACCATAACCTAATCCCTAATTACTCTAACCCCAACCTCAATAAACCTAATCTTAACCATCACCTAATCCCTAATTACTCTAACCCCAACCTCAATAAACCTAATCTTAACCATCACCTAATCCCTAATTACTCTAACCCCAACCTCAATAAACCTAATCTTAACCATAACCTCATTCCTAATTATTCCAACCCCAACCTCAATAAGCCTAATCTTAACCATAACCTAATCCCTAATTACTCTAACCCCAACCTCAATAGACTCATCTCAACGATGACCTTACCCCAATTATTTACCATAACCCAACCCCTAATTACTCTAACCCTAAGCTTAATAAACCTAATTTCAACCCAATTCCCAATTATTCCAACCCCAACCACAATAAACTCCATTTCAACCATAACCCAACTCCCAATTATTCTAACCCTAATCCTAATAAACCTTCCAACTAGAACCTAACCTTCATTTACACTGTCCCCAATCACAATAAATGAAATTTCAATTATAGTTCAGTCCATAATTATATCAACTCTAACCTTAATAAACCTAATTACAACTTCAACCCAATTTCCAAGTACTTTAAATTCAATACACTGAAGCTCTACTACAACCTAATCTTTGATCATCCTAGCCCTGACCCCAAATAAACTGAATTTTAACCGCAATCTAATCACCCATCATCCTAACCCCAATTTAGATTAAAACTAGACTGACTACAACCCACCCTACCTACAATTAATTCAACTTCGACCTCAATAGATATATTTCTAACCCTGACCTACCTTAACCACCTTGACCATAAATTATACAATATAATTGATTGACCTAAAACATAATTTAAAATGGAAACCCCCAAAATAAATCGATATCCTATGTAATATTAATGAAATAAAAAAGGAATAAGGAAAAAAAGGTTATACCACAAGAGGGACACCTGAGGGCGCCACAGTCAACATGAAGTCCTCGAGGATGTTTGGGTATGGATATGGACGTTTGTGTAATATTTTTTGCCACAAGCAAACCAAGAATACACACCGTAGAGAAGTTTAAAGAGCCAAGCGCGCTGAGAACACGACGGTAAACACTTTACAACATGTGTACATAACTAAACATATACTAACACCTAACTACCAGTTTATTAACAATGAATTAATACATCGACTGATAGTGAGTGCATCATGAATTATTGATGAATTAATGATATGTATACATTAACAAATTAATGAGTGACATATGAATAGACTAGGGTTAAATTGGGCCTATTCGGTGCGTACTCTCTCTTAAGCTGGGAAGCCTCGACTTCCCGGCTTGACGGAATCCTAAGGCACCGCTCATTTTTGATCCTCTGCTGCCATCTTTTGGAATAGTCATGCCACATCACTTAGTATGATTTCAGGTTTTTCAACAGCTCGTATTCCAAAAAATACCAAACCTTGGCTACCTGATAAGTCAGAAGAATGTCAACCGAACTGTTCACATCTTGTTCAATCGATTCAGGTACTTTACTGTTCTGTTCCTTTATTTTTTATTGTTATTTTTTAACATTACACACACTGCCAATTGCCTGTGTGTGTGTGTGTGTGTGTGTGTGTGTGTGTCTGTGTCTGTGTCTGTGTGTGTGTGTGTGTGTGTGTGTGTGTCCACGTACTCGGCCCATGAATCTCATTCTGATACCAGGGGTTACCATTCGTGTTCTTGAACGATTATTGCATTTTTGTGCTTATCATATGTTTTGTTTTGTTTTTTTTGTGTGTGTGTTGTGTGTCATAGGTTCGTGGTCTCGTGGATGTGTGGGTCGTGTGCTGCCCACCTCGGCCACGGACGGATCTTCTGCTCCAAGTCTGACTCGGATCATGTCCTGCTGAAATAAATAAATAAAAGGTAGGCAAATAGTTAGACATACACATGGATTGATGGATGCTTTACTGATCCCCAAGGAAATAAAAGTCCCTGTGGTACAATACAACACACATCATTGACATTACAAACCAGCAAAAAGGACATGTTTGAGTTTCAACCAATGGGATTCCAAACATTTGCATACGGCCAATAGGAGAGCAGACATTTGCATACTGCTACCTCCAGCCAATAGGAGAGCAAAGATTAGCATACGTCTCATTTCAATGCCACTAATTTGAATGCCGCCTCTGGTTTTAACTCTTAACCTATGAGCAAAACCCTAACCACGCCCCCAATCCAAGGCCTAACCCCAAGCTAACCCCAGACTTACTGAAAGCTGGCACCTGCTGTTTAGGTTAGGAACTGCATCTAACCCCAAGCTAACCCCAGACTTACTGAAAGCTGGCACCTGCTGTTTAGGTTAGGAACTGCATCTAACCCCAAGCTAACCCCAGACTTACTGAAAGCTGGCACCTGCTGTTTAGGTTAGGAACTGCATCTAACCCCAAGCTAACCCCAGACTTACTGAAAGCTGGCACCTGCTGTTTAGGTTAGGAACTGCATCTAACCCCAAGCTAACCCCAGACTTACTGAAAGCTGGCACCTGCTGTTTAGGTTAGGAACTGCATCTAACCCCACATGAAATTAAGAAACCCAAATGAAAGGGCACATTTTCTGCATAATTGCACAGCTTGTAACCCTTGTAACCAATCATGGCTACATCTCTGTAGCAAGCTTTAGGAGCTGAGAAATCGATCCAAGTTTGAATTAGGGCCTGTTTATGTAGCTGCAGACAGTTCTCTTGTCCTTTATGTTCCACGTTTCCTTAATCTTAACCATCACCTAATCCCTAATTACTCTAACCCCAACCTCAATAAACCTAATCTTAACCATCACCTAATCCCTAATTACTCTAACCCCAACCTCAATAAACCTAATCTTAACCATAACCTCATTCCTAATTATTCCAACCCCAACCTCAATAAGCCTAATCTTAACCATAACCTAATCCCTAATTACTCTAACCCCAACCTCAATAAACCTAATCTTAACCATCACCTAATCCCTAATTACTCTAACCCCAACCTCAATAAACCTAATCTTAACCATCACCTAATCCCTAATTACTCTAACCCCAACCTCAATAAACCTAATCTTAACCATAACCTCATTCCTAATTATTCCAACCCCAACCTCAATAAGCCTAATCTTAACCATAACCTAATCCCTAATTACTCTAACCCCAACCTCAATAGACTCATCTCAACGATGACCTTACCCCAATTATTTACCATAACCCAACCCCTAATTACTCTAACCCTAAGCTTAATAAACCTAATTTCAACCCAATTCCCAATTATTCCAACCCCAACCACAATAAACTCCATTTCAACCATAACCCAACTCCCAATTATTCTAACCCTAATCCTAATAAACCTTCCAACTAGAACCTAACCTTCATTTACACTGTCCCCAATCACAATAAATGAAATTTCAATTATAGTTCAGTCCATAATTATATCAACTCTAACCTTAATAAACCTAATTACAACTTCAACCCAATTTCCAAGTACTTTAAATTCAATACACTGAAGCTCTACTACAACCTAATCTTTGATCATCCTAGCCCTGACCCCAAATAAACTGAATTTTAACCGCAATCTAATCACCCATCATCCTAACCCCAATTTAGATTAAAACTAGACTGACTACAACCCACCCTACCTACAATTAATTCAACTTCGACCTCAATAGATATATTTCTAACCCTGACCTACCTTAACCACCTTGACCATAAATTATACAATATAATTGATTGACCTAAAACATAATTTAAAATGGAAACCCCCAAAATAAATCGATATCCTATGTAATATTAATGAAATAAAAAAGGAATAAGGAAAAAAAGGTTATACCACAAGAGGGACACCTGAGGGCGCCACAGTCAACATGAAGTCCTCGAGGATGTTTGGGTATGGATATGGACGTTTGTGTAATATTTTTTGCCACAAGCAAACCAAGAATACACACCGTAGAGAAGTTTAAAGAGCCAAGCGCGCTGAGAACACGACGGTAAACACTTTACAACATGTGTACATAACTAAACATATACTAACACCTAACTACCAGTTTATTAACAATGAATTAATACATCGACTGATAGTGAGTGCATCATGAATTATTGATGAATTAATGATATGTATACATTAACAAATTAATGAGTGACATATGAATAGACTAGGGTTAAATTGGGCCTATTCGGTGCGTACTCTCTCTTAAGCTGGGAAGCCTCGACTTCCCGGCTTGACGGAATCCTAAGGCACCGCTCATTTTTGATCCTCTGCTGCCATCTTTTGGAATAGTCATGCCACATCACTTAGTATGATTTCAGGTTTTTCAACAGCTCGTATTCCAAAAAATACCAAACCTTGGCTACCTGATAAGTCAGAAGAATGTCAACCGAACTGTTCACATCTTGTTCAATCGATTCAGGTACTTTACTGTTCTGTTCCTTTATTTTTTATTGTTATTTTTTAACATTACACACACTGCCAATTGCCTGTGTGTGTGTGTGTGTGTGTGTGTGTGTGTGTGTGTGTCTGTGTCTGTGTCTGTGTGTGTGTGTGTGTGTGTGTGTGTCCACGTACTCGGCCCATGAATCTCATTCTGATACCAGGGGTTACCATTCGTGTTCTTGAACGATTATTGCATTTTTGTGCTTATCATATGTTTTGTTTTGTTTTTTTTGTGTGTGTGTTGTGTGTCATAGGTTCGTGGTCTCGTGGATGTGTGGGTCGTGTGCTGCCCACCTCGGCCACGGACGGATCTTCTGCTCCAAGTCTGACTCGGATCATGTCCTGCTGAAATAAATAAATAAAAGGTAGGCAAATAGTTAGACATACACATGGATTGATGGATGCTTTACTGATCCCCAAGGAAATAAAAGTCCCTGTGGTACAATACAACACACATCATTGACATTACAAACCAGCAAAAAGGACATGTTTGAGTTTCAACCAATGGGATTCCAAACATTTGCATACGGCCAATAGGAGAGCAGACATTTGCATACTGCTACCTCCAGCCAATAGGAGAGCAAAGATTAGCATACGTCTCATTTCAATGCCACTAATTTGAATGCCGCCTCTGGTTTTAACTCTTAACCTATGAGCAAAACCCTAACCACGCCCCCAATCCAAGGCCTAACCCCAAGCTAACCCCAGACTTACTGCAAGGTGGCACCTGCTGTTTAGGTTAGGAACTGCATCTAACCCCAAGCTAACCCCAGACTTACTGAAAGCTGGCACCTGCTGTTTAGGTTAGGAACTGCATCTAACCCCAAGCTAACCCCAGACTTACTGAAAGCTGGCACCTGCTGTTTAGGTTAGGAACTGCATCTAACCCCAAGCTAACCCCAGACTTACTGAAAGCTGGCACCTGCTGTTTAGGTTAGGAACTGCATCTAACCCCAAGCTAACCCCAGACTTACTGAAAGCTGGCACCTGCTGTTTAGGTTAGGAACTGCATCTAACCCCACATGAAATTAAGAAACCCAAATGAAAGGGCACATTTTCTGCATAATTGCACAGCTTGTAACCCTTGTAACCAATCATGGCTACATCTCTGTAGCAAGCTTTAGGAGCTGAGAAATCGATCCAAGTTTGAATTAGGGCCTGTTTATGTAGCTGCAGACAGTTCTCTTGTCCTTTATGTTCCACGTTTCCTTAATCTTAACCATCACCTAATCCCTAATTACTCTAACCCCAACCTCAATAAACCTAATCTTAACCATCACCTAATCCCTAATTACTCTAACCCCAACCTCAATAAACCTAATCTTAACCATAACCTCATTCCTAATTATTCCAACCCCAACCTCAATAAGCCTAATCTTAACCATAACCTAATCCCTAATTACTCTAACCCCAACCTCAATAAACCTAATCTTAACCATCACCTAATCCCTAATTACTCTAACCCCAACCTCAATAAACCTAATCTTAACCATCACCTAATCCCTAATTACTCTAACCCCAACCTCAATAAACCTAATCTTAACCATAACCTCATTCCTAATTATTCCAACCCCAACCTCAATAAGCCTAATCTTAACCATAACCTAATCCCTAATTACTCTAACCCCAACCTCAATAGACTCATCTCAACGATGACCTTACCCCAATTATTTACCATAACCCAACCCCTAATTACTCTAACCCTAAGCTTAATAAACCTAATTTCAACCCAATTCCCAATTATTCCAACCCCAACCACAATAAACTCCATTTCAACCATAACCCAACTCCCAATTATTCTAACCCTAATCCTAATAAACCTTCCAACTAGAACCTAACCTTCATTTACACTGTCCCCAATCACAATAAATGAAATTTCAATTATAGTTCAGTCCATAATTATATCAACTCTAACCTTAATAAACCTAATTACAACTTCAACCCAATTTCCAAGTACTTTAAATTCAATACACTGAAGCTCTACTACAACCTAATCTTTGATCATCCTAGCCCTGACCCCAAATAAACTGAATTTTAACCGCAATCTAATCACCCATCATCCTAACCCCAATTTAGATTAAAACTAGACTGACTACAACCCACCCTACCTACAATTAATTCAACTTCGACCTCAATAGATATATTTCTAACCCTGACCTACCTTAACCACCTTGACCATAAATTATACAATATAATTGATTGACCTAAAACATAATTTAAAATGGAAACCCCCAAAATAAATCGATATCCTATGTAATATTAATGAAATAAAAAAGGAATAAGGAAAAAAAGGTTATACCACAAGAGGGACACCTGAGGGCGCCACAGTCAACATGAAGTCCTCGAGGATGTTTGGGTATGGATATGGACGTTTGTGTAATATTTTTTGCCACAAGCAAACCAAGAATACACACCGTAGAGAAGTTTAAAGAGCCAAGCGCGCTGAGAACACGACGGTAAACACTTTACAACATGTGTACATAACTAAACATATACTAACACCTAACTACCAGTTTATTAACAATGAATTAATACATCGACTGATAGTGAGTGCATCATGAATTATTGATGAATTAATGATATGTATACATTACACAAATTAATGAGTGACATATGAATAGACTAGGGTTAAATTGGGCCTATTCGGTGCGTACTCTCTCTTAAGCTGGGAAGCCTCGACTTCCCGGCTTGACGGAATCCTAAGGCACCGCTCATTTTTGATCCTCTGCTGCCATCTTTTGGAATAGTCATGCCACATCACTTAGTATGATTTCAGGTTTTTCAACAGCTCGTATTCCAAAAAATACCAAACCTTGGCTACCTGATAAGTCAGAAGAATGTCAACCGAACTGTTCACATCTTGTTCAATCGATTCAGGTACTTTACTGTTCTGTTCCTTTATTTTTTATTGTTATTTTTTAACATTACACACACTGCCAATTGCCTGTGTGTGTGTGTGTGTGTGTGTGTGTGTGTGTGTCTGTGTCTGTGTCTGTGTGTGTGTGTGTGTGTGTGTGTGTCCACGTACTCGGCCCATGAATCTCATTCTGATACCAGGGGTTACCATTCGTGTTCTTGAACGATTATTGCATTTTTGTGCTTATCATATGTTTTGTTTTGTTTTTTTTGTGTGTGTGTTGTGTGTCATAGGTTCGTGGTCTCGTGGATGTGTGGGTCGTGTGCTGCCCACCTCGGCCACGGACGGATCTTCTGCTCCAAGTCTGACTCGGATCATGTCCTGCTGAAATAAATAAATAAAAGGTAGGCAAATAGTTAGACATACACATGGATTGATGGATGCTTTACTGATCCCCAAGGAAATAAAAGTCCCTGTGGTACAATACAACACACATCATTGACATTACAAACCAGCAAAAAGGACATGTTTGAGTTTCAACCAATGGGATTCCAAACATTTGCATACGGCCAATAGGAGAGCAGACATTTGCATACTGCTACCTCCAGCCAATAGGAGAGCAAAGATTAGCATACGTCTCATTTCAATGCCACTAATTTGAATGCCGCCTCTGGTTTTAACTCTTAACCTATGAGCAAAACCCTAACCACGCCCCCAATCCAAGGCCTAACCCCAAGCTAACCCCAGACTTACTGCAAGGTGGCACCTGCTGTTTAGGTTAGGAACTGCATCTAACCCCAAGCTAACCCCAGACTTACTGAAAGCTGGCACCTGCTGTTTAGGTTAGGAACTGCATCTAACCCCACATGAAATTAAGAAACCCAAATGAAAGGGCACATTTTCTGCATAATTGCACAGCTTGTAACCCTTGTAACCAATCATGGCTACATCTCTGTAGCAAGCTTTAGGAGCTGAGAAATCGATCCAAGTTTGAATTAGGGCCTGTTTATGTAGCTGCAGACAGTTCTCTTGTCCTTTATGTTCCACGTTTCCTTAATTTTAACCATAACCTAATCCCTAATTATTCTAACCCCAACCTCAATAAACCTAATCTTAACCATTACCTAATCCCTAATTATTCTAACCCCAACCTCAATAAACCTAATCTTAACCATTACCTAATCCCTAATTACTCTAACCCCAACCTCAATAAACCTAATCTTAACCATTACCTAATCCCTAATTACTCTAACCCCAACCTCAATAAACCTAATCTTAACCATAACCTCATTCCTAATTATTCCAACCCCAACCTCAATAAGCCTAATCTTAACCATAACCTAATCCCTAATTACTCTAACCCCAACCTCAATAAACCTAATCTTAACCATTACCTAATCCCTAATTACTCTAACCCCAACCTCAATAAACCTAATCTTAACCATAACCTAATCTTAACCATCACCTAATCCCTAATTACTCTAACCCCAACCTCAATAAACCTAATCTTAACCATCACCTAATCCCTAATTACTCTAACCCCAACCTCAATAAACCTAATCTTAACCATAACCTCATTTCTAATTATTCCAACCCCAACCTCAATAAGCCTAATCTTAACCATAACCTAATCCCTAATTATTCTAACCCCAACCTCAATAGACTCATCTCAACGATGACCTTACCCCAATTATTTACCATAACCCAACCCCTAATTACTCTAACCCTAAGCTTAATAAACCTAATTTCAACCCAATTCCCAATTATTCCAACCCCAACCACAATAAACTCCATTTCAACCATAACCCAACTCCCAATTATTCTAACCCTAATCCTAATAAACCTTCCAACTAGAACCTAACCTTCATTTACACTGTCCCCAATCACAATAAATGAAATTTCAATTATAGTTCAGTCCATAATTATATCAACTCTAACCTTAATAAACCTAATTACAACTTCAACCCAATTTCCAAGTACTTTAAATTCAATACACTGAAGCTCTACTACAACCTAATCTTTGATCATCCTAGCCCTGACCCCAAATAAACTGAATTTTAACCGCAATCTAATCACCCATCATCCTAACCCCAATTTAGATTAAAACTAGACTGACTACAACCCACCCTACCTACAATTAATTCAACTTCGACCTCAATAGATATATTTCTAACCCTGACCTACCTTAACCACCTTGACCATAAATTATACAATATAATTGATTGACCTAAAACATAATTTAAAATGGAAACCCCCAAAATAAATCGATATCCTATGTAATATTAATGAAATAAAAAAGGAATAAGGAAAAAAAGGTTATACCACAAGAGGGACACCTGAGGGCGCCACAGTCAACATGAAGTCCTCGAGGATGTTTGGGTATGGATATGGACGTTTGTGTAATATTTTTTGCCACAAGCAAACCAAGAATACACACCGTAGAGAAGTTTAAAGAGCCAAGCGCGCTGAGAACACGACGGTAAACACTTTACAACATGTGTACATAACTAAACATATACTAACACCTAACTACCAGTTTATTAACAATGAATTAATACATCGACTGATAGTGAGTGCATCATGAATTATTGATGAATTAATGATATGTATACATTAACAAATTAATGAGTGACATATGAATAGACTAGGGTTAAATTGGGCCTATTCGGTGCGTACTCTCTCTTAAGCTGGGAAGCCTCGACTTCCCGGCTTGACGGAATCCTAAGGCACCGCTCATTTTTGATCCTCTGCTGCCATCTTTTGGAATAGTCATGCCACATCACTTAGTATGATTTCAGGTTTTTCAACAGCTCGTATTCCAAAAAATACCAAACCTTGGCTACCTGATAAGTCAGAAGAATGTCAACCGAACTGTTCACATCTTGTTCAATCGATTCAGGTACTTTACTGTTCTGTTCCTTTATTTTTTATTGTTATTTTTTAACATTACACACACTGCCAATTGCCTGTGTGTGTGTGTGTGTGTGTGTGTGTGTGTGTGTGTGTCTGTGTCTGTGTCTGTGTGTGTGTGTGTGTGTGTGTGTGTGTCCACGTACTCGGCCCATGAATCTCATTCTGATACCAGGGGTTACCATTCGTGTTCTTGAACGATTATTGCATTTTTGTGCTTATCATATGTTTTGTTTTGTTTTTTTTGTGTGTGTGTTGTGTGTCATAGGTTCGTGGTCTCGTGGATGTGTGGGTCGTGTGCTGCCCACCTCGGCCACGGACGGATCTTCTGCTCCAAGTCTGACTCGGATCATGTCCTGCTGAAATAAATAAATAAAAGGTAGGCAAATAGTTAGACATACACATGGATTGATGGATGCTTTACTGATCCCCAAGGAAATAAAAGTCCCTGTGGTACAATACAACACACATCATTGACATTACAAACCAGCAAAAAGGACATGTTTGAGTTTCAACCAATGGGATTCCAAACATTTGCATACGGCCAATAGGAGAGCAGACATTTGCATACTGCTACCTCCAGCCAATAGGAGAGCAAAGATTAGCATACGTCTCATTTCAATGCCACTAATTTGAATGCCGCCTCTGGTTTTAACTCTTAACCTATGAGCAAAACCCTAACCACGCCCCCAATCCAAGGCCTAACCCCAAGCTAACCCCAGACTTACTGCAAGGTGGCACCTGCTGTTTAGGTTAGGAACTGCATCTAACCCCAAGCTAACCCCAGACTTACTGAAAGCTGGCACCTGCTGTTTAGGTTAGGAACTGCATCTAACCCCAAGCTAACCCCAGACTTACTGAAAGCTGGCACCTGCTGTTTAGGTTAGGAACTGCATCTAACCCCAAGCTAACCCCAGACTTACTGAAAGCTGGCACCTGCTGTTTAGGTTAGGAACTGCATCTAACCCCAAGCTAACCCCAGACTTACTGAAAGCTGGCACCTGCTGTTTAGGTTAGGAACTGCATCTAACCCCACATGAAATTAAGAAACCCAAATGAAAGGGCACATTTTCTGCATAATTGCACAGCTTGTAACCCTTGTAACCAATCATGGCTACATCTCTGTAGCAAGCTTTAGGAGCTGAGAAATCGATCCAAGTTTGAATTAGGGCCTGTTTATGTAGCTGCAGACAGTTCTCTTGTCCTTTATGTTCCACGTTTCCTTAATCTTAACCATCACCTAATCCCTAATTACTCTAACCCCAACCTCAATAAACCTAATCTTAACCATCACCTAATCCCTAATTACTCTAACCCCAACCTCAATAAACCTAATCTTAACCATAACCTCATTCCTAATTATTCCAACCCCAACCTCAATAAGCCTAATCTTAACCATAACCTAATCCCTAATTACTCTAACCCCAACCTCAATAAACCTAATCTTAACCATCACCTAATCCCTAATTACTCTAACCCCAACCTCAATAAACCTAATCTTAACCATCACCTAATCCCTAATTACTCTAACCCCAACCTCAATAAACCTAATCTTAACCATAACCTCATTCCTAATTATTCCAACCCCAACCTCAATAAGCCTAATCTTAACCATAACCTAATCCCTAATTACTCTAACCCCAACCTCAATAGACTCATCTCAACGATGACCTTACCCCAATTATTTACCATAACCCAACCCCTAATTACTCTAACCCTAAGCTTAATAAACCTAATTTCAACCCAATTCCCAATTATTCCAACCCCAACCACAATAAACTCCATTTCAACCATAACCCAACTCCCAATTATTCTAACCCTAATCCTAATAAACCTTCCAACTAGAACCTAACCTTCATTTACACTGTCCCCAATCACAATAAATGAAATTTCAATTATAGTTCAGTCCATAATTATATCAACTCTAACCTTAATAAACCTAATTACAACTTCAACCCAATTTCCAAGTACTTTAAATTCAATACACTGAAGCTCTACTACAACCTAATCTTTGATCATCCTAGCCCTGACCCCAAATAAACTGAATTTTAACCGCAATCTAATCACCCATCATCCTAACCCCAATTTAGATTAAAACTAGACTGACTACAACCCACCCTACCTACAATTAATTCAACTTCGACCTCAATAGATATATTTCTAACCCTGACCTACCTTAACCACCTTGACCATAAATTATACAATATAATTGATTGACCTAAAACATAATTTAAAATGGAAACCCCCAAAATAAATCGATATCCTATGTAATATTAATGAAATAAAAAAGGAATAAGGAAAAAAAGGTTATACCACAAGAGGGACACCTGAGGGCGCCACAGTCAACATGAAGTCCTCGAGGATGTTTGGGTATGGATATGGACGTTTGTGTAATATTTTTTGCCACAAGCAAACCAAGAATACACACCGTAGAGAAGTTTAAAGAGCCAAGCGCGCTGAGAACACGACGGTAAACACTTTACAACATGTGTACATAACTAAACATATACTAACACCTAACTACCAGTTTATTAACAATGAATTAATACATCGACTGATAGTGAGTGCATCATGAATTATTGATGAATTAATGATATGTATACATTAACAAATTAATGAGTGACATATGAATAGACTAGGGTTAAATTGGGCCTATTCGGTGCGTACTCTCTCTTAAGCTGGGAAGCCTCGACTTCCCGGCTTGACGGAATCCTAAGGCACCGCTCATTTTTGATCCTCTGCTGCCATCTTTTGGAATAGTCATGCCACATCACTTAGTATGATTTCAGGTTTTTCAACAGCTCGTATTCCAAAAAATACCAAACCTTGGCTACCTGATAAGTCAGAAGAATGTCAACCGAACTGTTCACATCTTGTTCAATCGATTCAGGTACTTTACTGTTCTGTTCCTTTATTTTTTATTGTTATTTTTTAACATTACACACACTGCCAATTGCCTGTGTGTGTGTGTGTGTGTGTGTGTGTGTGTGTGTGTGTCTGTGTCTGTGTCTGTGTGTGTGTGTGTGTGTGTGTGTGTGTCCACGTACTCGGCCCATGAATCTCATTCTGATACCAGGGGTTACCATTCGTGTTCTTGAACGATTATTGCATTTTTGTGCTTATCATATGTTTTGTTTTGTTTTTTTTGTGTGTGTGTTGTGTGTCATAGGTTCGTGGTCTCGTGGATGTGTGGGTCGTGTGCTGCCCACCTCGGCCACGGACGGATCTTCTGCTCCAAGTCTGACTCGGATCATGTCCTGCTGAAATAAATAAATAAAAGGTAGGCAAATAGTTAGACATACACATGGATTGATGGATGCTTTACTGATCCCCAAGGAAATAAAAGTCCCTGTGGTACAATACAACACACATCATTGACATTACAAACCAGCAAAAAGGACATGTTTGAGTTTCAACCAATGGGATTCCAAACATTTGCATACGGCCAATAGGAGAGCAGACATTTGCATACTGCTACCTCCAGCCAATAGGAGAGCAAAGATTAGCATACGTCTCATTTCAATGCCACTAATTTGAATGCCGCCTCTGGTTTTAACTCTTAACCTAACCCTAACCCTAACCCTAACCCTAACCCTAACCCTAACCCTAACCCTAACCCTAATCTTAACCATCACCTAATCCCTAATTATTCTAACCCCAACCTCAATAAACCTAATCTTAACCATTACCTAATCCCTAATTATTCTAACCCCAACCTCAATAAACCTAATCTTAACCATTACCTAATCCCTAATTACTCTAACCCCAACCTCAATAAACCTAATCTTAACCATTACCTAATCCCTAATTACTCTAACCCCAACCTCAATAAACCTAATCTTAACCATAACCTCATTCCTAATTATTCCAACCCCAACCTCAATAAGCCTAATCTTAACCATAACCTAATCCCTAATTACTCTAACCCCAACCTCAATAAACCTAATCTTAACCATTACCTAATCCCTAATTACTCTAACCCCAACCTCAATAAACCTAATCTTAACCATAACCTAATCTTAACCATCACCTAATCCCTAATTACTCTAACCCCAACCTCAATAAACCTAATCTTAACCATCACCTAATCCCTAATTACTCTAACCCCAACCTCAATAAACCTAATCTTAACCATAACCTCATTTCTAATTATTCCAACCCCAACCTCAATAAGCCTAATCTTAACCATAACCTAATCCCTAATTATTCTAACCCCAACCTCAATAGACTCATCTCAACGATGACCTTACCCCAATTATTTACCATAACCCAACCCCTAATTACTCTAACCCTAAGCTTAATAAACCTAATTTCAACCCAATTCCCAATTATTCCCGTATCTCGGACGCCTTTAGGACCAGGGTCACGGGGCTCCGATATGTCGCTCGTGCCTACGCGCGGTCCGTCGTACTCTGGTCCGGTGGGCCTACGACATCCGGTTCCCTCGCGGGACCTCCGCACGTCGTCTGGGGCCTGACGACTACTCGCGTACGCGTCGGGGCCCGTGTCTCGGCCGCCTTTCGGACCACGGTGACGGGGCTCCGATATGTCGCTCGTGGCCGGGCCCCCTCCGACGTGCTCGGTTTCGGTGCGCCTACGTCCTACGGTTCCGCCGCGGGACCCCGAAACGTGGTTTTTTGGGCCTACTCGCGTACGCGTCGGGGGCCCGTATCTCGGCCGTCTTTCCACGCGGGACCGCGGGGCTCCGATATGTCGCTGGTAGGTTGGACCTGCACGCCCTGTGCGATTTTGGAGGTCCTACGACGTTTCTTCGAATTTTCCCGATTATTTGACTGAGTGTAGACTAGGGTCAGATCGGCCGCATTCTCTTAATCCGGGAACCTTGCACCATATGGTCGCTGCTTCCCGGCTTAAGGATCTGACCTCTGCAGGGCATGTTCGGAACTGCATCGACATTAAGAAAAGGAAATAAGAAACCCGATGAAACGGCACATTTTCCAGTGTTAGTGCACAGCTTGAAGTTTGTTCTTCTGACCAATCGTTGCTACATCTATGCTGTAGCAGCCTCAAGAGCTGAGAAATCCCATTTTGAATGAATTAAAAGTCAATCGGCGTCTATCCCAGTGGGTTCGGACACCAGCTCTGAATATCCTTCATGAACATAATATCATTGTATGTTGTGTTTGTCTGGATTGAGCTTTTTACATGAAATTATTTACACACTTTATGAACAGATTTTGGAAAGCTCTTTCACTTTGCATTGGAAACACTACATTTCAAGCCGACCACTTCTCCCTGCTCACAGCTGGAAACGCACCGCTCGTTTTTAACCCTCTGCTGCCATCTACTGGACGTTTTCGGTTACAACGTCCTCATGTACTTTTAGAAGTCATACAGCACCAGTTTGTAGGACTTTCAAGGTAGAATGAACCACCTCGTACCCCCCCAACGACACCAGCTATCTTTTTTTGTACCCCCACTGCCTAATTACTTTTACTGGGCTCCAATCTTTAAGTCAGAAGAATGTCAACCGATTTTTGTACCTCATTACAAAACAAACCCCAAGCTAACCCCAGACTTACTGCAAGGTGGCACCTGCTGTTTAGGTTAGGAACTGCATCTAACCCCAAGCTAACCCCAGACTTACTGAAAGCTGGCACCTGCTGTTTAGGTTAGGAACTGCATCTAACCCCAAGCTAACCCCAGACTTACTGAAAGCTGGCACCTGCTGTTTAGGTTAGGAACTGCATCTAACCCCAAGCTAACCCCAGACTTACTGCAAGGTGGCACCTGCTGTTTAGGTTAGGAACTGCATCTAACCCCAAGCTAACCCCAGACTTACTGAAAGCTGGCACCTGCTGTTTAGGTTAGGAACTGCATCTAACCCCACATGAAATTAAGAAACCCAAATGAAAGGGCACATTTTCTGCATAATTGCACAGCTTGTAACCCTTGTAACCAATCATGGCTACATCTCTGTAGCAAGCTTTAGGAGCTGAGAAATCGATCCAAGTTTGAATTAGGGCCTGTTTATGTAGCTGCAGACAGTTCTCTTGTCCTTTATGTTCACACACGCGAGACAGATCTTAACCATCACCTAATCCCTAATTACTCTAACCCCACCTCAATAAACCTAATCTTAACCATCACCTAATCCCTAATTACTCTAACCCCACCTCAATAAACCTAATCTTAACCATAACCTCATTCCTAATTATTCCAACCCCAACCTCAATAAGCCTAATCTTAACCATAACCGAATCCCTAATTACTCTAACCCCAACCTCAATAGACTCATCTCAACGATGACCTTACCCCAATTATTTACCATGACCCAACCCCTAATTACTCTAACCCTAAGCTTAATAAACCTAATTTCAACCCAATTCCCAATTATTCCAACCCCAACCACAATAAACTCCATTTCAACCATAACCCAACTCCCAATTATTCTAACCCTAATCCTAATAAACCTTCCAACTAGACCTAACCTTCATTTACACTGTCCCCAATCACAATAAATGAAATTTCAATTATAGTTCAGTCCATAATTATATCAACTCTAACCTTAATAAACCTAATTACAACTTCAACCCAATTTCCAAGTACTTTAAATTCAATACACTGAAGCTCTACTACAACCTAATCTTTGATCATCCTAGCCCTGACCCCAAATAAACTGAATTTTAACCGCAATCTAATCACCCATCATCCTAACCCCAATTTAGATTAAAACTAGACTGACTACAACCCACCCTACCTACAATTAATTCAACTTCGACCTCAATAGATATATTTCTAACCCTGACCTACCTTAACCACCTTGACCATAAATTATACAATATAATTGATTGACCTAAAACATAATTTAAAATGGAAACCCCCAAAATCAATCGATATCCTATGTAATATTAATGAAATAAAAAAGGAATAAGGAAAAAAAGGTTATACCACAAGAGGGACACCTGAGGGCGCCACAGTCAACATGAAGTCCTCGAGGATGTTTGGGTATGGATATGGACGTTTGTGTAATATTTTTTGCCACAAGCAAACCAAGAATACACACCGTAGAGAAGTTTAAAGAGCCAAGCGCGCTGAGAACACGACGGTAAACACTTTACAACATGTGTACATAACTAAACATATACTAACACCTAACTACCAGTTTATTAACAATGAATTAATACATCGACTGATAGTGAGTGCATCATGAATTATTGATGAATTAATGATATGTATACATTAACAAATTAATGAGTGACATATGAATAGACTAGGGTTAAATTGGGCCTATTCGGTGCGTACTCTCTCTTAAGCTGGGAAGCCTCGACTTCCCGGCTTGACGGAATCCTAAGGCACCGCTCATTTTTGATCCTCTGCTGCCATCTTTTGGAATAGTCATGCCACATCACTTAGTATGATTTCAGGTTTTTCAACAGCTCATATTCCAAAAAATACCAAACCTTGGCTACCTGATAAGTCAGAAGAATGTCAACCGAACTGTTCACATCTTGTTCAATCGATTCAGGTACTTTACTGTTCTGTTCCTTTATTTTTTATTGTTATTTTTTAACATTACACACACTGCCAATTGCCTGTGTGTGTGTGTGTGTGTGTGTGTGTGTGTGTGTCTGTGTCTGTGTCTGTGTGTGTGTGTGTGTGTGTGTGTGTCCACGTACTCGGCCCATGAATCTCATTCTGATACCAGGGGTTACCATTCGTGTTCTTGAACGATTATTGCATTTTTGTGCTTATCATATGTTTTGTTTTGTTTTTTTTGTGTGTGTGTTGTGTGTCATAGGTTCGTGGTCTCGTGGATGTGTGGGTCGTGTGCTGCCCACCTCGGCCACGGACGGATCTTCTGCTCCAAGTCTGACTCGGATCATGTCCTGCTGAAATAAATAAATAAAAGGTAGGCAAATAGTTAGACATACACATGGATTGATGGATGCTTTACTGATCCCCAAGGAAATAAAAGTCCCTGTGGTACAATACAACACACATCATTGACATTACAAACCAGCAAAAAGGACATGTTTGAGTTTCAACCAATGGGATTCCAAACATTTGCATACGGCCAATAGGAGAGCAGACATTTGCATACTGCTACCTCCAGCCAATAGGAGAGCAAAGATTAGCATACGTCTCATTTCAATGCCACTAATTTGAATGCCGCCTCTGGTTTTAACTCTTAACCTATGAGCAAAACCCTAACCACGCCCCCAATCCAAGGCCTAACCCCAAGCTAACCCCAGACTTACTGAAAGCTGGCACCTGCTGTTTAGGTTAGGAACTGCATCTAACCCCAAGCTAACCCCAGACTTACTGAAAGCTGGCACCTGCTGTTTAGGTTAGGAACTGCATCTAACCCCAAGCTAACCCCAGACTTACTGAAAGCTGGCACCTGCTGTTTAGGTTAGGAACTGCATCTAACCCCACATGAAATTAAGAAACCCAAATGAAAGGGCACATTTTCTGCATAATTGCACAGCTTGTAACCCTTGTAACCAATCATGGCTACATCTCTGTAGCAAGCTTTAGGAGCTGAGAAATCGATCCAAGTTTGAATTAGGGCCTGTTTATGTAGCTGCAGACAGTTCTCTTGTCCTTTATGTTCCACGTTTCCTTAATCTTAACCATCACCTAATCCCTAATTACTCTAACCCCAACCTCAATAA
This sequence comes from Trichomycterus rosablanca, assembly GCF_030014385.1. NCBI lineage: Eukaryota > Metazoa > Chordata > Actinopteri > Siluriformes > Trichomycteridae > Trichomycterus > Trichomycterus rosablanca. The sequence continues at coordinate 212,074 of NW_026947251.1, forward strand.
ACCTAATCTTAACCATCACCTAATCCCTAATTACTCTAACCCCAACCTCAATAAACCTAATCTTAACCATAACCTCATTCCTAATTATTCCAACCCCAACCTCAATAAGCCTAATCTTAACCATAACCTAATCCCTAATTACTCTAACCCCAACCTCAATAAACCTAATCTTAACCATCACCTAATCCCTAATTACTCTAACCCCAACCTCAATAAACCTAATCTTAACCATCACCTAATCCCTAATTACTCTAACCCCAACCTCAATAAACCTAATCTTAACCATAACCTCATTCCTAATTATTCCAACCCCAACCTCAATAAGCCTAATCTTAACCATAACCTAATCCCTAATTACTCTAACCCCAACCTCAATAGACTCATCTCAACGATGACCTTACCCCAATTATTTACCATAACCCAACCCCTAATTACTCTAACCCTAAGCTTAATAAACCTAATTTCAACCCAATTCCCAATTATTCCAACCCCAACCACAATAAACTCCATTTCAACCATAACCCAACTCCCAATTATTCTAACCCTAATCCTAATAAACCTTCCAACTAGAACCTAACCTTCATTTACACTGTCCCCAATCACAATAAATGAAATTTCAATTATAGTTCAGTCCATAATTATATCAACTCTAACCTTAATAAACCTAATTACAACTTCAACCCAATTTCCAAGTACTTTAAATTCAATACACTGAAGCTCTACTACAACCTAATCTTTGATCATCCTAGCCCTGACCCCAAATAAACTGAATTTTAACCGCAATCTAATCACCCATCATCCTAACCCCAATTTAGATTAAAACTAGACTGACTACAACCCACCCTACCTACAATTAATTCAACTTCGACCTCAATAGATATATTTCTAACCCTGACCTACCTTAACCACCTTGACCATAAATTATACAATATAATTGATTGACCTAAAACATAATTTAAAATGGAAACCCCCAAAATAAATCGATATCCTATGTAATATTAATGAAATAAAAAAGGAATAAGGAAAAAAAGGTTATACCACAAGAGGGACACCTGAGGGCGCCACAGTCAACATGAAGTCCTCGAGGATGTTTGGGTATGGATATGGACGTTTGTGTAATATTTTTTGCCACAAGCAAACCAAGAATACACACCGTAGAGAAGTTTAAAGAGCCAAGCGCGCTGAGAACACGACGGTAAACACTTTACAACATGTGTACATAACTAAACATATACTAACACCTAACTACCAGTTTATTAACAATGAATTAATACATCGACTGATAGTGAGTGCATCATGAATTATTGATGAATTAATGATATGTATACATTAACAAATTAATGAGTGACATATGAATAGACTAGGGTTAAATTGGGCCTATTCGGTGCGTACTCTCTCTTAAGCTGGGAAGCCTCGACTTCCCGGCTTGACGGAATCCTAAGGCACCGCTCATTTTTGATCCTCTGCTGCCATCTTTTGGAATAGTCATGCCACATCACTTAGTATGATTTCAGGTTTTTCAACAGCTCGTATTCCAAAAAATACCAAACCTTGGCTACCTGATAAGTCAGAAGAATGTCAACCGAACTGTTCACATCTTGTTCAATCGATTCAGGTACTTTACTGTTCTGTTCCTTTATTTTTTATTGTTATTTTTTAACATTACACACACTGCCAATTGCCTGTGTGTGTGTGTGTGTGTGTGTGTGTGTGTGTGTGTGTCTGTGTCTGTGTCTGTGTGTGTGTGTGTGTGTGTGTGTGTGTCCACGTACTCGGCCCATGAATCTCATTCTGATACCAGGGGTTACCATTCGTGTTCTTGAACGATTATTGCATTTTTGTGCTTATCATATGTTTTGTTTTGTTTTTTTTGTGTGTGTGTTGTGTGTCATAGGTTCGTGGTCTCGTGGATGTGTGGGTCGTGTGCTGCCCACCTCGGCCACGGACGGATCTTCTGCTCCAAGTCTGACTCGGATCATGTCCTGCTGAAATAAATAAATAAAAGGTAGGCAAATAGTTAGACATACACATGGATTGATGGATGCTTTACTGATCCCCAAGGAAATAAAAGTCCCTGTGGTACAATACAACACACATCATTGACATTACAAACCAGCAAAAAGGACATGTTTGAGTTTCAACCAATGGGATTCCAAACATTTGCATACGGCCAATAGGAGAGCAGACATTTGCATACTGCTACCTCCAGCCAATAGGAGAGCAAAGATTAGCATACGTCTCATTTCAATGCCACTAATTTGAATGCCGCCTCTGGTTTTAACTCTTAACCTAACCCTAACCCTAACCCTAACCCTAACCCTAACCCTAACCCTAACCCTAATCTTAACCATCACCTAATCCCTAATTATTCTAACCCCAACCTCAATAAACCTAATCTTAACCATTACCTAATCCCTAATTATTCTAACCCCAACCTCAATAAACCTAATCTTAACCATTACCTAATCCCTAATTACTCTAACCCCAACCTCAATAAACCTAATCTTAACCATTACCTAATCCCTAATTACTCTAACCCCAACCTCAATAAACCTAATCTTAACCATAACCTCATTCCTAATTATTCCAACCCCAACCTCAATAAGCCTAATCTTAACCATAACCTAATCCCTAATTACTCTAACCCCAACCTCAATAAACCTAATCTTAACCATTACCTAATCCCTAATTACTCTAACCCCAACCTCAATAAACCTAATCTTAACCATAACCTAATCTTAACCATCACCTAATCCCTAATTACTCTAACCCCAACCTCAATAAACCTAATCTTAACCATCACCTAATCCCTAATTACTCTAACCCCAACCTCAATAAACCTAATCTTAACCATAACCTCATTTCTAATTATTCCAACCCCAACCTCAATAAGCCTAATCTTAACCATAACCTAATCCCTAATTATTCTAACCCCAACCTCAATAGACTCATCTCAACGATGACCTTACCCCAATTATTTACCATAACCCAACCCCTAATTACTCTAACCCTAAGCTTAATAAACCTAATTTCAACCCAATTCCCAATTATTCCCGTATCTCGGACGCCTTTAGGACCAGGGTCACGGGGCTCCGATATGTCGCTCGTGCCTACGCGCGGTCCGTCGTACTCTGGTCCGGTGGGCCTACGACATCCGGTTCCCTCGCGGGACCTCCGCACGTCGTCTGGGGCCTGACGACTACTCGCGTACGCGTCGGGGCCCGTGTCTCGGCCGCCTTTCGGACCACGGTGACGGGGCTCCGATATGTCGCTCGTGGCCGGGCCCCCTCCGACGTGCTCGGTTTCGGTGCGCCTACGTCCTACGGTTCCGCCGCGGGACCCCGAAACGTGGTTTTTTGGGCCTACTCGCGTACGCGTCGGGGGCCCGTATCTCGGCCGTCTTTCCACGCGGGACCGCGGGGCTCCGATATGTCGCTGGTAGGTTGGACCTGCACGCCCTGTGCGATTTTGGAGGTCCTACGACGTTTCTTCGAATTTTCCCGATTATTTGACTGAGTGTAGACTAGGGTCAGATCGGCCGCATTCTCTTAATCCGGGAACCTTGCACCATATGGTCGCTGCTTCCCGGCTTAAGGATCTGACCTCTGCAGGGCATGTTCGGAACTGCATCGACATTAAGAAAAGGAAATAAGAAACCCGATGAAACGGCACATTTTCCAGTGTTAGTGCACAGCTTGAAGTTTGTTCTTCTGACCAATCGTTGCTACATCTATGCTGTAGCAGCCTCAAGAGCTGAGAAATCCCATTTTGAATGAATTAAAAGTCAATCGGCGTCTATCCCAGTGGGTTCGGACACCAGCTCTGAATATCCTTCATGAACATAATATCATTGTATGTTGTGTTTGTCTGGATTGAGCTTTTTACATGAAATTATTTACACACTTTATGAACAGATTTTGGAAAGCTCTTTCACTTTGCATTGGAAACACTACATTTCAAGCCGACCACTTCTCCCTGCTCACAGCTGGAAACGCACCGCTCGTTTTTAACCCTCTGCTGCCATCTACTGGACGTTTTCGGTTACAACGTCCTCATGTACTTTTAGAAGTCATACAGCACCAGTTTGTAGGACTTTCAAGGTAGAATGAACCACCTCGTACCCCCCCAACGACACCAGCTATCTTTTTTTGTACCCCCACTGCCTAATTACTTTTACTGGGCTCCAATCTTTAAGTCAGAAGAATGTCAACCGATTTTTGTACCTCATTACAAAACAAACCCCAAGCTAACCCCAGACTTACTGCAAGGTGGCACCTGCTGTTTAGGTTAGGAACTGCATCTAACCCCAAGCTAACCCCAGACTTACTGAAAGCTGGCACCTGCTGTTTAGGTTAGGAACTGCATCTAACCCCAAGCTAACCCCAGACTTACTGAAAGCTGGCACCTGCTGTTTAGGTTAGGAACTGCATCTAACCCCAAGCTAACCCCAGACTTACTGCAAGGTGGCACCTGCTGTTTAGGTTAGGAACTGCATCTAACCCCAAGCTAACCCCAGACTTACTGAAAGCTGGCACCTGCTGTTTAGGTTAGGAACTGCATCTAACCCCACATGAAATTAAGAAACCCAAATGAAAGGGCACATTTTCTGCATAATTGCACAGCTTGTAACCCTTGTAACCAATCATGGCTACATCTCTGTAGCAAGCTTTAGGAGCTGAGAAATCGATCCAAGTTTGAATTAGGGCCTGTTTATGTAGCTGCAGACAGTTCTCTTGTCCTTTATGTTCCACGTTTCCTTAATCTTAACCATCACCTAATCCCTAATTACTCTAACCCCAACCTCAATAAACCTAATCTTAACCATCACCTAATCCCTAATTACTCTAACCCCAACCTCAATAAACCTAATCTTAACCATAACCTCATTCCTAATTATTCCAACCCCAACCTCAATAAGCCTAATCTTAACCATAACCGAATCCCTAATTACTCTAACCCCAACCTCAATAGACTCATCTCAACGATGACCTTACCCCAATTATTTACCATGACCCAACCCCTAATTACTCTAACCCTAAGCTTAATAAACCTAATTTCAACCCAATTCCCAATTATTCCAACCCCAACCACAATAAACTCCATTTCAACCATAACCCAACTCCCAATTATTCTAACCCTAATCCTAATAAACCTTCCAACTAGAACCTAACCTTCATTTACACTGTCCCCAATCACAATAAATGAAATTTCAATTATAGTTCAGTCCATAATTATATCAACTCTAACCTTAATAAACCTAATTACAACTTCAACCCAATTTCCAAGTACTTTAAATTCAATACACTGAAGCTCTACTACAACCTAATCTTTGATCATCCTAGCCCTGACCCCAAATAAACTGAATTTTAACCGCAATCTAATCACCCATCATCCTAACCCCAATTTAGATTAAAACTAGACTGACTACAACCCACCCTACCTACAATTAATTCAACTTCGACCTCAATAGATATATTTCTAACCCTGACCTACCTTAACCACCTTGACCATAAATTATACAATATAATTGATTGACCTAAAACATAATTTAAAATGGAAACCCCCAAAATCAATCGATATCCTATGTAATATTAATGAAATAAAAAAGGAATAAGGAAAAAAAGGTTATACCACAAGAGGGACACCTGAGGGCGCCACAGTCAACATGAAGTCCTCGAGGATGTTTGGGTATGGATATGGACGTTTGTGTAATATTTTTTGCCACAAGCAAACCAAGAATACACACCGTAGAGAAGTTTAAAGAGCCAAGCGCGCTGAGAACACGACGGTAAACACTTTACAACATGTGTACATAACTAAACATATACTAACACCTAACTACCAGTTTATTAACAATGAATTAATACATCGACTGATAGTGAGTGCATCATGAATTATTGATGAATTAATGATATGTATACATTAACAAATTAATGAGTGACATATGAATAGACTAGGGTTAAATTGGGCCTATTCGGTGCGTACTCTCTCTTAAGCTGGGAAGCCTCGACTTCCCGGCTTGACGGAATCCTAAGGCACCGCTCATTTTTGATCCTCTGCTGCCATCTTTTGGAATAGTCATGCCACATCACTTAGTATGATTTCAGGTTTTTCAACAGCTCATATTCCAAAAAATACCAAACCTTGGCTACCTGATAAGTCAGAAGAATGTCAACCGAACTGTTCACATCTTGTTCAATCGATTCAGGTACTTTACTGTTCTGTTCCTTTATTTTTTATTGTTATTTTTTAACATTACACACACTGCCAATTGCCTGTGTGTGTGTGTGTGTGTGTGTGTGTGTGTGTGTCTGTGTCTGTGTCTGTGTGTGTGTGTGTGTGTGTGTGTGTCCACGTACTCGGCCCATGAATCTCATTCTGATACCAGGGGTTACCATTCGTGTTCTTGAACGATTATTGCATTTTTGTGCTTATCATATGTTTTGTTTTGTTTTTTTTGTGTGTGTGTTGTGTGTCATAGGTTCGTGGTCTCGTGGATGTGTGGGTCGTGTGCTGCCCACCTCGGCCACGGACGGATCTTCTGCTCCAAGTCTGACTCGGATCATGTCCTGCTGAAATAAATAAATAAAAGGTAGGCAAATAGTTAGACATACACATGGATTGATGGATGCTTTACTGATCCCCAAGGAAATAAAAGTCCCTGTGGTACAATACAACACACATCATTGACATTACAAACCAGCAAAAAGGACATGTTTGAGTTTCAACCAATGGGATTCCAAACATTTGCATACGGCCAATAGGAGAGCAGACATTTGCATACTGCTACCTCCAGCCAATAGGAGAGCAAAGATTAGCATACGTCTCATTTCAATGCCACTAATTTGAATGCCGCCTCTGGTTTTAACTCTTAACCTATGAGCAAAACCCTAACCACGCCCCCAATCCAAGGCCTAACCCCAAGCTAACCCCAGACTTACTGAAAGCTGGCACCTGCTGTTTAGGTTAGGAACTGCATCTAACCCCAAGCTAACCCCAGACTTACTGAAAGCTGGCACCTGCTGTTTAGGTTAGGAACTGCATCTAACCCCAAGCTAACCCCAGACTTACTGAAAGCTGGCACCTGCTGTTTAGGTTAGGAACTGCATCTAACCCCAAGCTAACCCCAGACTTACTGAAAGCTGGCACCTGCTGTTTAGGTTAGGAACTGCATCTAACCCCAAGCTAACCCCAGACTTACTGAAAGCTGGCACCTGCTGTTTAGGTTAGGAACTGCATCTAACCCCACATGAAATTAAGAAACCCAAATGAAAGGGCACATTTTCTGCATAATTGCACAGCTTGTAACCCTTGTAACCAATCATGGCTACATCTCTGTAGCAAGCTTTAGGAGCTGAGAAATCGATCCAAGTTTGAATTAGGGCCTGTTTATGTAGCTGCAGACAGTTCTCTTGTCCTTTATGTTCCACGTTTCCTTAATCTTAACCATCACCTAATCCCTAATTACTCTAACCCCAACCTCAATAAACCTAATCTTAACCATCACCTAATCCCTAATTACTCTAACCCCAACCTCAATAAACCTAATCTTAACCATAACCTCATTCCTAATTATTCCAACCCCAACCTCAATAAGCCTAATCTTAACCATAACCTAATCCCTAATTACTCTAACCCCAACCTCAATAAACCTAATCTTAACCATCACCTAATCCCTAATTACTCTAACCCCAACCTCAATAAACCTAATCTTAACCATCACCTAATCCCTAATTACTCTAACCCCAACCTCAATAAACCTAATCTTAACCATAACCTCATTCCTAATTATTCCAACCCCAACCTCAATAAGCCTAATCTTAACCATAACCTAATCCCTAATTACTCTAACCCCAACCTCAATAGACTCATCTCAACGATGACCTTACCCCAATTATTTACCATAACCCAACCCCTAATTACTCTAACCCTAAGCTTAATAAACCTAATTTCAACCCAATTCCCAATTATTCCAACCCCAACCACAATAAACTCCATTTCAACCATAACCCAACTCCCAATTATTCTAACCCTAATCCTAATAAACCTTCCAACTAGAACCTAACCTTCATTTACACTGTCCCCAATCACAATAAATGAAATTTCAATTATAGTTCAGTCCATAATTATATCAACTCTAACCTTAATAAACCTAATTACAACTTCAACCCAATTTCCAAGTACTTTAAATTCAATACACTGAAGCTCTACTACAACCTAATCTTTGATCATCCTAGCCCTGACCCCAAATAAACTGAATTTTAACCGCAATCTAATCACCCATCATCCTAACCCCAATTTAGATTAAAACTAGACTGACTACAACCCACCCTACCTACAATTAATTCAACTTCGACCTCAATAGATATATTTCTAACCCTGACCTACCTTAACCACCTTGACCATAAATTATACAATATAATTGATTGACCTAAAACATAATTTAAAATGGAAACCCCCAAAATAAATCGATATCCTATGTAATATTAATGAAATAAAAAAGGAATAAGGAAAAAAAGGTTATACCACAAGAGGGACACCTGAGGGCGCCACAGTCAACATGAAGTCCTCGAGGATGTTTGGGTATGGATATGGACGTTTGTGTAATATTTTTTGCCACAAGCAAACCAAGAATACACACCGTAGAGAAGTTTAAAGAGCCAAGCGCGCTGAGAACACGACGGTAAACACTTTACAACATGTGTACATAACTAAACATATACTAACACCTAACTACCAGTTTATTAACAATGAATTAATACATCGACTGATAGTGAGTGCATCATGAATTATTGATGAATTAATGATATGTATACATTAACAAATTAATGAGTGACATATGAATAGACTAGGGTTAAATTGGGCCTATTCGGTGCGTACTCTCTCTTAAGCTGGGAAGCCTCGACTTCCCGGCTTGACGGAATCCTAAGGCACCGCTCATTTTTGATCCTCTGCTGCCATCTTTTGGAATAGTCATGCCACATCACTTAGTATGATTTCAGGTTTTTCAACAGCTCGTATTCCAAAAAATACCAAACCTTGGCTACCTGATAAGTCAGAAGAATGTCAACCGAACTGTTCACATCTTGTTCAATCGATTCAGGTACTTTACTGTTCTGTTCCTTTATTTTTTATTGTTATTTTTTAACATTACACACACTGCCAATTGCCTGTGTGTGTGTGTGTGTGTGTGTGTGTGTGTGTGTCTGTGTCTGTGTCTGTGTGTGTGTGTGTGTGTGTGTGTGTCCACGTACTCGGCCCATGAATCTCATTCTGATACCAGGGGTTACCATTCGTGTTCTTGAACGATTATTGCATTTTTGTGCTTATCATATGTTTTGTTTTGTTTTTTTTGTGTGTGTGTTGTGTGTCATAGGTTCGTGGTCTCGTGGATGTGTGGGTCGTGTGCTGCCCACCTCGGCCACGGACGGATCTTCTGCTCCAAGTCTGACTCGGATCATGTCCTGCTGAAATAAATAAATAAAAGGTAGGCAAATAGTTAGACATACACATGGATTGATGGATGCTTTACTGATCCCCAAGGAAATAAAAGTCCCTGTGGTACAATACAACACACATCATTGACATTACAAACCAGCAAAAAGGACATGTTTGAGTTTCAACCAATGGGATTCCAAACATTTGCATACGGCCAATAGGAGAGCAGACATTTGCATACTGCTACCTCCAGCCAATAGGAGAGCAAAGATTAGCATACGTCTCATTTCAATGCCACTAATTTGAATGCCGCCTCTGGTTTTAACTCTTAACCTATGAGCAAAACCCTAACCACGCCCCCAATCCAAGGCCTAACCCCAAGCTAACCCCAGACTTACTGCAAGGTGGCACCTGCTGTTTAGGTTAGGAACTGCATCTAACCCCAAGCTAACCCCAGACTTACTGAAAGCTGGCACCTGCTGTTTAGGTTAGGAACTGCATCTAACCCCAAGCTAACCCCAGACTTACTGAAAGCTGGCACCTGCTGTTTAGGTTAGGAACTGCATCTAACCCCAAGCTAACCCCAGACTTACTGAAAGCTGGCACCTGCTGTTTAGGTTAGGAACTGCATCTAACCCCAAGCTAACCCCAGACTTACTGAAAGCTGGCACCTGCTGTTTAGGTTAGGAACTGCATCTAACCCCACATGAAATTAAGAAACCCAAATGAAAGGGCACATTTTCTGCATAATTGCACAGCTTGTAACCCTTGTAACCAATCATGGCTACATCTCTGTAGCAAGCTTTAGGAGCTGAGAAATCGATCCAAGTTTGAATTAGGGCCTGTTTATGTAGCTGCAGACAGTTCTCTTGTCCTTTATGTTCCACGTTTCCTTAATCTTAACCATCACCTAATCCCTAATTACTCTAACCCCAACCTCAATAAACCTAATCTTAACCATCACCTAATCCCTAATTACTCTAACCCCAACCTCAATAAACCTAATCTTAACCATAACCTCATTCCTAATTATTCCAACCCCAACCTCAATAAGCCTAATCTTAACCATAACCTAATCCCTAATTACTCTAACCCCAACCTCAATAAACCTAATCTTAACCATCACCTAATCCCTAATTACTCTAACCCCAACCTCAATAAACCTAATCTTAACCATCACCTAATCCCTAATTACTCTAACCCCAACCTCAATAAACCTAATCTTAACCATAACCTCATTCCTAATTATTCCAACCCCAACCTCAATAAGCCTAATCTTAACCATAACCTAATCCCTAATTACTCTAACCCCAACCTCAATAGACTCATCTCAACGATGACCTTACCCCAATTATTTACCATAACCCAACCCCTAATTACTCTAACCCTAAGCTTAATAAACCTAATTTCAACCCAATTCCCAATTATTCCAACCCCAACCACAATAAACTCCATTTCAACCATAACCCAACTCCCAATTATTCTAACCCTAATCCTAATAAACCTTCCAACTAGAACCTAACCTTCATTTACACTGTCCCCAATCACAATAAATGAAATTTCAATTATAGTTCAGTCCATAATTATATCAACTCTAACCTTAATAAACCTAATTACAACTTCAACCCAATTTCCAAGTACTTTAAATTCAATACACTGAAGCTCTACTACAACCTAATCTTTGATCATCCTAGCCCTGACCCCAAATAAACTGAATTTTAACCGCAATCTAATCACCCATCATCCTAACCCCAATTTAGATTAAAACTAGACTGACTACAACCCACCCTACCTACAATTAATTCAACTTCGACCTCAATAGATATATTTCTAACCCTGACCTACCTTAACCACCTTGACCATAAATTATACAATATAATTGATTGACCTAAAACATAATTTAAAATGGAAACCCCCAAAATAAATCGATATCCTATGTAATATTAATGAAATAAAAAAGGAATAAGGAAAAAAAGGTTATACCACAAGAGGGACACCTGAGGGCGCCACAGTCAACATGAAGTCCTCGAGGATGTTTGGGTATGGATATGGACGTTTGTGTAATATTTTTTGCCACAAGCAAACCAAGAATACACACCGTAGAGAAGTTTAAAGAGCCAAGCGCGCTGAGAACACGACGGTAAACACTTTACAACATGTGTACATAACTAAACATATACTAACACCTAACTACCAGTTTATTAACAATGAATTAATACATCGACTGATAGTGAGTGCATCATGAATTATTGATGAATTAATGATATGTATACATTAACAAATTAATGAGTGACATATGAATAGACTAGGGTTAAATTGGGCCTATTCGGTGCGTACTCTCTCTTAAGCTGGGAAGCCTCGACTTCCCGGCTTGACGGAATCCTAAGGCACCGCTCATTTTTGATCCTCTGCTGCCATCTTTTGGAATAGTCATGCCACATCACTTAGTATGATTTCAGGTTTTTCAACAGCTCATATTCCAAAAAATACCAAACCTTGGCTACCTGATAAGTCAGAAGAATGTCAACCGAACTGTTCACATCTTGTTCAATCGATTCAGGTACTTTACTGTTCTGTTCCTTTATTTTTTATTGTTATTTTTTAACATTACACACACTGCCAATTGCCTGTGTGTGTGTGTGTGTGTGTGTGTGTCTGTGTCTGTGTCTGTGTGTGTGTGTGTGTGTGTGTGTGTCCACGTACTCGGCCCATGAATCTCATTCTGATACCAGGGGTTACCATTCGTGTTCTTGAACGATTATTGCATTTTTGTGCTTATCATATGTTTTGTTTTGTTTTTTTTGTGTGTGTGTTGTGTGTCATAGGTTCGTGGTCTCGTGGATGTGTGGGTCGTGTGCTGCCCACCTCGGCCACGGACGGATCTTCTGCTCCAAGTCTGACTCGGATCATGTCCTGCTGAAATAAATAAATAAAAGGTAGGCAAATAGTTAGACATACACATGGATTGATGGATGCTTTACTGATCCCCAAGGAAATAAAAGTCCCTGTGGTACACACACATCATTGACATTACAAACCAGCAAAAAGGACATGTTTGAGTTTCAACCAATGGGATTCCAAACATTTGCATACGGCCAATAGGAGAGCAGACATTTGCATACTGCTACCTCCAGCCAATAGGAGAGCAAAGATTAGCATACGTCTCATTTCAATGCCACTAATTTGAATGCCGCCTCTGGTTTTAACTCTTAACCTAACCCTAACCCTAACCCTAACCCTAACCCTAACCCTAACCCTAACCCTAACCCTAACCCTAGCTGGCACCTGCTGTTTAGGTTAGGAACTGCATCTAACCCCAAGCTAACCCCAGACTTACTGCAAGGTGGCACCTGCTGTTTAGGTTAGGAACTGCATCTAACCCCAAGCTAACCCCAGACTTACTGAAAGCTGGCACCTGCTGTTTAGGTTAGGAACTGCATCTAACCCCACATGAAATTAAGAAACCCAAATGAAAGGGCACATTTTCTGCATAATTGCACAGCTTGTAACCCTTGTAACCAATCATGGCTACATCTCTGTAGCAAGCTTTAGGAGCTGAGAAATCGATCCAAGTTTGAATTAGGGCCTGTTTATGTAGCTGCAGACAGTTCTCTTGTCCTTTATGTTCCACGTTTCCTTAATCTTAACCATCACCTAATCCCTAATTACTCTAACCCCAACCTCAATAAACCTAATCTTAACCATCACCTAATCCCTAATTACTCTAACCCCAACCTCAATAAACCTAATCTTAACCATAACCTCATTCCTAATTATTCCAACCCCAACCTCAATAAGCCTAATCTTAACCATAACCTAATCCCTAATTACTCTAACCCCAACCTCAATAAACCTAATCTTAACCATCACCTAATCCCTAATTACTCTAACCCCAACCTCAATAAACCTAATCTTAACCATCACCTAATCCCTAATTACTCTAACCCCAACCTCAATAAACCTAATCTTAACCATAACCTCATTCCTAATTATTCCAACCCCAACCTCAATAAGCCTAATCTTAACCATAACCTAATCCCTAATTACTCTAACCCCAACCTCAATAGACTCATCTCAACGATGACCTTACCCCAATTATTTACCATAACCCAACCCCTAATTACTCTAACCCTAAGCTTAATAAACCTAATTTCAACCCAATTCCCAATTATTCCAACCCCAACCACAATAAACTCCATTTCAACCATAACCCAACTCCCAATTATTCTAACCCTAATCCTAATAAACCTTCCAACTAGAACCTAACCTTCATTTACACTGTCCCCAATCACAATAAATGAAATTTCAATTATAGTTCAGTCCATAATTATATCAACTCTAACCTTAATAAACCTAATTACAACTTCAACCCAATTTCCAAGTACTTTAAATTCAATACACTGAAGCTCTACTACAACCTAATCTTTGATCATCCTAGCCCTGACCCCAAATAAACTGAATTTTAACCGCAATCTAATCACCCATCATCCTAACCCCAATTTAGATTAAAACTAGACTGACTACAACCCACCCTACCTACAATTAATTCAACTTCGACCTCAATAGATATATTTCTAACCCTGACCTACCTTAACCACCTTGACCATAAATTATACAATATAATTGATTGACCTAAAACATAATTTAAAATGGAAACCCCCAAAATAAATCGATATCCTATGTAATATTAATGAAATAAAAAAGGAATAAGGAAAAAAAGGTTATACCACAAGAGGGACACCTGAGGGCGCCACAGTCAACATGAAGTCCTCGAGGATGTTTGGGTATGGATATGGACGTTTGTGTAATATTTTTTGCCACAAGCAAACCAAGAATACACACCGTAGAGAAGTTTAAAGAGCCAAGCGCGCTGAGAACACGACGGTAAACACTTTACAACATGTGTACATAACTAAACATATACTAACACCTAACTACCAGTTTATTAACAATGAATTAATACATCGACTGATAGTGAGTGCATCATGAATTATTGATGAATTAATGATATGTATACATTAACAAATTAATGAGTGACATATGAATAGACTAGGGTTAAATTGGGCCTATTCGGTGCGTACTCTCTCTTAAGCTGGGAAGCCTCGACTTCCCGGCTTGACGGAATCCTAAGGCACCGCTCATTTTTGATCCTCTGCTGCCATCTTTTGGAATAGTCATGCCACATCACTTAGTATGATTTCAGGTTTTTCAACAGCTCGTATTCCAAAAAATACCAAACCTTGGCTACCTGATAAGTCAGAAGAATGTCAACCGAACTGTTCACATCTTGTTCAATCGATTCAGGTACTTTACTGTTCTGTTCCTTTATTTTTTATTGTTATTTTTTAACATTACACACACTGCCAATTGCCTGTGTGTGTGTGTGTGTGTGTGTGTGTGTGTGTGTGTCTGTGTCTGTGTCTGTGTGTGTGTGTGTGTGTGTGTGTGTGTGTCCACGTACTCGGCCCATGAATCTCATTCTGATACCAGGGGTTACCATTCGTGTTCTTGAACGATTATTGCATTTTTGTGCTTATCATATGTTTTGTTTTGTTTTTTTTGTGTGTGTGTTGTGTGTCATAGGTTCGTGGTCTCGTGGATGTGTGGGTCGTGTGCTGCCCACCTCGGCCACGGACGGATCTTCTGCTCCAAGTCTGACTCGGATCATGTCCTGCTGAAATAAATAAATAAAAGGTAGGCAAATAGTTAGACATACACATGGATTGATGGATGCTTTACTGATCCCCAAGGAAATAAAAGTCCCTGTGGTACAATACAACACACATCATTGACATTACAAACCAGCAAAAAGGACATGTTTGAGTTTCAACCAATGGGATTCCAAACATTTGCATACGGCCAATAGGAGAGCAGACATTTGCATACTGCTACCTCCAGCCAATAGGAGAGCAAAGATTAGCATACGTCTCATTTCAATGCCACTAATTTGAATGCCGCCTCTGGTTTTAACTCTTAACCTATGAGCAAAACCCTAACCACGCCCCCAATCCAAGGCCTAACCCCAAGCTAACCCCAAGCTAACCCCAGACTTACTGCAAGGTGGCACCTGCTGTTTAGGTTAGGAACTGCATCTAACCCCAAGCTAACCCCAGACTTACTGAAAGCTGGCACCTGCTGTTTAGGTTAGGAACTGCATCTAACCCCACATGAAATTAAGAAACCCAAATGAAAGGGCACATTTTCTGCATAATTGCACAGCTTGTAACCCTTGTAACCAATCATGGCTACATCTCTGTAGCAAGCTTTAGGAGCTGAGAAATCGATCCAAGTTTGAATTAGGGCCTGTTTATGTAGCTGCAGACAGTTCTCTTGTCCTTTATGTTCCACGTTTCCTTAATTTTAACCATAACCTAATCCCTAATTATTCTAACCCCAACCTCAATAAACCTAATCTTAACCATTACCTAATCCCTAATTATTCTAACCCCAACCTCAATAAACCTAATCTTAACCATTACCTAATCCCTAATTACTCTAACCCCAACCTCAATAAACCTAATCTTAACCATTACCTAATCCCTAATTACTCTAACCCCAACCTCAATAAACCTAATCTTAACCATAACCTCATTCCTAATTATTCCAACCCCAACCTCAATAAGCCTAATCTTAACCATAACCTAATCCCTAATTACTCTAACCCCAACCTCAATAAACCTAATCTTAACCATTACCTAATCCCTAATTACTCTAACCCCAACCTCAATAAACCTAATCTTAACCATAACCTAATCTTAACCATCACCTAATCCCTAATTACTCTAACCCCAACCTCAATAAACCTAATCTTAACCATCACCTAATCCCTAATTACTCTAACCCCAACCTCAATAAACCTAATCTTAACCATAACCTCATTTCTAATTATTCCAACCCCAACCTCAATAAGCCTAATCTTAACCATAACCTAATCCCTAATTATTCTAACCCCAACCTCAATAGACTCATCTCAACGATGACCTTACCCCAATTATTTACCATAACCCAACCCCTAATTACTCTAACCCTAAGCTTAATAAACCTAATTTCAACCCAATTCCCAATTATTCCCGTATCTCGGACGCCTTTAGGACCAGGGTCACGGGGCTCCGATATGTCGCTCGTGCCTACGCGCGGTCCGTCGTACTCTGGTCCGGTGGGCCTACGACATCCGGTTCCCTCGCGGGACCTCCGCACGTCGTCTGGGGCCTGACGACTACTCGCGTACGCGTCGGGGCCCGTGTCTCGGCCGCCTTTCGGACCACGGTGACGGGGCTCCGATATGTCGCTCGTGGCCGGGCCCCCTCCGACGTGCTCGGTTTCGGTGCGCCTACGTCCTACGGTTCCGCCGCGGGACCCCGAAACGTGGTTTTTTGGGCCTACTCGCGTACGCGTCGGGGGCCCGTATCTCGGCCGTCTTTCCACGCGGGACCGCGGGGCTCCGATATGTCGCTGGTAGGTTGGACCTGCACGCCCTGTGCGATTTTGGAGGTCCTACGACGTTTCTTCGAATTTTCCCGATTATTTGACTGAGTGTAGACTAGGGTCAGATCGGCCGCATTCTCTTAATCCGGGAACCTTGCACCATATGGTCGCTGCTTCCCGGCTTAAGGATCTGACCTCTGCAGGGCATGTTCGGAACTGCATCGACATTAAGAAAAGGAAATAAGAAACCCGATGAAACGGCACATTTTCCAGTGTTAGTGCACAGCTTGAAGTTTGTTCTTCTGACCAATCGTTGCTACATCTATGCTGTAGCAGCCTCAAGAGCTGAGAAATCCCATTTTGAATGAATTAAAAGTCAATCGGCGTCTATCCCAGTGGGTTCGGACACCAGCTCTGAATATCCTTCATGAACATAATATCATTGTATGTTGTGTTTGTCTGGATTGAGCTTTTTACATGAAATTATTTACACACTTTATGAACAGATTTTGGAAAGCTCTTTCACTTTGCATTGGAAACACTACATTTCAAGCCGACCACTTCTCCCTGCTCACAGCTGGAAACGCACCGCTCGTTTTTAACCCTCTGCTGCCATCTACTGGACGTTTTCGGTTACAACGTCCTCATGTACTTTTAGAAGTCATACAGCACCAGTTTGTAGGACTTTCAAGGTAGAATGAACCACCTCGTACCCCCCCAACGACACCAGCTATCTTTTTTTGTACCCCCACTGCCTAATTACTTTTACTGGGCTCCAATCTTTAAGTCAGAAGAATGTCAACCGATTTTTGTACCTCATTACAAAACAAACCCCAAGCTAACCCCAGACTTACTGCAAGGTGGCACCTGCTGTTTAGGTTAGGAACTGCATCTAACCCCAAGCTAACCCCAGACTTACTGAAAGCTGGCACCTGCTGTTTAGGTTAGGAACTGCATCTAACCCCAAGCTAACCCCAGACTTACTGAAAGCTGGCACCTGCTGTTTAGGTTAGGAACTGCATCTAACCCCAAGCTAACCCCAGACTTACTGCAAGGTGGCACCTGCTGTTTAGGTTAGGAACTGCATCTAACCCCAAGCTAACCCCAGACTTACTGAAAGCTGGCACCTGCTGTTTAGGTTAGGAACTGCATCTAACCCCACATGAAATTAAGAAACCCAAATGAAAGGGCACATTTTCTGCATAATTGCACAGCTTGTAACCCTTGTAACCAATCATGGCTACATCTCTGTAGCAAGCTTTAGGAGCTGAGAAATCGATCCAAGTTTGAATTAGGGCCTGTTTATGTAGCTGCAGACAGTTCTCTTGTCCTTTATGTTCCACGTTTCCTTAATCTTAACCATCACCTAATCCCTAATTACTCTAACCCCAACCTCAATAAACCTAATCTTAACCATCACCTAATCCCTAATTACTCTAACCCCAACCTCAATAAACCTAATCTTAACCATAACCTCATTCCTAATTATTCCAACCCCAACCTCAATAAGCCTAATCTTAACCATAACCGAATCCCTAATTACTCTAACCCCAACCTCAATAGACTCATCTCAACGATGACCTTACCCCAATTATTTACCATGACCCAACCCCTAATTACTCTAACCCTAAGCTTAATAAACCTAATTTCAACCCAATTCCCAATTATTCCAACCCCAACCACAATAAACTCCATTTCAACCATAACCCAACTCCCAATTATTCTAACCCTAATCCTAATAAACCTTCCAACTAGAACCTAACCTTCATTTACACTGTCCCCAATCACAATAAATGAAATTTCAATTATAGTTCAGTCCATAATTATATCAACTCTAACCTTAATAAACCTAATTACAACTTCAACCCAATTTCCAAGTACTTTAAATTCAATACACTGAAGCTCTACTACAACCTAATCTTTGATCATCCTAGCCCTGACCCCAAATAAACTGAATTTTAACCGCAATCTAATCACCCATCATCCTAACCCCAATTTAGATTAAAACTAGACTGACTACAACCCACCCTACCTACAATTAATTCAACTTCGACCTCAATAGATATATTTCTAACCCTGACCTACCTTAACCACCTTGACCATAAATTATACAATATAATTGATTGACCTAAAACATAATTTAAAATGGAAACCCCCAAAATCAATCGATATCCTATGTAATATTAATGAAATAAAAAAGGAATAAGGAAAAAAAGGTTATACCACAAGAGGGACACCTGAGGGCGCCACAGTCAACATGAAGTCCTCGAGGATGTTTGGGTATGGATATGGACGTTTGTGTAATATTTTTTGCCACAAGCAAACCAAGAATACACACCGTAGAGAAGTTTAAAGAGCCAAGCGCGCTGAGAACACGACGGTAAACACTTTACAACATGTGTACATAACTAAACATATACTAACACCTAACTACCAGTTTATTAACAATGAATTAATACATCGACTGATAGTGAGTGCATCATGAATTATTGATGAATTAATGATATGTATACATTAACAAATTAATGAGTGACATATGAATAGACTAGGGTTAAATTGGGCCTATTCGGTGCGTACTCTCTCTTAAGCTGGGAAGCCTCGACTTCCCGGCTTGACGGAATCCTAAGGCACCGCTCATTTTTGATCCTCTGCTGCCATCTTTTGGAATAGTCATGCCACATCACTTAGTATGATTTCAGGTTTTTCAACAGCTCATATTCCAAAAAATACCAAACCTTGGCTACCTGATAAGTCAGAAGAATGTCAACCGAACTGTTCACATCTTGTTCAATCGATTCAGGTACTTTACTGTTCTGTTCCTTTATTTTTTATTGTTATTTTTTAACATTACACACACTGCCAATTGCCTGTGTGTGTGTGTGTGTGTGTGTGTGTGTGTGTCTGTGTCTGTGTCTGTGTGTGTGTGTGTGTGTGTGTGTGTCCACGTACTCGGCCCATGAATCTCATTCTGATACCAGGGGTTACCATTCGTGTTCTTGAACGATTATTGCATTTTTGTGCTTATCATATGTTTTGTTTTGTTTTTTTTGTGTGTGTGTTGTGTGTCATAGGTTCGTGGTCTCGTGGATGTGTGGGTCGTGTGCTGCCCACCTCGGCCACGGACGGATCTTCTGCTCCAAGTCTGACTCGGATCATGTCCTGCTGAAATAAATAAATAAAAGGTAGGCAAATAGTTAGACATACACATGGATTGATGGATGCTTTACTGATCCCCAAGGAAATAAAAGTCCCTGTGGTACAATACAACACACATCATTGACATTACAAACCAGCAAAAAGGACATGTTTGAGTTTCAACCAATGGGATTCCAAACATTTGCATACGGCCAATAGGAGAGCAGACATTTGCATACTGCTACCTCCAGCCAATAGGAGAGCAAAGATTAGCATACGTCTCATTTCAATGCCACTAATTTGAATGCCGCCTCTGGTTTTAACTCTTAACCTATGAGCAAAACCCTAACCACGCCCCCAATCCAAGGCCTAACCCCAAGCTAACCCCAGACTTACTGAAAGCTGGCACCTGCTGTTTAGGTTAGGAACTGCATCTAACCCCAAGCTAACCCCAGACTTACTGAAAGCTGGCACCTGCTGTTTAGGTTAGGAACTGCATCTAACCCCAAGCTAACCCCAGACTTACTGAAAGCTGGCACCTGCTGTTTAGGTTAGGAACTGCATCTAACCCCAAGCTAACCCCAGACTTACTGAAAGCTGGCACCTGCTGTTTAGGTTAGGAACTGCATCTAACCCCAAGCTAACCCCAGACTTACTGAAAGCTGGCACCTGCTGTTTAGGTTAGGAACTGCATCTAACCCCACATGAAATTAAGAAACCCAAATGAAAGGGCACATTTTCTGCATAATTGCACAGCTTGTAACCCTTGTAACCAATCATGGCTACATCTCTGTAGCAAGCTTTAGGAGCTGAGAAATCGATCCAAGTTTGAATTAGGGCCTGTTTATGTAGCTGCAGACAGTTCTCTTGTCCTTTATGTTCCACGTTTCCTTAATCTTAACCATCACCTAATCCCTAATTACTCTAACCCCAACCTCAATAAACCTAATCTTAACCATCACCTAATCCCTAATTACTCTAACCCCAACCTCAATAAACCTAATCTTAACCATAACCTCATTCCTAATTATTCCAACCCCAACCTCAATAAGCCTAATCTTAACCATAACCTAATCCCTAATTACTCTAACCCCAACCTCAATAAACCTAATCTTAACCATCACCTAATCCCTAATTACTCTAACCCCAACCTCAATAAACCTAATCTTAACCATCACCTAATCCCTAATTACTCTAACCCCAACCTCAATAAACCTAATCTTAACCATAACCTCATTCCTAATTATTCCAACCCCAACCTCAATAAGCCTAATCTTAACCATAACCTAATCCCTAATTACTCTAACCCCAACCTCAATAGACTCATCTCAACGATGACCTTACCCCAATTATTTACCATAACCCAACCCCTAATTACTCTAACCCTAAGCTTAATAAACCTAATTTCAACCCAATTCCCAATTATTCCAACCCCAACCACAATAAACTCCATTTCAACCATAACCCAACTCCCAATTATTCTAACCCTAATCCTAATAAACCTTCCAACTAGAACCTAACCTTCATTTACACTGTCCCCAATCACAATAAATGAAATTTCAATTATAGTTCAGTCCATAATTATATCAACTCTAACCTTAATAAACCTAATTACAACTTCAACCCAATTTCCAAGTACTTTAAATTCAATACACTGAAGCTCTACTACAACCTAATCTTTGATCATCCTAGCCCTGACCCCAAATAAACTGAATTTTAACCGCAATCTAATCACCCATCATCCTAACCCCAATTTAGATTAAAACTAGACTGACTACAACCCACCCTACCTACAATTAATTCAACTTCGACCTCAATAGATATATTTCTAACCCTGACCTACCTTAACCACCTTGACCATAAATTATACAATATAATTGATTGACCTAAAACATAATTTAAAATGGAAACCCCCAAAATAAATCGATATCCTATGTAATATTAATGAAATAAAAAAGGAATAAGGAAAAAAAGGTTATACCACAAGAGGGACACCTGAGGGCGCCACAGTCAACATGAAGTCCTCGAGGATGTTTGGGTATGGATATGGACGTTTGTGTAATATTTTTTGCCACAAGCAAACCAAGAATACACACCGTAGAGAAGTTTAAAGAGCCAAGCGCGCTGAGAACACGACGGTAAACACTTTACAACATGTGTACATAACTAAACATATACTAACACCTAACTACCAGTTTATTAACAATGAATTAATACATCGACTGATAGTGAGTGCATCATGAATTATTGATGAATTAATGATATGTATACATTAACAAATTAATGAGTGACATATGAATAGACTAGGGTTAAATTGGGCCTATTCGGTGCGTACTCTCTCTTAAGCTGGGAAGCCTCGACTTCCCGGCTTGACGGAATCCTAAGGCACCGCTCATTTTTGATCCTCTGCTGCCATCTTTTGGAATAGTCATGCCACATCACTTAGTATGATTTCAGGTTTTTCAACAGCTCGTATTCCAAAAAATACCAAACCTTGGCTACCTGATAAGTCAGAAGAATGTCAACCGAACTGTTCACATCTTGTTCAATCGATTCAGGTACTTTACTGTTCTGTTCCTTTATTTTTTATTGTTATTTTTTAACATTACACACACTGCCAATTGCCTGTGTGTGTGTGTGTGTGTGTGTGTGTGTGTGTGTCTGTGTCTGTGTCTGTGTGTGTGTGTGTGTGTGTGTGTGTCCACGTACTCGGCCCATGAATCTCATTCTGATACCAGGGGTTACCATTCGTGTTCTTGAACGATTATTGCATTTTTGTGCTTATCATATGTTTTGTTTTGTTTTTTTTGTGTGTGTGTTGTGTGTCATAGGTTCGTGGTCTCGTGGATGTGTGGGTCGTGTGCTGCCCACCTCGGCCACGGACGGATCTTCTGCTCCAAGTCTGACTCGGATCATGTCCTGCTGAAATAAATAAATAAAAGGTAGGCAAATAGTTAGACATACACATGGATTGATGGATGCTTTACTGATCCCCAAGGAAATAAAAGTCCCTGTGGTACAATACAACACACATCATTGACATTACAAACCAGCAAAAAGGACATGTTTGAGTTTCAACCAATGGGATTCCAAACATTTGCATACGGCCAATAGGAGAGCAGACATTTGCATACTGCTACCTCCAGCCAATAGGAGAGCAAAGATTAGCATACGTCTCATTTCAATGCCACTAATTTGAATGCCGCCTCTGGTTTTAACTCTTAACCTATGAGCAAAACCCTAACCACGCCCCCAATCCAAGGCCTAACCCCAAGCTAACCCCAGACTTACTGCAAGGTGGCACCTGCTGTTTAGGTTAGGAACTGCATCTAACCCCAAGCTAACCCCAGACTTACTGAAAGCTGGCACCTGCTGTTTAGGTTAGGAACTGCATCTAACCCCAAGCTAACCCCAGACTTACTGAAAGCTGGCACCTGCTGTTTAGGTTAGGAACTGCATCTAACCCCAAGCTAACCCCAGACTTACTGAAAGCTGGCACCTGCTGTTTAGGTTAGGAACTGCATCTAACCCCAAGCTAACCCCAGACTTACTGAAAGCTGGCACCTGCTGTTTAGGTTAGGAACTGCATCTAACCCCACATGAAATTAAGAAACCCAAATGAAAGGGCACATTTTCTGCATAATTGCACAGCTTGTAACCCTTGTAACCAATCATGGCTACATCTCTGTAGCAAGCTTTAGGAGCTGAGAAATCGATCCAAGTTTGAATTAGGGCCTGTTTATGTAGCTGCAGACAGTTCTCTTGTCCTTTATGTTCCACGTTTCCTTAATCTTAACCATCACCTAATCCCTAATTACTCTAACCCCAACCTCAATAAACCTAATCTTAACCATCACCTAATCCCTAATTACTCTAACCCCAACCTCAATAAACCTAATCTTAACCATAACCTCATTCCTAATTATTCCAACCCCAACCTCAATAAGCCTAATCTTAACCATAACCTAATCCCTAATTACTCTAACCCCAACCTCAATAAACCTAATCTTAACCATCACCTAATCCCTAATTACTCTAACCCCAACCTCAATAAACCTAATCTTAACCATCACCTAATCCCTAATTACTCTAACCCCAACCTCAATAAACCTAATCTTAACCATAACCTCATTCCTAATTATTCCAACCCCAACCTCAATAAGCCTAATCTTAACCATAACCTAATCCCTAATTACTCTAACCCCAACCTCAATAGACTCATCTCAACGATGACCTTACCCCAATTATTTACCATAACCCAACCCCTAATTACTCTAACCCTAAGCTTAATAAACCTAATTTCAACCCAATTCCCAATTATTCCAACCCCAACCACAATAAACTCCATTTCAACCATAACCCAACTCCCAATTATTCTAACCCTAATCCTAATAAACCTTCCAACTAGAACCTAACCTTCATTTACACTGTCCCCAATCACAATAAATGAAATTTCAATTATAGTTCAGTCCATAATTATATCAACTCTAACCTTAATAAACCTAATTACAACTTCAACCCAATTTCCAAGTACTTTAAATTCAATACACTGAAGCTCTACTACAACCTAATCTTTGATCATCCTAGCCCTGACCCCAAATAAACTGAATTTTAACCGCAATCTAATCACCCATCATCCTAACCCCAATTTAGATTAAAACTAGACTGACTACAACCCACCCTACCTACAATTAATTCAACTTCGACCTCAATAGATATATTTCTAACCCTGACCTACCTTAACCACCTTGACCATAAATTATACAATATAATTGATTGACCTAAAACATAATTTAAAATGGAAACCCCCAAAATAAATCGATATCCTATGTAATATTAATGAAATAAAAAAGGAATAAGGAAAAAAAGGTTATACCACAAGAGGGACACCTGAGGGCGCCACAGTCAACATGAAGTCCTCGAGGATGTTTGGGTATGGATATGGACGTTTGTGTAATATTTTTTGCCACAAGCAAACCAAGAATACACACCGTAGAGAAGTTTAAAGAGCCAAGCGCGCTGAGAACACGACGGTAAACACTTTACAACATGTGTACATAACTAAACATATACTAACACCTAACTACCAGTTTATTAACAATGAATTAATACATCGACTGATAGTGAGTGCATCATGAATTATTGATGAATTAATGATATGTATACATTAACAAATTAATGAGTGACATATGAATAGACTAGGGTTAAATTGGGCCTATTCGGTGCGTACTCTCTCTTAAGCTGGGAAGCCTCGACTTCCCGGCTTGACGGAATCCTAAGGCACCGCTCATTTTTGATCCTCTGCTGCCATCTTTTGGAATAGTCATGCCACATCACTTAGTATGATTTCAGGTTTTTCAACAGCTCGTATTCCAAAAAATACCAAACCTTGGCTACCTGATAAGTCAGAAGAATGTCAACCGAACTGTTCACATCTTGTTCAATCGATTCAGGTACTTTACTGTTCTGTTCCTTTATTTTTTATTGTTATTTTTTAACATTACACACACTGCCAATTGCCTGTGTGTGTGTGTGTGTGTGTGTGTGTGTGTGTGTGTGTCTGTGTCTGTGTCTGTGTGTGTGTGTGTGTGTGTGTGTGTGTCCACGTACTCGGCCCATGAATCTCATTCTGATACCAGGGGTTACCATTCGTGTTCTTGAACGATTATTGCATTTTTGTGCTTATCATATGTTTTGTTTTGTTTTTTTTGTGTGTGTGTTGTGTGTCATAGGTTCGTGGTCTCGTGGATGTGTGGGTCGTGTGCTGCCCACCTCGGCCACGGACGGATCTTCTGCTCCAAGTCTGACTCGGATCATGTCCTGCTGAAATAAATAAATAAAAGGTAGGCAAATAGTTAGACATACACATGGATTGATGGATGCTTTACTGATCCCCAAGGAAATAAAAGTCCCTGTGGTACAATACAACACACATCATTGACATTACAAACCAGCAAAAAGGACATGTTTGAGTTTCAACCAATGGGATTCCAAACATTTGCATACGGCCAATAGGAGAGCAGACATTTGCATACTGCTACCTCCAGCCAATAGGAGAGCAAAGATTAGCATACGTCTCATTTCAATGCCACTAATTTGAATGCCGCCTCTGGTTTTAACTCTTAACCTATGAGCAAAACCCTAACCACGCCCCCAATCCAAGGCCTAACCCCAAGCTAACCCCAGACTTACTGAAAGCTGGCACCTGCTGTTTAGGTTAGGAACTGCATCTAACCCCAAGCTAACCCCAGACTTACTGAAAGCTGGCACCTGCTGTTTAGGTTAGGAACTGCATCTAACCCCAAGCTAACCCCAGACTTACTGAAAGCTGGCACCTGCTGTTTAGGTTAGGAACTGCATCTAACCCCAAGCTAACCCCAGACTTACTGAAAGCTGGCACCTGCTGTTTAGGTTAGGAACTGCATCTAACCCCAAGCTAACCCCAGACTTACTGAAAGCTGGCACCTGCTGTTTAGGTTAGGAACTGCATCTAACCCCACATGAAATTAAGAAACCCAAATGAAAGGGCACATTTTCTGCATAATTGCACAGCTTGTAACCCTTGTAACCAATCATGGCTACATCTCTGTAGCAAGCTTTAGGAGCTGAGAAATCGATCCAAGTTTGAATTAGGGCCTGTTTATGTAGCTGCAGACAGTTCTCTTGTCCTTTATGTTCCACGTTTCCTTAATCTTAACCATCACCTAATCCCTAATTACTCTAACCCCAACCTCAATAAACCTAATCTTAACCATCACCTAATCCCTAATTACTCTAACCCCAACCTCAATAAACCTAATCTTAACCATAACCTCATTCCTAATTATTCCAACCCCAACCTCAATAAGCCTAATCTTAACCATAACCTAATCCCTAATTACTCTAACCCCAACCTCAATAAACCTAATCTTAACCATCACCTAATCCCTAATTACTCTAACCCCAACCTCAATAAACCTAATCTTAACCATCACCTAATCCCTAATTACTCTAACCCCAACCTCAATAAACCTAATCTTAACCATAACCTCATTCCTAATTATTCCAACCCCAACCTCAATAAGCCTAATCTTAACCATAACCTAATCCCTAATTACTCTAACCCCAACCTCAATAGACTCATCTCAACGATGACCTTACCCCAATTATTTATCATAACCCAACCCCTAATTACTCTAACCCTAAGCTTAATAAACCTAATTTCAACCCA
Source organism: Trichomycterus rosablanca (assembly GCF_030014385.1). Classification (NCBI taxonomy): domain Eukaryota; kingdom Metazoa; phylum Chordata; class Actinopteri; order Siluriformes; family Trichomycteridae; genus Trichomycterus; species Trichomycterus rosablanca. Next base: position 239,282 of record NW_026947251.1, read on the forward strand.
ATTCCCAATTATTCCAACCCCAACCACAATAAACTCCATTTCAACCATAACCCAACTCCCAATTATTCTAACCCTAATCCTAATAAACCTTCCAACTAGAACCTAACCTTCATTTACACTGTCCCCAATCACAATAAATGAAATTTCAATTATAGTTCAGTCCATAATTATATCAACTCTAACCTTAATAAACCTAATTACAACTTCAACCCAATTTCCAAGTACTTTAAATTCAATACACTGAAGCTCTACTACAACCTAATCTTTGATCATCCTAGCCCTGACCCCAAATAAACTGAATTTTAACCGCAATCTAATCACCCATCATCCTAACCCCAATTTAGATTAAAACTAGACTGACTACAACCCACCCTACCTACAATTAATTCAACTTCGACCTCAATAGATATATTTCTAACCCTGACCTACCTTAACCACCTTGACCATAAATTATACAATATAATTGATTGACCTAAAACATAATTTAAAATGGAAACCCCCAAAATAAATCGATATCCTATGTAATATTAATGAAATAAAAAAGGAATAAGGAAAAAAAGGTTATACCACAAGAGGGACACCTGAGGGCGCCACAGTCAACATGAAGTCCTCGAGGATGTTTGGGTATGGATATGGACGTTTGTGTAATATTTTTTGCCACAAGCAAACCAAGAATACACACCGTAGAGAAGTTTAAAGAGCCAAGCGCGCTGAGAACACGACGGTAAACACTTTACAACATGTGTACATAACTAAACATATACTAACACCTAACTACCAGTTTATTAACAATGAATTAATACATCGACTGATAGTGAGTGCATCATGAATTATTGATGAATTAATGATATGTATACATTAACAAATTAATGAGTGACATATGAATAGACTAGGGTTAAATTGGGCCTATTCGGTGCGTACTCTCTCTTAAGCTGGGAAGCCTCGACTTCCCGGCTTGACGGAATCCTAAGGCACCGCTCATTTTTGATCCTCTGCTGCCATCTTTTGGAATAGTCATGCCACATCACTTAGTATGATTTCAGGTTTTTCAACAGCTCGTATTCCAAAAAATACCAAACCTTGGCTACCTGATAAGTCAGAAGAATGTCAACCGAACTGTTCACATCTTGTTCAATCGATTCAGGTACTTTACTGTTCTGTTCCTTTATTTTTTATTGTTATTTTTTAACATTACACACACTGCCAATTGCCTGTGTGTGTGTGTGTGTGTGTGTGTGTGTGTGTGTGTGTCTGTGTCTGTGTCTGTGTGTGTGTGTGTGTGTGTGTGTGTGTCCACGTACTCGGCCCATGAATCTCATTCTGATACCAGGGGTTACCATTCGTGTTCTTGAACGATTATTGCATTTTTGTGCTTATCATATGTTTTGTTTTGTTTTTTTTGTGTGTGTGTTGTGTGTCATAGGTTCGTGGTCTCGTGGATGTGTGGGTCGTGTGCTGCCCACCTCGGCCACGGACGGATCTTCTGCTCCAAGTCTGACTCGGATCATGTCCTGCTGAAATAAATAAATAAAAGGTAGGCAAATAGTTAGACATACACATGGATTGATGGATGCTTTACTGATCCCCAAGGAAATAAAAGTCCCTGTGGTACAATACAACACACATCATTGACATTACAAACCAGCAAAAAGGACATGTTTGAGTTTCAACCAATGGGATTCCAAACATTTGCATACGGCCAATAGGAGAGCAGACATTTGCATACTGCTACCTCCAGCCAATAGGAGAGCAAAGATTAGCATACGTCTCATTTCAATGCCACTAATTTGAATGCCGCCTCTGGTTTTAACTCTTAACCTATGAGCAAAACCCTAACCACGCCCCCAATCCAAGGCCTAACCCCAAGCTAACCCCAGACTTACTGAAAGCTGGCACCTGCTGTTTAGGTTAGGAACTGCATCTAACCCCAAGCTAACCCCAGACTTACTGAAAGCTGGCACCTGCTGTTTAGGTTAGGAACTGCATCTAACCCCAAGCTAACCCCAGACTTACTGAAAGCTGGCACCTGCTGTTTAGGTTAGGAACTGCATCTAACCCCAAGCTAACCCCAGACTTACTGAAAGCTGGCACCTGCTGTTTAGGTTAGGAACTGCATCTAACCCCAAGCTAACCCCAGACTTACTGAAAGCTGGCACCTGCTGTTTAGGTTAGGAACTGCATCTAACCCCACATGAAATTAAGAAACCCAAATGAAAGGGCACATTTTCTGCATAATTGCACAGCTTGTAACCCTTGTAACCAATCATGGCTACATCTCTGTAGCAAGCTTTAGGAGCTGAGAAATCGATCCAAGTTTGAATTAGGGCCTGTTTATGTAGCTGCAGACAGTTCTCTTGTCCTTTATGTTCCACGTTTCCTTAATCTTAACCATCACCTAATCCCTAATTACTCTAACCCCAACCTCAATAAACCTAATCTTAACCATCACCTAATCCCTAATTACTCTAACCCCAACCTCAATAAACCTAATCTTAACCATAACCTCATTCCTAATTATTCCAACCCCAACCTCAATAAGCCTAATCTTAACCATAACCTAATCCCTAATTACTCTAACCCCAACCTCAATAAACCTAATCTTAACCATCACCTAATCCCTAATTACTCTAACCCCAACCTCAATAAACCTAATCTTAACCATCACCTAATCCCTAATTACTCTAACCCCAACCTCAATAAACCTAATCTTAACCATAACCTCATTCCTAATTATTCCAACCCCAACCTCAATAAGCCTAATCTTAACCATAACCTAATCCCTAATTACTCTAACCCCAACCTCAATAGACTCATCTCAACGATGACCTTACCCCAATTATTTACCATAACCCAACCCCTAATTACTCTAACCCTAAGCTTAATAAACCTAATTTCAACCCAATTCCCAATTATTCCAACCCCAACCACAATAAACTCCATTTCAACCATAACCCAACTCCCAATTATTCTAACCCTAATCCTAATAAACCTTCCAACTAGAACCTAACCTTCATTTACACTGTCCCCAATCACAATAAATGAAATTTCAATTATAGTTCAGTCCATAATTATATCAACTCTAACCTTAATAAACCTAATTACAACTTCAACCCAATTTCCAAGTACTTTAAATTCAATACACTGAAGCTCTACTACAACCTAATCTTTGATCATCCTAGCCCTGACCCCAAATAAACTGAATTTTAACCGCAATCTAATCACCCATCATCCTAACCCCAATTTAGATTAAAACTAGACTGACTACAACCCACCCTACCTACAATTAATTCAACTTCGACCTCAATAGATATATTTCTAACCCTGACCTACCTTAACCACCTTGACCATAAATTATACAATATAATTGATTGACCTAAAACATAATTTAAAATGGAAACCCCCAAAATAAATCGATATCCTATGTAATATTAATGAAATAAAAAAGGAATAAGGAAAAAAAGGTTATACCACAAGAGGGACACCTGAGGGCGCCACAGTCAACATGAAGTCCTCGAGGATGTTTGGGTATGGATATGGACGTTTGTGTAATATTTTTTGCCACAAGCAAACCAAGAATACACACCGTAGAGAAGTTTAAAGAGCCAAGCGCGCTGAGAACACGACGGTAAACACTTTACAACATGTGTACATAACTAAACATATACTAACACCTAACTACCAGTTTATTAACAATGAATTAATACATCGACTGATAGTGAGTGCATCATGAATTATTGATGAATTAATGATATGTATACATTAACAAATTAATGAGTGACATATGAATAGACTAGGGTTAAATTGGGCCTATTCGGTGCGTACTCTCTCTTAAGCTGGGAAGCCTCGACTTCCCGGCTTGACGGAATCCTAAGGCACCGCTCATTTTTGATCCTCTGCTGCCATCTTTTGGAATAGTCATGCCACATCACTTAGTATGATTTCAGGTTTTTCAACAGCTCGTATTCCAAAAAATACCAAACCTTGGCTACCTGATAAGTCAGAAGAATGTCAACCGAACTGTTCACATCTTGTTCAATCGATTCAGGTACTTTACTGTTCTGTTCCTTTATTTTTTATTGTTATTTTTTAACATTACACACACTGCCAATTGCCTGTGTGTGTGTGTGTGTGTGTGTGTGTGTGTGTGTGTGTCTGTGTCTGTGTCTGTGTGTGTGTGTGTGTGTGTGTGTGTGTCCACGTACTCGGCCCATGAATCTCATTCTGATACCAGGGGTTACCATTCGTGTTCTTGAACGATTATTGCATTTTTGTGCTTATCATATGTTTTGTTTTGTTTTTTTTGTGTGTGTGTTGTGTGTCATAGGTTCGTGGTCTCGTGGATGTGTGGGTCGTGTGCTGCCCACCTCGGCCACGGACGGATCTTCTGCTCCAAGTCTGACTCGGATCATGTCCTGCTGAAATAAATAAATAAAAGGTAGGCAAATAGTTAGACATACACATGGATTGATGGATGCTTTACTGATCCCCAAGGAAATAAAAGTCCCTGTGGTACAATACAACACACATCATTGACATTACAAACCAGCAAAAAGGACATGTTTGAGTTTCAACCAATGGGATTCCAAACATTTGCATACGGCCAATAGGAGAGCAGACATTTGCATACTGCTACCTCCAGCCAATAGGAGAGCAAAGATTAGCATACGTCTCATTTCAATGCCACTAATTTGAATGCCGCCTCTGGTTTTAACTCTTAACCTATGAGCAAAACCCTAACCACGCCCCCAATCCAAGGCCTAACCCCAAGCTAACCCCAGACTTACTGAAAGCTGGCACCTGCTGTTTAGGTTAGGAACTGCATCTAACCCCAAGCTAACCCCAGACTTACTGAAAGCTGGCACCTGCTGTTTAGGTTAGGAACTGCATCTAACCCCAAGCTAACCCCAGACTTACTGAAAGCTGGCACCTGCTGTTTAGGTTAGGAACTGCATCTAACCCCAAGCTAACCCCAGACTTACTGAAAGCTGGCACCTGCTGTTTAGGTTAGGAACTGCATCTAACCCCAAGCTAACCCCAGACTTACTGAAAGCTGGCACCTGCTGTTTAGGTTAGGAACTGCATCTAACCCCACATGAAATTAAGAAACCCAAATGAAAGGGCACATTTTCTGCATAATTGCACAGCTTGTAACCCTTGTAACCAATCATGGCTACATCTCTGTAGCAAGCTTTAGGAGCTGAGAAATCGATCCAAGTTTGAATTAGGGCCTGTTTATGTAGCTGCAGACAGTTCTCTTGTCCTTTATGTTCCACGTTTCCTTAATCTTAACCATCACCTAATCCCTAATTACTCTAACCCCAACCTCAATAAACCTAATCTTAACCATCACCTAATCCCTAATTACTCTAACCCCAACCTCAATAAACCTAATCTTAACCATAACCTCATTCCTAATTATTCCAACCCCAACCTCAATAAGCCTAATCTTAACCATAACCTAATCCCTAATTACTCTAACCCCAACCTCAATAAACCTAATCTTAACCATCACCTAATCCCTAATTACTCTAACCCCAACCTCAATAAACCTAATCTTAACCATCACCTAATCCCTAATTACTCTAACCCCAACCTCAATAAACCTAATCTTAACCATAACCTCATTCCTAATTATTCCAACCCCAACCTCAATAAGCCTAATCTTAACCATAACCTAATCCCTAATTACTCTAACCCCAACCTCAATAGACTCATCTCAACGATGACCTTACCCCAATTATTTACCATAACCCAACCCCTAATTACTCTAACCCTAAGCTTAATAAACCTAATTTCAACCCAATTCCCAATTATTCCAACCCCAACCACAATAAACTCCATTTCAACCATAACCCAACTCCCAATTATTCTAACCCTAATCCTAATAAACCTTCCAACTAGAACCTAACCTTCATTTACACTGTCCCCAATCACAATAAATGAAATTTCAATTATAGTTCAGTCCATAATTATATCAACTCTAACCTTAATAAACCTAATTACAACTTCAACCCAATTTCCAAGTACTTTAAATTCAATACACTGAAGCTCTACTACAACCTAATCTTTGATCATCCTAGCCCTGACCCCAAATAAACTGAATTTTAACCGCAATCTAATCACCCATCATCCTAACCCCAATTTAGATTAAAACTAGACTGACTACAACCCACCCTACCTACAATTAATTCAACTTCGACCTCAATAGATATATTTCTAACCCTGACCTACCTTAACCACCTTGACCATAAATTATACAATATAATTGATTGACCTAAAACATAATTTAAAATGGAAACCCCCAAAATAAATCGATATCCTATGTAATATTAATGAAATAAAAAAGGAATAAGGAAAAAAAGGTTATACCACAAGAGGGACACCTGAGGGCGCCACAGTCAACATGAAGTCCTCGAGGATGTTTGGGTATGGATATGGACGTTTGTGTAATATTTTTTGCCACAAGCAAACCAAGAATACACACCGTAGAGAAGTTTAAAGAGCCAAGCGCGCTGAGAACACGACGGTAAACACTTTACAACATGTGTACATAACTAAACATATACTAACACCTAACTACCAGTTTATTAACAATGAATTAATACATCGACTGATAGTGAGTGCATCATGAATTATTGATGAATTAATGATATGTATACATTAACAAATTAATGAGTGACATATGAATAGACTAGGGTTAAATTGGGCCTATTCGGTGCGTACTCTCTCTTAAGCTGGGAAGCCTCGACTTCCCGGCTTGACGGAATCCTAAGGCACCGCTCATTTTTGATCCTCTGCTGCCATCTTTTGGAATAGTCATGCCACATCACTTAGTATGATTTCAGGTTTTTCAACAGCTCGTATTCCAAAAAATACCAAACCTTGGCTACCTGATAAGTCAGAAGAATGTCAACCGAACTGTTCACATCTTGTTCAATCGATTCAGGTACTTTACTGTTCTGTTCCTTTATTTTTTATTGTTATTTTTTAACATTACACACACTGCCAATTGCCTGTGTGTGTGTGTGTGTGTGTGTGTGTGTGTGTGTGTGTCTGTGTCTGTGTCTGTGTGTGTGTGTGTGTGTGTGTGTGTGTCCACGTACTCGGCCCATGAATCTCATTCTGATACCAGGGGTTACCATTCGTGTTCTTGAACGATTATTGCATTTTTGTGCTTATCATATGTTTTGTTTTGTTTTTTTTGTGTGTGTGTTGTGTGTCATAGGTTCGTGGTCTCGTGGATGTGTGGGTCGTGTGCTGCCCACCTCGGCCACGGACGGATCTTCTGCTCCAAGTCTGACTCGGATCATGTCCTGCTGAAATAAATAAATAAAAGGTAGGCAAATAGTTAGACATACACATGGATTGATGGATGCTTTACTGATCCCCAAGGAAATAAAAGTCCCTGTGGTACAATACAACACACATCATTGACATTACAAACCAGCAAAAAGGACATGTTTGAGTTTCAACCAATGGGATTCCAAACATTTGCATACGGCCAATAGGAGAGCAGACATTTGCATACTGCTACCTCCAGCCAATAGGAGAGCAAAGATTAGCATACGTCTCATTTCAATGCCACTAATTTGAATGCCGCCTCTGGTTTTAACTCTTAACCTAACCCTAACCCTAACCCTAACCCTAACCCTAACCCTAACCCTAACCCTAATCTTAACCATCACCTAATCCCTAATTATTCTAACCCCAACCTCAATAAACCTAATCTTAACCATTACCTAATCCCTAATTATTCTAACCCCAACCTCAATAAACCTAATCTTAACCATTACCTAATCCCTAATTACTCTAACCCCAACCTCAATAAACCTAATCTTAACCATTACCTAATCCCTAATTACTCTAACCCCAACCTCAATAAACCTAATCTTAACCATAACCTCATTCCTAATTATTCCAACCCCAACCTCAATAAGCCTAATCTTAACCATAACCTAATCCCTAATTACTCTAACCCCAACCTCAATAAACCTAATCTTAACCATTACCTAATCCCTAATTACTCTAACCCCAACCTCAATAAACCTAATCTTAACCATAACCTAATCTTAACCATCACCTAATCCCTAATTACTCTAACCCCAACCTCAATAAACCTAATCTTAACCATCACCTAATCCCTAATTACTCTAACCCCAACCTCAATAAACCTAATCTTAACCATAACCTCATTTCTAATTATTCCAACCCCAACCTCAATAAGCCTAATCTTAACCATAACCTAATCCCTAATTATTCTAACCCCAACCTCAATAGACTCATCTCAACGATGACCTTACCCCAATTATTTACCATAACCCAACCCCTAATTACTCTAACCCTAAGCTTAATAAACCTAATTTCAACCCAATTCCCAATTATTCCCGTATCTCGGACGCCTTTAGGACCAGGGTCACGGGGCTCCGATATGTCGCTCGTGCCTACGCGCGGTCCGTCGTACTCTGGTCCGGTGGGCCTACGACATCCGGTTCCCTCGCGGGACCTCCGCACGTCGTCTGGGGCCTGACGACTACTCGCGTACGCGTCGGGGCCCGTGTCTCGGCCGCCTTTCGGACCACGGTGACGGGGCTCCGATATGTCGCTCGTGGCCGGGCCCCCTCCGACGTGCTCGGTTTCGGTGCGCCTACGTCCTACGGTTCCGCCGCGGGACCCCGAAACGTGGTTTTTTGGGCCTACTCGCGTACGCGTCGGGGGCCCGTATCTCGGCCGTCTTTCCACGCGGGACCGCGGGGCTCCGATATGTCGCTGGTAGGTTGGACCTGCACGCCCTGTGCGATTTTGGAGGTCCTACGACGTTTCTTCGAATTTTCCCGATTATTTGACTGAGTGTAGACTAGGGTCAGATCGGCCGCATTCTCTTAATCCGGGAACCTTGCACCATATGGTCGCTGCTTCCCGGCTTAAGGATCTGACCTCTGCAGGGCATGTTCGGAACTGCATCGACATTAAGAAAAGGAAATAAGAAACCCGATGAAACGGCACATTTTCCAGTGTTAGTGCACAGCTTGAAGTTTGTTCTTCTGACCAATCGTTGCTACATCTATGCTGTAGCAGCCTCAAGAGCTGAGAAATCCCATTTTGAATGAATTAAAAGTCAATCGGCGTCTATCCCAGTGGGTTCGGACACCAGCTCTGAATATCCTTCATGAACATAATATCATTGTATGTTGTGTTTGTCTGGATTGAGCTTTTTACATGAAATTATTTACACACTTTATGAACAGATTTTGGAAAGCTCTTTCACTTTGCATTGGAAACACTACATTTCAAGCCGACCACTTCTCCCTGCTCACAGCTGGAAACGCACCGCTCGTTTTTAACCCTCTGCTGCCATCTACTGGACGTTTTCGGTTACAACGTCCTCATGTACTTTTAGAAGTCATACAGCACCAGTTTGTAGGACTTTCAAGGTAGAATGAACCACCTCGTACCCCCCCAACGACACCAGCTATCTTTTTTTGTACCCCCACTGCCTAATTACTTTTACTGGGCTCCAATCTTTAAGTCAGAAGAATGTCAACCGATTTTTGTACCTCATTACAAAACAAACCCCAAGCTAACCCCAGACTTACTGCAAGGTGGCACCTGCTGTTTAGGTTAGGAACTGCATCTAACCCCAAGCTAACCCCAGACTTACTGAAAGCTGGCACCTGCTGTTTAGGTTAGGAACTGCATCTAACCCCAAGCTAACCCCAGACTTACTGAAAGCTGGCACCTGCTGTTTAGGTTAGGAACTGCATCTAACCCCAAGCTAACCCCAGACTTACTGCAAGGTGGCACCTGCTGTTTAGGTTAGGAACTGCATCTAACCCCAAGCTAACCCCAGACTTACTGAAAGCTGGCACCTGCTGTTTAGGTTAGGAACTGCATCTAACCCCACATGAAATTAAGAAACCCAAATGAAAGGGCACATTTTCTGCATAATTGCACAGCTTGTAACCCTTGTAACCAATCATGGCTACATCTCTGTAGCAAGCTTTAGGAGCTGAGAAATCGATCCAAGTTTGAATTAGGGCCTGTTTATGTAGCTGCAGACAGTTCTCTTGTCCTTTATGTTCCACGTTTCCTTAATCTTAACCATCACCTAATCCCTAATTACTCTAACCCCAACCTCAATAAACCTAATCTTAACCATCACCTAATCCCTAATTACTCTAACCCCAACCTCAATAAACCTAATCTTAACCATAACCTCATTCCTAATTATTCCAACCCCAACCTCAATAAGCCTAATCTTAACCATAACCGAATCCCTAATTACTCTAACCCCAACCTCAATAGACTCATCTCAACGATGACCTTACCCCAATTATTTACCATGACCCAACCCCTAATTACTCTAACCCTAAGCTTAATAAACCTAATTTCAACCCAATTCCCAATTATTCCAACCCCAACCACAATAAACTCCATTTCAACCATAACCCAACTCCCAATTATTCTAACCCTAATCCTAATAAACCTTCCAACTAGAACCTAACCTTCATTTACACTGTCCCCAATCACAATAAATGAAATTTCAATTATAGTTCAGTCCATAATTATATCAACTCTAACCTTAATAAACCTAATTACAACTTCAACCCAATTTCCAAGTACTTTAAATTCAATACACTGAAGCTCTACTACAACCTAATCTTTGATCATCCTAGCCCTGACCCCAAATAAACTGAATTTTAACCGCAATCTAATCACCCATCATCCTAACCCCAATTTAGATTAAAACTAGACTGACTACAACCCACCCTACCTACAATTAATTCAACTTCGACCTCAATAGATATATTTCTAACCCTGACCTACCTTAACCACCTTGACCATAAATTATACAATATAATTGATTGACCTAAAACATAATTTAAAATGGAAACCCCCAAAATCAATCGATATCCTATGTAATATTAATGAAATAAAAAAGGAATAAGGAAAAAAAGGTTATACCACAAGAGGGACACCTGAGGGCGCCACAGTCAACATGAAGTCCTCGAGGATGTTTGGGTATGGATATGGACGTTTGTGTAATATTTTTTGCCACAAGCAAACCAAGAATACACACCGTAGAGAAGTTTAAAGAGCCAAGCGCGCTGAGAACACGACGGTAAACACTTTACAACATGTGTACATAACTAAACATATACTAACACCTAACTACCAGTTTATTAACAATGAATTAATACATCGACTGATAGTGAGTGCATCATGAATTATTGATGAATTAATGATATGTATACATTAACAAATTAATGAGTGACATATGAATAGACTAGGGTTAAATTGGGCCTATTCGGTGCGTACTCTCTCTTAAGCTGGGAAGCCTCGACTTCCCGGCTTGACGGAATCCTAAGGCACCGCTCATTTTTGATCCTCTGCTGCCATCTTTTGGAATAGTCATGCCACATCACTTAGTATGATTTCAGGTTTTTCAACAGCTCATATTCCAAAAAATACCAAACCTTGGCTACCTGATAAGTCAGAAGAATGTCAACCGAACTGTTCACATCTTGTTCAATCGATTCAGGTACTTTACTGTTCTGTTCCTTTATTTTTTATTGTTATTTTTTAACATTACACACACTGCCAATTGCCTGTGTGTGTGTGTGTGTGTGTGTGTGTGTGTGTGTCTGTGTCTGTGTCTGTGTGTGTGTGTGTGTGTGTGTGTGTCCACGTACTCGGCCCATGAATCTCATTCTGATACCAGGGGTTACCATTCGTGTTCTTGAACGATTATTGCATTTTTGTGCTTATCATATGTTTTGTTTTGTTTTTTTTGTGTGTGTGTTGTGTGTCATAGGTTCGTGGTCTCGTGGATGTGTGGGTCGTGTGCTGCCCACCTCGGCCACGGACGGATCTTCTGCTCCAAGTCTGACTCGGATCATGTCCTGCTGAAATAAATAAATAAAAGGTAGGCAAATAGTTAGACATACACATGGATTGATGGATGCTTTACTGATCCCCAAGGAAATAAAAGTCCCTGTGGTACAATACAACACACATCATTGACATTACAAACCAGCAAAAAGGACATGTTTGAGTTTCAACCAATGGGATTCCAAACATTTGCATACGGCCAATAGGAGAGCAGACATTTGCATACTGCTACCTCCAGCCAATAGGAGAGCAAAGATTAGCATACGTCTCATTTCAATGCCACTAATTTGAATGCCGCCTCTGGTTTTAACTCTTAACCTATGAGCAAAACCCTAACCACGCCCCCAATCCAAGGCCTAACCCCAAGCTAACCCCAGACTTACTGAAAGCTGGCACCTGCTGTTTAGGTTAGGAACTGCATCTAACCCCAAGCTAACCCCAGACTTACTGAAAGCTGGCACCTGCTGTTTAGGTTAGGAACTGCATCTAACCCCAAGCTAACCCCAGACTTACTGAAAGCTGGCACCTGCTGTTTAGGTTAGGAACTGCATCTAACCCCAAGCTAACCCCAGACTTACTGAAAGCTGGCACCTGCTGTTTAGGTTAGGAACTGCATCTAACCCCAAGCTAACCCCAGACTTACTGAAAGCTGGCACCTGCTGTTTAGGTTAGGAACTGCATCTAACCCCACATGAAATTAAGAAACCCAAATGAAAGGGCACATTTTCTGCATAATTGCACAGCTTGTAACCCTTGTAACCAATCATGGCTACATCTCTGTAGCAAGCTTTAGGAGCTGAGAAATCGATCCAAGTTTGAATTAGGGCCTGTTTATGTAGCTGCAGACAGTTCTCTTGTCCTTTATGTTCCACGTTTCCTTAATCTTAACCATCACCTAATCCCTAATTACTCTAACCCCAACCTCAATAAACCTAATCTTAACCATCACCTAATCCCTAATTACTCTAACCCCAACCTCAATAAACCTAATCTTAACCATAACCTCATTCCTAATTATTCCAACCCCAACCTCAATAAGCCTAATCTTAACCATAACCTAATCCCTAATTACTCTAACCCCAACCTCAATAAACCTAATCTTAACCATCACCTAATCCCTAATTACTCTAACCCCAACCTCAATAAACCTAATCTTAACCATCACCTAATCCCTAATTACTCTAACCCCAACCTCAATAAACCTAATCTTAACCATAACCTCATTCCTAATTATTCCAACCCCAACCTCAATAAGCCTAATCTTAACCATAAATCCCTAATTACTCTAACCCCAACCTCAATAGACTCATCTCAACGATGACCTTACCCCAATTATTTACCATAACCCAACCCCTAATTACTCTAACCCTAAGCTTAATAAACCTAATTTCAACCCAATTCCCAATTATTCCAACCCCAACCACAATAAACTCCATTTCAACCATAACCCAACTCCCAATTATTCTAACCCTAATCCTAATAAACCTTCCAACTAGAACCTAACCTTCATTTACACTGTCCCCAATCACAATAAATGAAATTTCAATTATAGTTCAGTCCATAATTATATCAACTCTAACCTTAATAAACCTAATTACAACTTCAACCCAATTTCCAAGTACTTTAAATTCAATACACTGAAGCTCTACTACAACCTAATCTTTGATCATCCTAGCCCTGACCCCAAATAAACTGAATTTTAACCGCAATCTAATCACCCATCATCCTAACCCCAATTTAGATTAAAACTAGACTGACTACAACCCACCCTACCTACAATTAATTCAACTTCGACCTCAATAGATATATTTCTAACCCTGACCTACCTTAACCACCTTGACCATAAATTATACAATATAATTGATTGACCTAAAACATAATTTAAAATGGAAACCCCCAAAATAAATCGATATCCTATGTAATATTAATGAAATAAAAAAGGAATAAGGAAAAAAAGGTTATACCACAAGAGGGACACCTGAGGGCGCCACAGTCAACATGAAGTCCTCGAGGATGTTTGGGTATGGATATGGACGTTTGTGTAATATTTTTTGCCACAAGCAAACCAAGAATACACACCGTAGAGAAGTTTAAAGAGCCAAGCGCGCTGAGAACACGACGGTAAACACTTTACAACATGTGTACATAACTAAACATATACTAACACCTAACTACCAGTTTATTAACAATGAATTAATACATCGACTGATAGTGAGTGCATCATGAATTATTGATGAATTAATGATATGTATACATTAACAAATTAATGAGTGACATATGAATAGACTAGGGTTAAATTGGGCCTATTCGGTGCGTACTCTCTCTTAAGCTGGGAAGCCTCGACTTCCCGGCTTGACGGAATCCTAAGGCACCGCTCATTTTTGATCCTCTGCTGCCATCTTTTGGAATAGTCATGCCACATCACTTAGTATGATTTCAGGTTTTTCAACAGCTCGTATTCCAAAAAATACCAAACCTTGGCTACCTGATAAGTCAGAAGAATGTCAACCGAACTGTTCACATCTTGTTCAATCGATTCAGGTACTTTACTGTTCTGTTCCTTTATTTTTTATTGTTATTTTTTAACATTACACACACTGCCAATTGCCTGTGTGTGTGTGTGTGTGTGTGTGTGTGTGTGTGTGTGTCTGTGTCTGTGTCTGTGTGTGTGTGTGTGTGTGTGTGTGTCCACGTACTCGGCCCATGAATCTCATTCTGATACCAGGGGTTACCATTCGTGTTCTTGAACGATTATTGCATTTTTGTGCTTATCATATGTTTTGTTTTGTTTTTTTTGTGTGTGTGTTGTGTGTCATAGGTTCGTGGTCTCGTGGATGTGTGGGTCGTGTGCTGCCCACCTCGGCCACGGACGGATCTTCTGCTCCAAGTCTGACTCGGATCATGTCCTGCTGAAATAAATAAATAAAAGGTAGGCAAATAGTTAGACATACACATGGATTGATGGATGCTTTACTGATCCCCAAGGAAATAAAAGTCCCTGTGGTACAATACAACACACATCATTGACATTACAAACCAGCAAAAAGGACATGTTTGAGTTTCAACCAATGGGATTCCAAACATTTGCATACGGCCAATAGGAGAGCAGACATTTGCATACTGCTACCTCCAGCCAATAGGAGAGCAAAGATTAGCATACGTCTCATTTCAATGCCACTAATTTGAATGCCGCCTCTGGTTTTAACTCTTAACCTATGAGCAAAACCCTAACCACGCCCCCAATCCAAGGCCTAACCCCAAGCTAACCCCAGACTTACTGCAAGGTGGCACCTGCTGTTTAGGTTAGGAACTGCATCTAACCCCAAGCTAACCCCAGACTTACTGAAAGCTGGCACCTGCTGTTTAGGTTAGGAACTGCATCTAACCCCAAGCTAACCCCAGACTTACTGAAAGCTGGCACCTGCTGTTTAGGTTAGGAACTGCATCTAACCCCAAGCTAACCCCAGACTTACTGAAAGCTGGCACCTGCTGTTTAGGTTAGGAACTGCATCTAACCCCAAGCTAACCCCAGACTTACTGAAAGCTGGCACCTGCTGTTTAGGTTAGGAACTGCATCTAACCCCACATGAAATTAAGAAACCCAAATGAAAGGGCACATTTTCTGCATAATTGCACAGCTTGTAACCCTTGTAACCAATCATGGCTACATCTCTGTAGCAAGCTTTAGGAGCTGAGAAATCGATCCAAGTTTGAATTAGGGCCTGTTTATGTAGCTGCAGACAGTTCTCTTGTCCTTTATGTTCCACGTTTCCTTAATCTTAACCATCACCTAATCCCTAATTACTCTAACCCCAACCTCAATAAACCTAATCTTAACCATCACCTAATCCCTAATTACTCTAACCCCAACCTCAATAAACCTAATCTTAACCATAACCTCATTCCTAATTATTCCAACCCCAACCTCAATAAGCCTAATCTTAACCATAACCTAATCCCTAATTACTCTAACCCCAACCTCAATAAACCTAATCTTAACCATCACCTAATCCCTAATTACTCTAACCCCAACCTCAATAAACCTAATCTTAACCATCACCTAATCCCTAATTACTCTAACCCCAACCTCAATAAACCTAATCTTAACCATAACCTCATTCCTAATTATTCCAACCCCAACCTCAATAAGCCTAATCTTAACCATAACCTAATCCCTAATTACTCTAACCCCAACCTCAATAGACTCATCTCAACGATGACCTTACCCCAATTATTTACCATAACCCAACCCCTAATTACTCTAACCCTAAGCTTAATAAACCTAATTTCAACCCAATTCCCAATTATTCCAACCCCAACCACAATAAACTCCATTTCAACCATAACCCAACTCCCAATTATTCTAACCCTAATCCTAATAAACCTTCCAACTAGAACCTAACCTTCATTTACACTGTCCCCAATCACAATAAATGAAATTTCAATTATAGTTCAGTCCATAATTATATCAACTCTAACCTTAATAAACCTAATTACAACTTCAACCCAATTTCCAAGTACTTTAAATTCAATACACTGAAGCTCTACTACAACCTAATCTTTGATCATCCTAGCCCTGACCCCAAATAAACTGAATTTTAACCGCAATCTAATCACCCATCATCCTAACCCCAATTTAGATTAAAACTAGACTGACTACAACCCACCCTACCTACAATTAATTCAACTTCGACCTCAATAGATATATTTCTAACCCTGACCTACCTTAACCACCTTGACCATAAATTATACAATATAATTGATTGACCTAAAACATAATTTAAAATGGAAACCCCCAAAATAAATCGATATCCTATGTAATATTAATGAAATAAAAAAGGAATAAGGAAAAAAAGGTTATACCACAAGAGGGACACCTGAGGGCGCCACAGTCAACATGAAGTCCTCGAGGATGTTTGGGTATGGATATGGACGTTTGTGTAATATTTTTTGCCACAAGCAAACCAAGAATACACACCGTAGAGAAGTTTAAAGAGCCAAGCGCGCTGAGAACACGACGGTAAACACTTTACAACATGTGTACATAACTAAACATATACTAACACCTAACTACCAGTTTATTAACAATGAATTAATACATCGACTGATAGTGAGTGCATCATGAATTATTGATGAATTAATGATATGTATACATTAACAAATTAATGAGTGACATATGAATAGACTAGGGTTAAATTGGGCCTATTCGGTGCGTACTCTCTCTTAAGCTGGGAAGCCTCGACTTCCCGGCTTGACGGAATCCTAAGGCACCGCTCATTTTTGATCCTCTGCTGCCATCTTTTGGAATAGTCATGCCACATCACTTAGTATGATTTCAGGTTTTTCAACAGCTCATATTCCAAAAAATACCAAACCTTGGCTACCTGATAAGTCAGAAGAATGTCAACCGAACTGTTCACATCTTGTTCAATCGATTCAGGTACTTTACTGTTCTGTTCCTTTATTTTTTATTGTTATTTTTTAACATTACACACACTGCCAATTGCCTGTGTGTGTGTGTGTGTGTGTGTGTGTCTGTGTCTGTGTCTGTGTGTGTGTGTGTGTGTGTGTGTGTCCACGTACTCGGCCCATGAATCTCATTCTGATACCAGGGGTTACCATTCGTGTTCTTGAACGATTATTGCATTTTTGTGCTTATCATATGTTTTGTTTTGTTTTTTTTGTGTGTGTGTTGTGTGTCATAGGTTCGTGGTCTCGTGGATGTGTGGGTCGTGTGCTGCCCACCTCGGCCACGGACGGATCTTCTGCTCCAAGTCTGACTCGGATCATGTCCTGCTGAAATAAATAAATAAAAGGTAGGCAAATAGTTAGACATACACATGGATTGATGGATGCTTTACTGATCCCCAAGGAAATAAAAGTCCCTGTGGTACAATACAACACACATCATTGACATTACAAACCAGCAAAAAGGACATGTTTGAGTTTCAACCAATGGGATTCCAAACATTTGCATACGGCCAATAGGAGAGCAGACATTTGCATACTGCTACCTCCAGCCAATAGGAGAGCAAAGATTAGCATACGTCTCATTTCAATGCCACTAATTTGAATGCCGCCTCTGGTTTTAACTCTTAACCTAACCCTAACCCTAACCCTAACCCTAACCCTAACCCTAACCCTAACCCTAACCCTAGCTGGCACCTGCTGTTTAGGTTAGGAACTGCATCTAACCCCAAGCTAACCCCAGACTTACTGCAAGGTGGCACCTGCTGTTTAGGTTAGGAACTGCATCTAACCCCAAGCTAACCCCAGACTTACTGAAAGCTGGCACCTGCTGTTTAGGTTAGGAACTGCATCTAACCCCACATGAAATTAAGAAACCCAAATGAAAGGGCACATTTTCTGCATAATTGCACAGCTTGTAACCCTTGTAACCAATCATGGCTACATCTCTGTAGCAAGCTTTAGGAGCTGAGAAATCGATCCAAGTTTGAATTAGGGCCTGTTTATGTAGCTGCAGACAGTTCTCTTGTCCTTTATGTTCCACGTTTCCTTAATCTTAACCATCACCTAATCCCTAATTACTCTAACCCCAACCTCAATAAACCTAATCTTAACCATCACCTAATCCCTAATTACTCTAACCCCAACCTCAATAAACCTAATCTTAACCATAACCTCATTCCTAATTATTCCAACCCCAACCTCAATAAGCCTAATCTTAACCATAACCTAATCCCTAATTACTCTAACCCCAACCTCAATAAACCTAATCTTAACCATCACCTAATCCCTAATTACTCTAACCCCAACCTCAATAAACCTAATCTTAACCATCACCTAATCCCTAATTACTCTAACCCCAACCTCAATAAACCTAATCTTAACCATAACCTCATTCCTAATTATTCCAACCCCAACCTCAATAAGCCTAATCTTAACCATAACCTAATCCCTAATTACTCTAACCCCAACCTCAATAGACTCATCTCAACGATGACCTTACCCCAATTATTTACCATAACCCAACCCCTAATTACTCTAACCCTAAGCTTAATAAACCTAATTTCAACCCAATTCCCAATTATTCCAACCCCAACCACAATAAACTCCATTTCAACCATAACCCAACTCCCAATTATTCTAACCCTAATCCTAATAAACCTTCCAACTAGAACCTAACCTTCATTTACACTGTCCCCAATCACAATAAATGAAATTTCAATTATAGTTCAGTCCATAATTATATCAACTCTAACCTTAATAAACCTAATTACAACTTCAACCCAATTTCCAAGTACTTTAAATTCAATACACTGAAGCTCTACTACAACCTAATCTTTGATCATCCTAGCCCTGACCCCAAATAAACTGAATTTTAACCGCAATCTAATCACCCATCATCCTAACCCCAATTTAGATTAAAACTAGACTGACTACAACCCACCCTACCTACAATTAATTCAACTTCGACCTCAATAGATATATTTCTAACCCTGACCTACCTTAACCACCTTGACCATAAATTATACAATATAATTGATTGACCTAAAACATAATTTAAAATGGAAACCCCCAAAATAAATCGATATCCTATGTAATATTAATGAAATAAAAAAGGAATAAGGAAAAAAAGGTTATACCACAAGAGGGACACCTGAGGGCGCCACAGTCAACATGAAGTCCTCGAGGATGTTTGGGTATGGATATGGACGTTTGTGTAATATTTTTTGCCACAAGCAAACCAAGAATACACACCGTAGAGAAGTTTAAAGAGCCAAGCGCGCTGAGAACACGACGGTAAACACTTTACAACATGTGTACATAACTAAACATATACTAACACCTAACTACCAGTTTATTAACAATGAATTAATACATCGACTGATAGTGAGTGCATCATGAATTATTGATGAATTAATGATATGTATACATTAACAAATTAATGAGTGACATATGAATAGACTAGGGTTAAATTGGGCCTATTCGGTGCGTACTCTCTCTTAAGCTGGGAAGCCTCGACTTCCCGGCTTGACGGAATCCTAAGGCACCGCTCATTTTTGATCCTCTGCTGCCATCTTTTGGAATAGTCATGCCACATCACTTAGTATGATTTCAGGTTTTTCAACAGCTCGTATTCCAAAAAATACCAAACCTTGGCTACCTGATAAGTCAGAAGAATGTCAACCGAACTGTTCACATCTTGTTCAATCGATTCAGGTACTTTACTGTTCTGTTCCTTTATTTTTTATTGTTATTTTTTAACATTACACACACTGCCAATTGCCTGTGTGTGTGTGTGTGTGTGTGTGTGTGTGTGTGTGTCTGTGTCTGTGTCTGTGTGTGTGTGTGTGTGTGTGTGTGTGTGTCCACGTACTCGGCCCATGAATCTCATTCTGATACCAGGGGTTACCATTCGTGTTCTTGAACGATTATTGCATTTTTGTGCTTATCATATGTTTTGTTTTGTTTTTTTTGTGTGTGTGTTGTGTGTCATAGGTTCGTGGTCTCGTGGATGTGTGGGTCGTGTGCTGCCCACCTCGGCCACGGACGGATCTTCTGCTCCAAGTCTGACTCGGATCATGTCCTGCTGAAATAAATAAATAAAAGGTAGGCAAATAGTTAGACATACACATGGATTGATGGATGCTTTACTGATCCCCAAGGAAATAAAAGTCCCTGTGGTACAATACAACACACATCATTGACATTACAAACCAGCAAAAAGGACATGTTTGAGTTTCAACCAATGGGATTCCAAACATTTGCATACGGCCAATAGGAGAGCAGACATTTGCATACTGCTACCTCCAGCCAATAGGAGAGCAAAGATTAGCATACGTCTCATTTCAATGCCACTAATTTGAATGCCGCCTCTGGTTTTAACTCTTAACCTATGAGCAAAACCCTAACCACGCCCCCAATCCAAGGCCTAACCCCAAGCTAACCCCAAGCTAACCCCAGACTTACTGCAAGGTGGCACCTGCTGTTTAGGTTAGGAACTGCATCTAACCCCAAGCTAACCCCAGACTTACTGAAAGCTGGCACCTGCTGTTTAGGTTAGGAACTGCATCTAACCCCACATGAAATTAAGAAACCCAAATGAAAGGGCACATTTTCTGCATAATTGCACAGCTTGTAACCCTTGTAACCAATCATGGCTACATCTCTGTAGCAAGCTTTAGGAGCTGAGAAATCGATCCAAGTTTGAATTAGGGCCTGTTTATGTAGCTGCAGACAGTTCTCTTGTCCTTTATGTTCCACGTTTCCTTAATTTTAACCATAACCTAATCCCTAATTATTCTAACCCCAACCTCAATAAACCTAATCTTAACCATTACCTAATCCCTAATTATTCTAACCCCAACCTCAATAAACCTAATCTTAACCATTACCTAATCCCTAATTACTCTAACCCCAACCTCAATAAACCTAATCTTAACCATTACCTAATCCCTAATTACTCTAACCCCAACCTCAATAAACCTAATCTTAACCATAACCTCATTCCTAATTATTCCAACCCCAACCTCAATAAGCCTAATCTTAACCATAACCTAATCCCTAATTACTCTAACCCCAACCTCAATAAACCTAATCTTAACCATTACCTAATCCCTAATTACTCTAACCCCAACCTCAATAAACCTAATCTTAACCATAACCTAATCTTAACCATCACCTAATCCCTAATTACTCTAACCCCAACCTCAATAAACCTAATCTTAACCATCACCTAATCCCTAATTACTCTAACCCCAACCTCAATAAACCTAATCTTAACCATAACCTCATTTCTAATTATTCCAACCCCAACCTCAATAAGCCTAATCTTAACCATAACCTAATCCCTAATTATTCTAACCCCAACCTCAATAGACTCATCTCAACGATGACCTTACCCCAATTATTTACCATAACCCAACCCCTAATTACTCTAACCCTAAGCTTAATAAACCTAATTTCAACCCAATTCCCAATTATTCCCGTATCTCGGACGCCTTTAGGACCAGGGTCACGGGGCTCCGATATGTCGCTCGTGCCTACGCGCGGTCCGTCGTACTCTGGTCCGGTGGGCCTACGACATCCGGTTCCCTCGCGGGACCTCCGCACGTCGTCTGGGGCCTGACGACTACTCGCGTACGCGTCGGGGCCCGTGTCTCGGCCGCCTTTCGGACCACGGTGACGGGGCTCCGATATGTCGCTCGTGGCCGGGCCCCCTCCGACGTGCTCGGTTTCGGTGCGCCTACGTCCTACGGTTCCGCCGCGGGACCCCGAAACGTGGTTTTTTGGGCCTACTCGCGTACGCGTCGGGGGCCCGTATCTCGGCCGTCTTTCCACGCGGGACCGCGGGGCTCCGATATGTCGCTGGTAGGTTGGACCTGCACGCCCTGTGCGATTTTGGAGGTCCTACGACGTTTCTTCGAATTTTCCCGATTATTTGACTGAGTGTAGACTAGGGTCAGATCGGCCGCATTCTCTTAATCCGGGAACCTTGCACCATATGGTCGCTGCTTCCCGGCTTAAGGATCTGACCTCTGCAGGGCATGTTCGGAACTGCATCGACATTAAGAAAAGGAAATAAGAAACCCGATGAAACGGCACATTTTCCAGTGTTAGTGCACAGCTTGAAGTTTGTTCTTCTGACCAATCGTTGCTACATCTATGCTGTAGCAGCCTCAAGAGCTGAGAAATCCCATTTTGAATGAATTAAAAGTCAATCGGCGTCTATCCCAGTGGGTTCGGACACCAGCTCTGAATATCCTTCATGAACATAATATCATTGTATGTTGTGTTTGTCTGGATTGAGCTTTTTACATGAAATTATTTACACACTTTATGAACAGATTTTGGAAAGCTCTTTCACTTTGCATTGGAAACACTACATTTCAAGCCGACCACTTCTCCCTGCTCACAGCTGGAAACGCACCGCTCGTTTTTAACCCTCTGCTGCCATCTACTGGACGTTTTCGGTTACAACGTCCTCATGTACTTTTAGAAGTCATACAGCACCAGTTTGTAGGACTTTCAAGGTAGAATGAACCACCTCGTACCCCCCCAACGACACCAGCTATCTTTTTTTGTACCCCCACTGCCTAATTACTTTTACTGGGCTCCAATCTTTAAGTCAGAAGAATGTCAACCGATTTTTGTACCTCATTACAAAACAAACCCCAAGCTAACCCCAGACTTACTGCAAGGTGGCACCTGCTGTTTAGGTTAGGAACTGCATCTAACCCCAAGCTAACCCCAGACTTACTGAAAGCTGGCACCTGCTGTTTAGGTTAGGAACTGCATCTAACCCCAAGCTAACCCCAGACTTACTGAAAGCTGGCACCTGCTGTTTAGGTTAGGAACTGCATCTAACCCCAAGCTAACCCCAGACTTACTGCAAGGTGGCACCTGCTGTTTAGGTTAGGAACTGCATCTAACCCCAAGCTAACCCCAGACTTACTGAAAGCTGGCACCTGCTGTTTAGGTTAGGAACTGCATCTAACCCCACATGAAATTAAGAAACCCAAATGAAAGGGCACATTTTCTGCATAATTGCACAGCTTGTAACCCTTGTAACCAATCATGGCTACATCTCTGTAGCAAGCTTTAGGAGCTGAGAAATCGATCCAAGTTTGAATTAGGGCCTGTTTATGTAGCTGCAGACAGTTCTCTTGTCCTTTATGTTCCACGTTTCCTTAATCTTAACCATCACCTAATCCCTAATTACTCTAACCCCAACCTCAATAAACCTAATCTTAACCATCACCTAATCCCTAATTACTCTAACCCCAACCTCAATAAACCTAATCTTAACCATAACCTCATTCCTAATTATTCCAACCCCAACCTCAATAAGCCTAATCTTAACCATAACCGAATCCCTAATTACTCTAACCCCAACCTCAATAGACTCATCTCAACGATGACCTTACCCCAATTATTTACCATGACCCAACCCCTAATTACTCTAACCCTAAGCTTAATAAACCTAATTTCAACCCAATTCCCAATTATTCCAACCCCAACCACAATAAACTCCATTTCAACCATAACCCAACTCCCAATTATTCTAACCCTAATCCTAATAAACCTTCCAACTAGAACCTAACCTTCATTTACACTGTCCCCAATCACAATAAATGAAATTTCAATTATAGTTCAGTCCATAATTATATCAACTCTAACCTTAATAAACCTAATTACAACTTCAACCCAATTTCCAAGTACTTTAAATTCAATACACTGAAGCTCTACTACAACCTAATCTTTGATCATCCTAGCCCTGACCCCAAATAAACTGAATTTTAACCGCAATCTAATCACCCATCATCCTAACCCCAATTTAGATTAAAACTAGACTGACTACAACCCACCCTACCTACAATTAATTCAACTTCGACCTCAATAGATATATTTCTAACCCTGACCTACCTTAACCACCTTGACCATAAATTATACAATATAATTGATTGACCTAAAACATAATTTAAAATGGAAACCCCCAAAATAAATCGATATCCTATGTAATATTAATGAAATAAAAAAGGAATAAGGAAAAAAAGGTTATACCACAAGAGGGACACCTGAGGGCGCCACAGTCAACATGAAGTCCTCGAGGATGTTTGGGTATGGATATGGACGTTTGTGTAATATTTTTTGCCACAAGCAAACCAAGAATACACACCGTAGAGAAGTTTAAAGAGCCAAGCGCGCTGAGAACACGACGGTAAACACTTTACAACATGTGTACATAACTAAACATATACTAACACCTAACTACCAGTTTATTAACAATGAATTAATACATCGACTGATAGTGAGTGCATCATGAATTATTGATGAATTAATGATATGTATACATTAACAAATTAATGAGTGACATATGAATAGACTAGGGTTAAATTGGGCCTATTCGGTGCGTACTCTCTCTTAAGCTGGGAAGCCTCGACTTCCCGGCTTGACGGAATCCTAAGGCACCGCTCATTTTTGATCCTCTGCTGCCATCTTTTGGAATAGTCATGCCACATCACTTAGTATGATTTCAGGTTTTTCAACAGCTCATATTCCAAAAAATACCAAACCTTGGCTACCTGATAAGTCAGAAGAATGTCAACCGAACTGTTCACATCTTGTTCAATCGATTCAGGTACTTTACTGTTCTGTTCCTTTATTTTTTATTGTTATTTTTTAACATTACACACACTGCCAATTGCCTGTGTGTGTGTGTGTGTGTGTGTGTGTGTCTGTGTCTGTGTCTGTGTGTGTGTGTGTGTGTGTGTGTGTCCACGTACTCGGCCCATGAATCTCATTCTGATACCAGGGGTTACCATTCGTGTTCTTGAACGATTATTGCATTTTTGTGCTTATCATATGTTTTGTTTTGTTTTTTTTGTGTGTGTGTTGTGTGTCATAGGTTCGTGGTCTCGTGGATGTGTGGGTCGTGTGCTGCCCACCTCGGCCACGGACGGATCTTCTGCTCCAAGTCTGACTCGGATCATGTCCTGCTGAAATAAATAAATAAAAGGTAGGCAAATAGTTAGACATACACATGGATTGATGGATGCTTTACTGATCCCCAAGGAAATAAAAGTCCCTGTGGTACAATACAACACACATCATTGACATTACAAACCAGCAAAAAGGACATGTTTGAGTTTCAACCAATGGGATTCCAAACATTTGCATACGGCCAATAGGAGAGCAGACATTTGCATACTGCTACCTCCAGCCAATAGGAGAGCAAAGATTAGCATACGTCTCATTTCAATGCCACTAATTTGAATGCCGCCTCTGGTTTTAACTCTTAACCTATGAGCAAAACCCTAACCACGCCCCCAATCCAAGGCCTAACCCCAAGCTAACCCCAGACTTACTGAAAGCTGGCACCTGCTGTTTAGGTTAGGAACTGCATCTAACCCCAAGCTAACCCCAGACTTACTGAAAGCTGGCACCTGCTGTTTAGGTTAGGAACTGCATCTAACCCCAAGCTAACCCCAGACTTACTGAAAGCTGGCACCTGCTGTTTAGGTTAGGAACTGCATCTAACCCCAAGCTAACCCCAGACTTACTGAAAGCTGGCACCTGCTGTTTAGGTTAGGAACTGCATCTAACCCCAAGCTAACCCCAGACTTACTGAAAGCTGGCACCTGCTGTTTAGGTTAGGAACTGCATCTAACCCCACATGAAATTAAGAAACCCAAATGAAAGGGCACATTTTCTGCATAATTGCACAGCTTGTAACCCTTGTAACCAATCATGGCTACATCTCTGTAGCAAGCTTTAGGAGCTGAGAAATCGATCCAAGTTTGAATTAGGGCCTGTTTATGTAGCTGCAGACAGTTCTCTTGTCCTTTATGTTCCACGTTTCCTTAATCTTAACCATCACCTAATCCCTAATTACTCTAACCCCAACCTCAATAAACCTAATCTTAACCATCACCTAATCCCTAATTACTCTAACCCCAACCTCAATAAACCTAATCTTAACCATAACCTCATTCCTAATTATTCCAACCCCAACCTCAATAAGCCTAATCTTAACCATAACCTAATCCCTAATTACTCTAACCCCAACCTCAATAAACCTAATCTTAACCATCACCTAATCCCTAATTACTCTAACCCCAACCTCAATAAACCTAATCTTAACCATCACCTAATCCCTAATTACTCTAACCCCAACCTCAATAAACCTAATCTTAACCATAACCTCATTCCTAATTATTCCAACCCCAACCTCAATAAGCCTAATCTTAACCATAACCTAATCCCTAATTACTCTAACCCCAACCTCAATAGACTCATCTCAACGATGACCTTACCCCAATTATTTACCATAACCCAACCCCTAATTACTCTAACCCTAAGCTTAATAAACCTAATTTCAACCCAATTCCCAATTATTCCAACCCCAACCACAATAAACTCCATTTCAACCATAACCCAACTCCCAATTATTCTAACCCTAATCCTAATAAACCTTCCAACTAGAACCTAACCTTCATTTACACTGTCCCCAATCACAATAAATGAAATTTCAATTATAGTTCAGTCCATAATTATATCAACTCTAACCTTAATAAACCTAATTACAACTTCAACCCAATTTCCAAGTACTTTAAATTCAATACACTGAAGCTCTACTACAACCTAATCTTTGATCATCCTAGCCCTGACCCCAAATAAACTGAATTTTAACCGCAATCTAATCACCCATCATCCTAACCCCAATTTAGATTAAAACTAGACTGACTACAACCCACCCTACCTACAATTAATTCAACTTCGACCTCAATAGATATATTTCTAACCCTGACCTACCTTAACCACCTTGACCATAAATTATACAATATAATTGATTGACCTAAAACATAATTTAAAATGGAAACCCCCAAAATAAATCGATATCCTATGTAATATTAATGAAATAAAAAAGGAATAAGGAAAAAAAGGTTATACCACAAGAGGGACACCTGAGGGCGCCACAGTCAACATGAAGTCCTCGAGGATGTTTGGGTATGGATATGGACGTTTGTGTAATATTTTTTGCCACAAGCAAACCAAGAATACACACCGTAGAGAAGTTTAAAGAGCCAAGCGCGCTGAGAACACGACGGTAAACACTTTACAACATGTGTACATAACTAAACATATACTAACACCTAACTACCAGTTTATTAACAATGAATTAATACATCGACTGATAGTGAGTGCATCATGAATTATTGATGAATTAATGATATGTATACATTAACAAATTAATGAGTGACATATGAATAGACTAGGGTTAAATTGGGCCTATTCGGTGCGTACTCTCTCTTAAGCTGGGAAGCCTCGACTTCCCGGCTTGACGGAATCCTAAGGCACCGCTCATTTTTGATCCTCTGCTGCCATCTTTTGGAATAGTCATGCCACATCACTTAGTATGATTTCAGGTTTTTCAACAGCTCGTATTCCAAAAAATACCAAACCTTGGCTACCTGATAAGTCAGAAGAATGTCAACCGAACTGTTCACATCTTGTTCAATCGATTCAGGTACTTTACTGTTCTGTTCCTTTATTTTTTATTGTTATTTTTTAACATTACACACACTGCCAATTGCCTGTGTGTGTGTGTGTGTGTGTGTGTGTGTGTGTGTCTGTGTCTGTGTCTGTGTGTGTGTGTGTGTGTGTGTGTGTCCACGTACTCGGCCCATGAATCTCATTCTGATACCAGGGGTTACCATTCGTGTTCTTGAACGATTATTGCATTTTTGTGCTTATCATATGTTTTGTTTTGTTTTTTTTGTGTGTGTGTTGTGTGTCATAGGTTCGTGGTCTCGTGGATGTGTGGGTCGTGTGCTGCCCACCTCGGCCACGGACGGATCTTCTGCTCCAAGTCTGACTCGGATCATGTCCTGCTGAAATAAATAAATAAAAGGTAGGCAAATAGTTAGACATACACATGGATTGATGGATGCTTTACTGATCCCCAAGGAAATAAAAGTCCCTGTGGTACAATACAACACACATCATTGACATTACAAACCAGCAAAAAGGACATGTTTGAGTTTCAACCAATGGGATTCCAAACATTTGCATACGGCCAATAGGAGAGCAGACATTTGCATACTGCTACCTCCAGCCAATAGGAGAGCAAAGATTAGCATACGTCTCATTTCAATGCCACTAATTTGAATGCCGCCTCTGGTTTTAACTCTTAACCTAACCCTAACCCTAACCCTAACCCTAACCCTAACCCTAACCCTAACCCTAACCCTAACCCTAACCCTAACCCTAACCCTAACCCTAACCCTAATTATTCCAACCCCAACCTCAATAAGCCTAATCTTAACCATAACCGAATCCCTAATTACTCTAACCCCAACCTCAATAGACTCATCTCAACGATGACCTTACCCCAATTATTTACCATGACCCAACCCCTAATTACTCTAACCCTAAGCTTAATAAACCTAATTTCAACCCAATTCCCAATTATTCCAACCCCAACCACAATAAACTCCATTTCAACCATAACCCAACTCCCAATTATTCTAACCCTAATCCTAATAAACCTTCCAACTAGAACCTAACCTTCATTTACACTGTCCCCAATCACAATAAATGAAATTTCAATTATAGTTCAGTCCATAATTATATCAACTCTAACCTTAATAAACCTAATTACAACTTCAACCCAATTTCCAAGTACTTTAAATTCAATACACTGAAGCTCTACTACAACCTAATCTTTGATCATCCTAGCCCTGACCCCAAATAAACTGAATTTTAACCGCAATCTAATCACCCATCATCCTAACCCCAATTTAGATTAAAACTAGACTGACTACAACCCACCCTACCTACAATTAATTCAACTTCGACCTCAATAGATATATTTCTAACCCTGACCTACCTTAACCACCTTGACCATAAATTATACAATATAATTGATTGACCTAAAACATAATTTAAAATGGAAACCCCCAAAATCAATCGATATCCTATGTAATATTAATGAAATAAAAAAGGAATAAGGAAAAAAAGGTTATACCACAAGAGGGACACCTGAGGGCGCCACAGTCAACATGAAGTCCTCGAGGATGTTTGGGTATGGATATGGACGTTTGTGTAATATTTTTTGCCACAAGCAAACCAAGAATACACACCGTAGAGAAGTTTAAAGAGCCAAGCGCGCTGAGAACACGACGGTAAACACTTTACAACATGTGTACATAACTAAACATATACTAACACCTAACTACCAGTTTATTAACAATGAATTAATACATCGACTGATAGTGAGTGCATCATGAATTATTGATGAATTAATGATATGTATACATTAACAAATTAATGAGTGACATATGAATAGACTAGGGTTAAATTGGGCCTATTCGGTGCGTACTCTCTCTTAAGCTGGGAAGCCTCGACTTCCCGGCTTGACGGAATCCTAAGGCACCGCTCATTTTTGATCCTCTGCTGCCATCTTTTGGAATAGTCATGCCACATCACTTAGTATGATTTCAGGTTTTTCAACAGCTCGTATTCCAAAAAATACCAAACCTTGGCTACCTGATAAGTCAGAAGAATGTCAACCGAACTGTTCACATCTTGTTCAATCGATTCAGGTACTTTACTGTTCTGTTCCTTTATTTTTTATTGTTATTTTTTAACATTACACACACTGCCAATTGCCTGTGTGTGTGTGTGTGTGTGTGTGTGTGTGTGTGTCTGTGTCTGTGTCTGTGTGTGTGTGTGTGTGTGTGTGTGTCCACGTACTCGGCCCATGAATCTCATTCTGATACCAGGGGTTACCATTCGTGTTCTTGAACGATTATTGCATTTTTGTGCTTATCATATGTTTTGTTTTGTTTTTTTTGTGTGTGTGTTGTGTGTCATAGGTTCGTGGTCTCGTGGATGTGTGGGTCGTGTGCTGCCCACCTCGGCCACGGACGGATCTTCTGCTCCAAGTCTGACTCGGATCATGTCCTGCTGAAATAAATAAATAAAAGGTAGGCAAATAGTTAGACATACACATGGATTGATGGATGCTTTACTGATCCCCAAGGAAATAAAAGTCCCTGTGGTACAATACAACACACATCATTGACATTACAAACCAGCAAAAAGGACATGTTTGAGTTTCAACCAATGGGATTCCAAACATTTGCATACGGCCAATAGGAGAGCAGACATTTGCATACTGCTACCTCCAGCCAATAGGAGAGCAAAGATTAGCATACGTCTCATTTCAATGCCACTAATTTGAATGCCGCCTCTGGTTTTAACTCTTAACCTATGAGCAAAACCCTAACCACGCCCCCAATCCAAGGCCTAACCCCAAGCTAACCCCAGACTTACTGAAAGCTGGCACCTGCTGTTTAGGTTAGGAACTGCATCTAACCCCAAGCTAACCCCAGACTTACTGAAAGCTGGCACCTGCTGTTTAGGTTAGGAACTGCATCTAACCCCAAGCTAACCCCAGACTTACTGAAAGCTGGCACCTGCTGTTTAGGTTAGGAACTGCATCTAACCCCAAGCTAACCCCAGACTTACTGAAAGCTGGCACCTGCTGTTTAGGTTAGGAACTGCATCTAACCCCAAGCTAACCCCAGACTTACTGAAAGCTGGCACCTGCTGTTTAGGTTAGGAACTGCATCTAACCCCACATGAAATTAAGAAACCCAAATGAAAGGGCACATTTTCTGCATAATTGCACAGCTTGTAACCCTTGTAACCAATCATGGCTACATCTCTGTAGCAAGCTTTAGGAGCTGAGAAATCGATCCAAGTTTGAATTAGGGCCTGTTTATGTAGCTGCAGACAGTTCTCTTGTCCTTTATGTTCCACGTTTCCTTAATCTTAACCATCACCTAATCCCTAATTACTCTAACCCCAACCTCAATAAACCTAATCTTAACCATCACCTAATCCCTAATTACTCTAACCCCAACCTCAATAAACCTAATCTTAACCATAACCTCATTCCTAATTATTCCAACCCCAACCTCAATAAGCCTAATCTTAACCATAACCTAATCCCTAATTACTCTAACCCCAACCTCAATAAACCTAATCTTAACCATCACCTAATCCCTAATTACTCTAACCCCAACCTCAATAAACCTAATCTTAACCATCACCTAATCCCTAATTACTCTAACCCCAACCTCAATAAACCTAATCTTAACCATAACCTCATTCCTAATTATTCCAACCCCAACCTCAATAAGCCTAATCTTAACCATAACCTAATCCCTAATTACTCTAACCCCAACCTCAATAGACTCATCTCAACGATGACCTTACCCCAATTATTTACCATAACCCAACCCCTAATTACTCTAACCCTAAGCTTAATAAACCTAATTTCAACCCAATTCCCAATTATTCCAACCCCAACCACAATAAACTCCATTTCAACCATAACCCAACTCCCAATTATTCTAACCCTAATCCTAATAAACCTTCCAACTAGAACCTAACCTTCATTTACACTGTCCCCAATCACAATAAATGAAATTTCAATTATAGTTCAGTCCATAATTATATCAACTCTAACCTTAATAAACCTAATTACAACTTCAACCCAATTTCCAAGTACTTTAAATTCAATACACTGAAGCTCTACTACAACCTAATCTTTGATCATCCTAGCCCTGACCCCAAATAAACTGAATTTTAACCGCAATCTAATCACCCATCATCCTAACCCCAATTTAGATTAAAACTAGACTGACTACAACCCACCCTACCTACAATTAATTCAACTTCGACCTCAATAGATATATTTCTAACCCTGACCTACCTTAACCACCTTGACCATAAATTATACAATATAATTGATTGACCTAAAACATAATTTAAAATGGAAACCCCCAAAATAAATCGATATCCTATGTAATATTAATGAAATAAAAAAGGAATAAGGAAAAAAAGGTTATACCACAAGAGGGACACCTGAGGGCGCCACAGTCAACATGAAGTCCTCGAGGATGTTTGGGTATGGATATGGACGTTTGTGTAATATTTTTTGCCACAAGCAAACCAAGAATACACACCGTAGAGAAGTTTAAAGAGCCAAGCGCGCTGAGAACACGACGGTAAACACTTTACAACATGTGTACATAACTAAACATATACTAACACCTAACTACCAGTTTATTAACAATGAATTAATACATCGACTGATAGTGAGTGCATCATGAATTATTGATGAATTAATGATATGTATACATTAACAAATTAATGAGTGACATATGAATAGACTAGGGTTAAATTGGGCCTATTCGGTGCGTACTCTCTCTTAAGCTGGGAAGCCTCGACTTCCCGGCTTGACGGAATCCTAAGGCACCGCTCATTTTTGATCCTCTGCTGCCATCTTTTGGAATAGTCATGCCACATCACTTAGTATGATTTCAGGTTTTTCAACAGCTCGTATTCCAAAAAATACCAAACCTTGGCTACCTGATAAGTCAGAAGAATGTCAACCGAACTGTTCACATCTTGTTCAATCGATTCAGGTACTTTACTGTTCTGTTCCTTTATTTTTTATTGTTATTTTTTAACATTACACACACTGCCAATTGCCTGTGTGTGTGTGTGTGTGTGTGTGTGTGTGTGTGTCTGTGTCTGTGTCTGTGTGTGTGTGTGTGTGTGTGTGTGTCCACGTACTCGGCCCATGAATCTCATTCTGATACCAGGGGTTACCATTCGTGTTCTTGAACGATTATTGCATTTTTGTGCTTATCATATGTTTTGTTTTGTTTTTTTTGTGTGTGTGTTGTGTGTCATAGGTTCGTGGTCTCGTGGATGTGTGGGTCGTGTGCTGCCCACCTCGGCCACGGACGGATCTTCTGCTCCAAGTCTGACTCGGATCATGTCCTGCTGAAATAAATAAATAAAAGGTAGGCAAATAGTTAGACATACACATGGATTGATGGATGCTTTACTGATCCCCAAGGAAATAAAAGTCCCTGTGGTACAATACAACACACATCATTGACATTACAAACCAGCAAAAAGGACATGTTTGAGTTTCAACCAATGGGATTCCAAACATTTGCATACGGCCAATAGGAGAGCAGACATTTGCATACTGCTACCTCCAGCCAATAGGAGAGCAAAGATTAGCATACGTCTCATTTCAATGCCACTAATTTGAATGCCGCCTCTGGTTTTAACTCTTAACCTATGAGCAAAACCCTAACCACGCCCCCAATCCAAGGCCTAACCCCAAGCTAACCCCAGACTTACTGCAAGGTGGCACCTGCTGTTTAGGTTAGGAACTGCATCTAACCCCAAGCTAACCCCAGACTTACTGAAAGCTGGCACCTGCTGTTTAGGTTAGGAACTGCATCTAACCCCAAGCTAACCCCAGACTTACTGAAAGCTGGCACCTGCTGTTTAGGTTAGGAACTGCATCTAACCCCAAGCTAACCCCAGACTTACTGAAAGCTGGCACCTGCTGTTTAGGTTAGGAACTGCATCTAACCCCAAGCTAACCCCAGACTTACTGAAAGCTGGCACCTGCTGTTTAGGTTAGGAACTGCATCTAACCCCACATGAAATTAAGAAACCCAAATGAAAGGGCACATTTTCTGCATAATTGCACAGCTTGTAACCCTTGTAACCAATCATGGCTACATCTCTGTAGCAAGCTTTAGGAGCTGAGAAATCGATCCAAGTTTGAATTAGGGCCTGTTTATGTAGCTGCAGACAGTTCTCTTGTCCTTTATGTTCCACGTTTCCTTAATCTTAACCATCACCTAATCCCTAATTACTCTAACCCCAACCTCAATAAACCTAATCTTAACCATCACCTAATCCCTAATTACTCTAACCCCAACCTCAATAAACCTAATCTTAACCATAACCTCATTCCTAATTATTCCAACCCCAACCTCAATAAGCCTAATCTTAACCATAACCTAATCCCTAATTACTCTAACCCCAACCTCAATAAACCTAATCTTAACCATCACCTAATCCCTAATTACTCTAACCCCAACCTCAATAAACCTAATCTTAACCATCACCTAATCCCTAATTACTCTAACCCCAACCTCAATAAACCTAATCTTAACCATAACCTCATTCCTAATTATTCCAACCCCAACCTCAATAAGCCTAATCTTAACCATAACCTAATCCCTAATTACTCTAACCCCAACCTCAATAGACTCATCTCAACGATGACCTTACCCCAATTATTTACCATAACCCAACCCCTAATTACTCTAACCCTAAGCTTAATAAACCTAATTTCAACCCAATTCCCAATTATTCCAACCCCAACCACAATAAACTCCATTTCAACCATAACCCAACTCCCAATTATTCTAACCCTAATCCTAATAAACCTTCCAACTAGAACCTAACCTTCATTTACACTGTCCCCAATCACAATAAATGAAATTTCAATTATAGTTCAGTCCATAATTATATCAACTCTAACCTTAATAAACCTAATTACAACTTCAACCCAATTTCCAAGTACTTTAAATTCAATACACTGAAGCTCTACTACAACCTAATCTTTGATCATCCTAGCCCTGACCCCAAATAAACTGAATTTTAACCGCAATCTAATCACCCATCATCCTAACCCCAATTTAGATTAAAACTAGACTGACTACAACCCACCCTACCTACAATTAATTCAACTTCGACCTCAATAGATATATTTCTAACCCTGACCTACCTTAACCACCTTGACCATAAATTATACAATATAATTGATTGACCTAAAACATAATTTAAAATGGAAACCCCCAAAATAAATCGATATCCTATGTAATATTAATGAAATAAAAAAGGAATAAGGAAAAAAAGGTTATACCACAAGAGGGACACCTGAGGGCGCCACAGTCAACATGAAGTCCTCGAGGATGTTTGGGTATGGATATGGACGTTTGTGTAATATTTTTTGCCACAAGCAAACCAAGAATACACACCGTAGAGAAGTTTAAAGAGCCAAGCGCGCTGAGAACACGACGGTAAACACTTTACAACATGTGTACATAACTAAACATATACTAACACCTAACTACCAGTTTATTAACAATGAATTAATACATCGACTGATAGTGAGTGCATCATGAATTATTGATGAATTAATGATATGTATACATTAACAAATTAATGAGTGACATATGAATAGACTAGGGTTAAATTGGGCCTATTCGGTGCGTACTCTCTCTTAAGCTGGGAAGCCTCGACTTCCCGGCTTGACGGAATCCTAAGGCACCGCTCATTTTTGATCCTCTGCTGCCATCTTTTGGAATAGTCATGCCACATCACTTAGTATGATTTCAGGTTTTTCAACAGCTCATATTCCAAAAAATACCAAACCTTGGCTACCTGATAAGTCAGAAGAATGTCAACCGAACTGTTCACATCTTGTTCAATCGATTCAGGTACTTTACTGTTCTGTTCCTTTATTTTTTATTGTTATTTTTTAACATTACACACACTGCCAATTGCCTGTGTGTGTGTGTGTGTGTGTGTGTGTGTGTCTGTGTCTGTGTCTGTGTGTGTGTGTGTGTGTGTGTGTGTCCACGTACTCGGCCCATGAATCTCATTCTGATACCAGGGGTTACCATTCGTGTTCTTGAACGATTATTGCATTTTTGTGCTTATCATATGTTTTGTTTTGTTTTTTTTGTGTGTGTGTTGTGTGTCATAGGTTCGTGGTCTCGTGGATGTGTGGGTCGTGTGCTGCCCACCTCGGCCACGGACGGATCTTCTGCTCCAAGTCTGACTCGGATCATGTCCTGCTGAAATAAATAAATAAAAGGTAGGCAAATAGTTAGACATACACATGGATTGATGGATGCTTTACTGATCCCCAAGGAAATAAAAGTCCCTGTGGTACAATACAACACACATCATTGACATTACAAACCAGCAAAAAGGACATGTTTGAGTTTCAACCAATGGGATTCCAAACATTTGCATACGGCCAATAGGAGAGCAGACATTTGCATACTGCTACCTCCAGCCAATAGGAGAGCAAAGATTAGCATACGTCTCATTTCAATGCCACTAATTTGAATGCCGCCTCTGGTTTTAACTCTTAACCTATGAGCAAAACCCTAACCACGCCCCCAATCCAAGGCCTAACCCCAAGCTAACCCCAGACTTACTGAAAGCTGGCACCTGCTGTTTAGGTTAGGAACTGCATCTAACCCCAAGCTAACCCCAGACTTACTGAAAGCTGGCACCTGCTGTTTAGGTTAGGAACTGCATCTAACCCCAAGCTAACCCCAGACTTACTGAAAGCTGGCACCTGCTGTTTAGGTTAGGAACTGCATCTAACCCCAAGCTAACCCCAGACTTACTGAAAGCTGGCACCTGCTGTTTAGGTTAGGAACTGCATCTAACCCCAAGCTAACCCCAGACTTACTGAAAGCTGGCACCTGCTGTTTAGGTTAGGAACTGCATCTAACCCCACATGAAATTAAGAAACCCAAATGAAAGGGCACATTTTCTGCATAATTGCACAGCTTGTAACCCTTGTAACCAATCATGGCTACATCTCTGTAGCAAGCTTTAGGAGCTGAGAAATCGATCCAAGTTTGAATTAGGGCCTGTTTATGTAGCTGCAGACAGTTCTCTTGTCCTTTATGTTCCACGTTTCCTTAATCTTAACCATCACCTAATCCCTAATTACTCTAACCCCAACCTCAATAAACCTAATCTTAACCATCACCTAATCCCTAATTACTCTAACCCCAACCTCAATAAACCTAATCTTAACCATAACCTCATTCCTAATTATTCCAACCCCAACCTCAATAAGCCTAATCTTAACCATAACCTAATCCCTAATTACTCTAACCCCAACCTCAATAAACCTAATCTTAACCATCACCTAATCCCTAATTACTCTAACCCCAACCTCAATAAACCTAATCTTAACCATCACCTAATCCCTAATTACTCTAACCCCAACCTCAATAAACCTAATCTTAACCATAACCTCATTCCTAATTATTCCAACCCCAACCTCAATAAGCCTAATCTTAACCATAACCTAATCCCTAATTACTCTAACCCCAACCTCAATAGACTCATCTCAACGATGACCTTACCCCAATTATTTACCATAACCCAACCCCTAATTACTCTAACCCTAAGCTTAATAAACCTAATTTCAACCCAATTCCCAATTATTCCAACCCCAACCACAATAAACTCCATTTCAACCATAACCCAACTCCCAATTATTCTAACCCTAATCCTAATAAACCTTCCAACTAGAACCTAACCTTCATTTACACTGTCCCCAATCACAATAAATGAAATTTCAATTATAGTTCAGTCCATAATTATATCAACTCTAACCTTAATAAACCTAATTACAACTTCAACCCAATTTCCAAGTACTTTAAATTCAATACACTGAAGCTCTACTACAACCTAATCTTTGATCATCCTAGCCCTGACCCCAAATAAACTGAATTTTAACCGCAATCTAATCACCCATCATCCTAACCCCAATTTAGATTAAAACTAGACTGACTACAACCCACCCTACCTACAATTAATTCAACTTCGACCTCAATAGATATATTTCTAACCCTGACCTACCTTAACCACCTTGACCATAAATTATACAATATAATTGATTGACCTAAAACATAATTTAAAATGGAAACCCCCAAAATAAATCGATATCCTATGTAATATTAATGAAATAAAAAAGGAATAAGGAAAAAAAGGTTATACCACAAGAGGGACACCTGAGGGCGCCACAGTCAACATGAAGTCCTCGAGGATGTTTGGGTATGGATATGGACGTTTGTGTAATATTTTTTGCCACAAGCAAACCAAGAATACACACCGTAGAGAAGTTTAAAGAGCCAAGCGCGCTGAGAACACGACGGTAAACACTTTACAACATGTGTACATAACTAAACATATACTAACACCTAACTACCAGTTTATTAACAATGAATTAATACATCGACTGATAGTGAGTGCATCATGAATTATTGATGAATTAATGATATGTATACATTAACAAATTAATGAGTGACATATGAATAGACTAGGGTTAAATTGGGCCTATTCGGTGCGTACTCTCTCTTAAGCTGGGAAGCCTCGACTTCCCGGCTTGACGGAATCCTAAGGCACCGCTCATTTTTGATCCTCTGCTGCCATCTTTTGGAATAGTCATGCCACATCACTTAGTATGATTTCAGGTTTTTCAACAGCTCGTATTCCAAAAAATACCAAACCTTGGCTACCTGATAAGTCAGAAGAATGTCAACCGAACTGTTCACATCTTGTTCAATCGATTCAGGTACTTTACTGTTCTGTTCCTTTATTTTTTATTGTTATTTTTTAACATTACACACACTGCCAATTGCCTGTGTGTGTGTGTGTGTGTGTGTGTGTGTGTGTGTGTGTGTGTCTGTGTCTGTGTCTGTGTGTGTGTGTGTGTGTGTGTGTGTCCACGTACTCGGCCCATGAATCTCATTCTGATACCAGGGGTTACCATTCGTGTTCTTGAACGATTATTGCATTTTTGTGCTTATCATATGTTTTGTTTTGTTTTTTTTGTGTGTGTGTTGTGTGTCATAGGTTCGTGGTCTCGTGGATGTGTGGGTCGTGTGCTGCCCACCTCGGCCACGGACGGATCTTCTGCTCCAAGTCTGACTCGGATCATGTCCTGCTGAAATAAATAAATAAAAGGTAGGCAAATAGTTAGACATACACATGGATTGATGGATGCTTTACTGATCCCCAAGGAAATAAAAGTCCCTGTGGTACAATACAACACACATCATTGACATTACAAACCAGCAAAAAGGACATGTTTGAGTTTCAACCAATGGGATTCCAAACATTTGCATACGGCCAATAGGAGAGCAGACATTTGCATACTGCTACCTCCAGCCAATAGGAGAGCAAAGATTAGCATACGTCTCATTTCAATGCCACTAATTTGAATGCCGCCTCTGGTTTTAACTCTTAACCTATGAGCAAAACCCTAACCACGCCCCCAATCCAAGGCCTAACCCCAAGCTAACCCCAGACTTACTGAAAGCTGGCACCTGCTGTTTAGGTTAGGAACTGCATCTAACCCCAAGCTAACCCCAGACTTACTGAAAGCTGGCACCTGCTGTTTAGGTTAGGAACTGCATCTAACCCCAAGCTAACCCCAGACTTACTGAAAGCTGGCACCTGCTGTTTAGGTTAGGAACTGCATCTAACCCCAAGCTAACCCCAGACTTACTGAAAGCTGGCACCTGCTGTTTAGGTTAGGAACTGCATCTAACCCCACATGAAATTAAGAAACCCAAATGAAAGGGCACATTTTCTGCATAATTGCACAGCTTGTAACCCTTGTAACCAATCATGGCTACATCTCTGTAGCAAGCTTTAGGAGCTGAGAAATCGATCCAAGTTTGAATTAGGGCCTGTTTATGTAGCTGCAGACAGTTCTCTTGTCCTTTATGTTCCACGTTTCCTTAATCTTAACCATCACCTAATCCCTAATTACTCTAACCCCAACCTCAATAAACCTAATCTTAACCATCACCTAATCCCTAATTACTCTAACCCCAACCTCAATAAACCTAATCTTAACCATAACCTCATTCCTAATTATTCCAACCCCAACCTCAATAAGCCTAATCTTAACCATAACCTAATCCCTAATTACTCTAACCCCAACCTCAATAAACCTAATCTTAACCATCACCTAATCCCTAATTACTCTAACCCCAACCTCAATAAACCTAATCTTAACCATCACCTAATCCCTAATTACTCTAACCCCAACCTCAATAAACCTAATCTTAACCATAACCTCATTCCTAATTATTCCAACCCCAACCTCAATAAGCCTAATCTTAACCATAACCTAATCCCTAATTACTCTAACCCCAACCTCAATAGACTCATCTCAACGATGACCTTACCCCAATTATTTACCATAACCCAACCCCTAATTACTCTAACCCTAAGCTTAATAAACCTAATTTCAACCCAATTCCCAATTATTCCAACCCCAACCACAATAAACTCCATTTCAACCATAACCCAACTCCCAATTATTCTAACCCTAATCCTAATAAACCTTCCAACTAGAACCTAACCTTCATTTACACTGTCCCCAATCACAATAAATGAAATTTCAATTATAGTTCAGTCCATAATTATATCAACTCTAACCTTAATAAACCTAATTACAACTTCAACCCAATTTCCAAGTACTTTAAATTCAATACACTGAAGCTCTACTACAACCTAATCTTTGATCATCCTAGCCCTGACCCCAAATAAACTGAATTTTAACCGCAATCTAATCACCCATCATCCTAACCCCAATTTAGATTAAAACTAGACTGACTACAACCCACCCTACCTACAATTAATTCAACTTCGACCTCAATAGATATATTTCTAACCCTGACCTACCTTAACCACCTTGACCATAAATTATACAATATAATTGATTGACCTAAAACATAATTTAAAATGGAAACCCCCAAAATCAATCGATATCCTATGTAATATTAATGAAATAAAAAAGGAATAAGGAAAAAAAGGTTATACCACAAGAGGGACACCTGAGGGCGCCACAGTCAACATGAAGTCCTCGAGGATGTTTGGGTATGGATATGGACGTTTGTGTAATATTTTTTGCCACAAGCAAACCAAGAATACACACCGTAGAGAAGTTTAAAGAGCCAAGCGCGCTGAGAACACGACGGTAAACACTTTACAACATGTGTACATAACTAAACATATACTAACACCTAACTACCAGTTTATTAACAATGAATTAATACATCGACTGATAGTGAGTGCATCATGAATTATTGATGAATTAATGATATGTATACATTAACAAATTAATGAGTGACATATGAATAGACTAGGGTTAAATTGGGCCTATTCGGTGCGTACTCTCTCTTAAGCTGGGAAGCCTCGACTTCCCGGCTTGACGGAATCCTAAGGCACCGCTCATTTTTGATCCTCTGCTGCCATCTTTTGGAATAGTCATGCCACATCACTTAGTATGATTTCAGGTTTTTCAACAGCTCGTATTCCAAAAAATACCAAACCTTGGCTACCTGATAAGTCAGAAGAATGTCAACCGAACTGTTCACATCTTGTTCAATCGATTCAGGTACTTTACTGTTCTGTTCCTTTATTTTTTATTGTTATTTTTTAACATTACACACACTGCCAATTGCCTGTGTGTGTGTGTGTGTGTGTGTGTGTGTGTGTGTGTGTGTGTCTGTGTCTGTGTCTGTGTGTGTGTGTGTGTGTGTGTGTGTCCACGTACTCGGCCCATGAATCTCATTCTGATACCAGGGGTTACCATTCGTGTTCTTGAACGATTATTGCATTTTTGTGCTTATCATATGTTTTGTTTTGTTTTTTTTGTGTGTGTGTTGTGTGTCATAGGTTCGTGGTCTCGTGGATGTGTGGGTCGTGTGCTGCCCACCTCGGCCACGGACGGATCTTCTGCTCCAAGTCTGACTCGGATCATGTCCTGCTGAAATAAATAAATAAAAGGTAGGCAAATAGTTAGACATACACATGGATTGATGGATGCTTTACTGATCCCCAAGGAAATAAAAGTCCCTGTGGTACAATACAACACACATCATTGACATTACAAACCAGCAAAAAGGACATGTTTGAGTTTCAACCAATGGGATTCCAAACATTTGCATACGGCCAATAGGAGAGCAGACATTTGCATACTGCTACCTCCAGCCAATAGGAGAGCAAAGATTAGCATACGTCTCATTTCAATGCCACTAATTTGAATGCCGCCTCTGGTTTTAACTCTTAACCCTATGAGCAAAACCCTAACCACGCCCCCAATCCAAGGCCTAACCCCAAGCTAACCCCAGACTTACTGCAAGGTGGCACCTGCTGTTTAGGTTAGGAACTGCATCTAACCCCAAGCTAACCCCAGACTTACTGAAAGCTGGCACCTGCTGTTTAGGTTAGGAACTGCATCTAACCCCACATGAAATTAAGAAACCCAAATGAAAGGGCACATTTTCTGCATAATTGCACAGCTTGTAACCCTTGTAACCAATCATGGCTACATCTCTGTAGCAAGCTTTAGGAGCTGAGAAATCGATCCAAGTTTGAATTAGGGCCTGTTTATGTAGCTGCAGACAGTTCTCTTGTCCTTTATGTTCCACGTTTCCTTAATTTTAACCATAACCTAATCCCTAATTATTCTAACCCCAACCTCAATAAACCTAATCTTAACCATTACCTAATCCCTAATTATTCTAACCCCAACCTCAATAAACCTAATCTTAACCATTACCTAATCCCTAATTACTCTAACCCCAACCTCAATAAACCTAATCTTAACCATTACCTAATCCCTAATTACTCTAACCCCAACCTCAATAAACCTAATCTTAACCATAACCTCATTCCTAATTATTCCAACCCCAACCTCAATAAGCCTAATCTTAACCATAACCTAATCCCTAATTACTCTAACCCCAACCTCAATAAACCTAATCTTAACCATTACCTAATCCCTAATTACTCTAACCCCAACCTCAATAAACCTAATCTTAACCATAACCTAATCTTAACCATCACCTAATCCCTAATTACTCTAACCCCAACCTCAATAAACCTAATCTTAACCATCACCTAATCCCTAATTACTCTAACCCCAACCTCAATAAACCTAATCTTAACCATAACCTCATTTCTAATTATTCCAACCCCAACCTCAATAAGCCTAATCTTAACCATAACCTAATCCCTAATTATTCTAACCCCAACCTCAATAGACTCATCTCAACGATGACCTTACCCCAATTATTTACCATAACCCAACCCCTAATTACTCTAACCCTAAGCTTAATAAACCTAATTTCAACCCAATTCCCAATTATTCCCGTATCTCGGACGCCTTTAGGACCAGGGTCACGGGGCTCCGATATGTCGCTCGTGCCTACGCGCGGTCCGTCGTACTCTGGTCCGGTGGGCCTACGACATCCGGTTCCCTCGCGGGACCTCCGCACGTCGTCTGGGGCCTGACGACTACTCGCGTACGCGTCGGGGCCCGTGTCTCGGCCGCCTTTCGGACCACGGTGACGGGGCTCCGATATGTCGCTCGTGGCCGGGCCCCCTCCGACGTGCTCGGTTTCGGTGCGCCTACGTCCTACGGTTCCGCCGCGGGACCCCGAAACGTGGTGTTTTGGGCCTACTCGCGTACGCGTCGGGGGCCCGTATCTCGGCCGTCTTTCCACGCGGGACCGCGGGGCTCCGATATGTCGCTGGTAGGTTGGACCTGCACGCCCTGTGCGATTTTGGAGGTCCTACGACGTTTCTTCGAATTTTCCCGATTATTTGACTGAGTGTAGACTAGGGTCAGATCGGCCGCATTCTCTTAATCCGGGAACCTTGCACCATATGGTCGCTGCTTCCCGGCTTAAGGATCTGACCTCTGCAGGGCATGTTCGGAACTGCATCGACATTAAGAAAAGGAAATAAGAAACCCGATGAAACGGCACATTTTCCAGTGTTAGTGCACAGCTTGAAGTTTGTTCTTCTGACCAATCGTTGCTACATCTATGCTGTAGCAGCCTCAAGAGCTGAGAAATCCCATTTTGAATGAATTAAAAGTCAATCGGCGTCTATCCCAGTGGGTTCGGACACCAGCTCTGAATATCCTTCATGAACATAATATCATTGTATGTTGTGTTTGTCTGGATTGAGCTTTTTACATGAAATTATTTACACACTT
Source organism: Trichomycterus rosablanca (assembly GCF_030014385.1). NCBI lineage: Eukaryota > Metazoa > Chordata > Actinopteri > Siluriformes > Trichomycteridae > Trichomycterus > Trichomycterus rosablanca. The sequence continues at coordinate 283,371 of NW_026947251.1, forward strand.
TATGAACAGATTTTGGAAAGCTCTTTCACTTTGCATTGGAAACACTACATTTCAAGCCGACCACTTCTCCCTGCTCACAGCTGGAAACGCACCGCTCGTTTTTAACCCTCTGCTGCCATCTACTGGACGTTTTCGGTTACAACGTCCTCATGTACTTTTAGAAGTCATACAGCACCAGTTTGTAGGACTTTCAAGGTAGAATGAACCACCTCGTACCCCCCCAACGACACCAGCTATCTTTTTTTGTACCCCCACTGCCTAATTACTTTTACTGGGCTCCAATCTTTAAGTCAGAAGAATGTCAACCGATTTTTGTACCTCATTACAAAACAAACCCCAAGCTAACCCCAGACTTACTGCAAGGTGGCACCTGCTGTTTAGGTTAGGAACTGCATCTAACCCCAAGCTAACCCCAGACTTACTGAAAGCTGGCACCTGCTGTTTAGGTTAGGAACTGCATCTAACCCCAAGCTAACCCCAGACTTACTGAAAGCTGGCACCTGCTGTTTAGGTTAGGAACTGCATCTAACCCCAAGCTAACCCCAGACTTACTGCAAGGTGGCACCTGCTGTTTAGGTTAGGAACTGCATCTAACCCCAAGCTAACCCCAGACTTACTGAAAGCTGGCACCTGCTGTTTAGGTTAGGAACTGCATCTAACCCCACATGAAATTAAGAAACCCAAATGAAAGGGCACATTTTCTGCATAATTGCACAGCTTGTAACCCTTGTAACCAATCATGGCTACATCTCTGTAGCAAGCTTTAGGAGCTGAGAAATCGATCCAAGTTTGAATTAGGGCCTGTTTATGTAGCTGCAGACAGTTCTCTTGTCCTTTATGTTCCACGTTTCCTTAATCTTAACCATCACCTAATCCCTAATTACTCTAACCCCAACCTCAATAAACCTAATCTTAACCATCACCTAATCCCTAATTACTCTAACCCCAACCTCAATAAACCTAATCTTAACCATAACCTCATTCCTAATTATTCCAACCCCAACCTCAATAAGCCTAATCTTAACCATAACCGAATCCCTAATTACTCTAACCCCAACCTCAATAGACTCATCTCAACGATGACCTTACCCCAATTATTTACCATGACCCAACCCCTAATTACTCTAACCCTAAGCTTAATAAACCTAATTTCAACCCAATTCCCAATTATTCCAACCCCAACCACAATAAACTCCATTTCAACCATAACCCAACTCCCAATTATTCTAACCCTAATCCTAATAAACCTTCCAACTAGAACCTAACCTTCATTTACACTGTCCCCAATCACAATAAATGAAATTTCAATTATAGTTCAGTCCATAATTATATCAACTCTAACCTTAATAAACCTAATTACAACTTCAACCCAATTTCCAAGTACTTTAAATTCAATACACTGAAGCTCTACTACAACCTAATCTTTGATCATCCTAGCCCTGACCCCAAATAAACTGAATTTTAACCGCAATCTAATCACCCATCATCCTAACCCCAATTTAGATTAAAACTAGACTGACTACAACCCACCCTACCTACAATTAATTCAACTTCGACCTCAATAGATATATTTCTAACCCTGACCTACCTTAACCACCTTGACCATAAATTATACAATATAATTGATTGACCTAAAACATAATTTAAAATGGAAACCCCCAAAATCAATCGATATCCTATGTAATATTAATGAAATAAAAAAGGAATAAGGAAAAAAAGGTTATACCACAAGAGGGACACCTGAGGGCGCCACAGTCAACATGAAGTCCTCGAGGATGTTTGGGTATGGATATGGACGTTTGTGTAATATTTTTTGCCACAAGCAAACCAAGAATACACACCGTAGAGAAGTTTAAAGAGCCAAGCGCGCTGAGAACACGACGGTAAACACTTTACAACATGTGTACATAACTAAACATATACTAACACCTAACTACCAGTTTATTAACAATGAATTAATACATCGACTGATAGTGAGTGCATCATGAATTATTGATGAATTAATGATATGTATACATTAACAAATTAATGAGTGACATATGAATAGACTAGGGTTAAATTGGGCCTATTCGGTGCGTACTCTCTCTTAAGCTGGGAAGCCTCGACTTCCCGGCTTGACGGAATCCTAAGGCACCGCTCATTTTTGATCCTCTGCTGCCATCTTTTGGAATAGTCATGCCACATCACTTAGTATGATTTCAGGTTTTTCAACAGCTCATATTCCAAAAAATACCAAACCTTGGCTACCTGATAAGTCAGAAGAATGTCAACCGAACTGTTCACATCTTGTTCAATCGATTCAGGTACTTTACTGTTCTGTTCCTTTATTTTTTATTGTTATTTTTTAACATTACACACACTGCCAATTGCCTGTGTGTGTGTGTGTGTGTGTGTGTGTGTGTCTGTGTCTGTGTCTGTGTGTGTGTGTGTGTGTGTGTGTGTCCACGTACTCGGCCCATGAATCTCATTCTGATACCAGGGGTTACCATTCGTGTTCTTGAACGATTATTGCATTTTTGTGCTTATCATATGTTTTGTTTTGTTTTTTTTGTGTGTGTGTTGTGTGTCATAGGTTCGTGGTCTCGTGGATGTGTGGGTCGTGTGCTGCCCACCTCGGCCACGGACGGATCTTCTGCTCCAAGTCTGACTCGGATCATGTCCTGCTGAAATAAATAAATAAAAGGTAGGCAAATAGTTAGACATACACATGGATTGATGGATGCTTTACTGATCCCCAAGGAAATAAAAGTCCCTGTGGTACAATACAACACACATCATTGACATTACAAACCAGCAAAAAGGACATGTTTGAGTTTCAACCAATGGGATTCCAAACATTTGCATACGGCCAATAGGAGAGCAGACATTTGCATACTGCTACCTCCAGCCAATAGGAGAGCAAAGATTAGCATACGTCTCATTTCAATGCCACTAATTTGAATGCCGCCTCTGGTTTTAACTCTTAACCTAACCCTAACCCTAACCCTAACCCTAACCCTAACCCTAACCCTAACCCTAACCCTAACCCTAACCCTAATCTTAACCATCACCTAATCCCTAATTATTCTAACCCCAACCTCAATAAACCTAATCTTAACCATTACCTAATCCCTAATTATTCTAACCCCAACCTCAATAAACCTAATCTTAACCATTACCTAATCCCTAATTACTCTAACCCCAACCTCAATAAACCTAATCTTAACCATTACCTAATCCCTAATTACTCTAACCCCAACCTCAATAAACCTAATCTTAACCATAACCTCATTCCTAATTATTCCAACCCCAACCTCAATAAGCCTAATCTTAACCATAACCTAATCCCTAATTACTCTAACCCCAACCTCAATAAACCTAATCTTAACCATTACCTAATCCCTAATTACTCTAACCCCAACCTCAATAAACCTAATCTTAACCATAACCTAATCTTAACCATCACCTAATCCCTAATTACTCTAACCCCAACCTCAATAAACCTAATCTTAACCATCACCTAATCCCTAATTACTCTAACCCCAACCTCAATAAACCTAATCTTAACCATAACCTCATTTCTAATTATTCCAACCCCAACCTCAATAAGCCTAATCTTAACCATAACCTAATCCCTAATTATTCTAACCCCAACCTCAATAGACTCATCTCAACGATGACCTTACCCCAATTATTTACCATAACCCAACCCCTAATTACTCTAACCCTAAGCTTAATAAACCTAATTTCAACCCAATTCCCAATTATTCCCGTATCTCGGACGCCTTTAGGACCAGGGTCACGGGGCTCCGATATGTCGCTCGTGCCTACGCGCGGTCCGTCGTACTCTGGTCCGGTGGGCCTACGACATCCGGTTCCCTCGCGGGACCTCCGCACGTCGTCTGGGGCCTGACGACTACTCGCGTACGCGTCGGGGCCCGTGTCTCGGCCGCCTTTCGGACCACGGTGACGGGGCTCCGATATGTCGCTCGTGGCCGGGCCCCCTCCGACGTGCTCGGTTTCGGTGCGCCTACGTCCTACGGTTCCGCCGCGGGACCCCGAAACGTGGTTTTTTGGGCCTACTCGCGTACGCGTCGGGGGCCCGTATCTCGGCCGTCTTTCCACGCGGGACCGCGGGGCTCCGATATGTCGCTGGTAGGTTGGACCTGCACGCCCTGTGCGATTTTGGAGGTCCTACGACGTTTCTTCGAATTTTCCCGATTATTTGACTGAGTGTAGACTAGGGTCAGATCGGCCGCATTCTCTTAATCCGGGAACCTTGCACCATATGGTCGCTGCTTCCCGGCTTAAGGATCTGACCTCTGCAGGGCATGTTCGGAACTGCATCGACATTAAGAAAAGGAAATAAGAAACCCGATGAAACGGCACATTTTCCAGTGTTAGTGCACAGCTTGAAGTTTGTTCTTCTGACCAATCGTTGCTACATCTATGCTGTAGCAGCCTCAAGAGCTGAGAAATCCCATTTTGAATGAATTAAAAGTCAATCGGCGTCTATCCCAGTGGGTTCGGACACCAGCTCTGAATATCCTTCATGAACATAATATCATTGTATGTTGTGTTTGTCTGGATTGAGCTTTTTACATGAAATTATTTACACACTTTATGAACAGATTTTGGAAAGCTCTTTCACTTTGCATTGGAAACACTACATTTCAAGCCGACCACTTCTCCCTGCTCACAGCTGGAAACGCACCGCTCGTTTTTAACCCTCTGCTGCCATCTACTGGACGTTTTCGGTTACAACGTCCTCATGTACTTTTAGAAGTCATACAGCACCAGTTTGTAGGACTTTCAAGGTAGAATGAACCACCTCGTACCCCCCCAACGACACCAGCTATCTTTTTTTGTACCCCCACTGCCTAATTACTTTTACTGGGCTCCAATCTTTAAGTCAGAAGAATGTCAACCGATTTTTGTACCTCATTACAAAACAAACCCCAAGCTAACCCCAGACTTACTGCAAGGTGGCACCTGCTGTTTAGGTTAGGAACTGCATCTAACCCCAAGCTAACCCCAGACTTACTGAAAGCTGGCACCTGCTGTTTAGGTTAGGAACTGCATCTAACCCCAAGCTAACCCCAGACTTACTGAAAGCTGGCACCTGCTGTTTAGGTTAGGAACTGCATCTAACCCCAAGCTAACCCCAGACTTACTGCAAGGTGGCACCTGCTGTTTAGGTTAGGAACTGCATCTAACCCCAAGCTAACCCCAGACTTACTGAAAGCTGGCACCTGCTGTTTAGGTTAGGAACTGCATCTAACCCCACATGAAATTAAGAAACCCAAATGAAAGGGCACATTTTCTGCATAATTGCACAGCTTGTAACCCTTGTAACCAATCATGGCTACATCTCTGTAGCAAGCTTTAGGAGCTGAGAAATCGATCCAAGTTTGAATTAGGGCCTGTTTATGTAGCTGCAGACAGTTCTCTTGTCCTTTATGTTCCACGTTTCCTTAATCTTAACCATCACCTAATCCCTAATTACTCTAACCCCAACCTCAATAAACCTAATCTTAACCATCACCTAATCCCTAATTACTCTAACCCCAACCTCAATAAACCTAATCTTAACCATAACCTCATTCCTAATTATTCCAACCCCAACCTCAATAAGCCTAATCTTAACCATAACCGAATCCCTAATTACTCTAACCCCAACCTCAATAGACTCATCTCAACGATGACCTTACCCCAATTATTTACCATGACCCAACCCCTAATTACTCTAACCCTAAGCTTAATAAACCTAATTTCAACCCAATTCCCAATTATTCCAACCCCAACCACAATAAACTCCATTTCAACCATAACCCAACTCCCAATTATTCTAACCCTAATCCTAATAAACCTTCCAACTAGAACCTAACCTTCATTTACACTGTCCCCAATCACAATAAATGAAATTTCAATTATAGTTCAGTCCATAATTATATCAACTCTAACCTTAATAAACCTAATTACAACTTCAACCCAATTTCCAAGTACTTTAAATTCAATACACTGAAGCTCTACTACAACCTAATCTTTGATCATCCTAGCCCTGACCCCAAATAAACTGAATTTTAACCGCAATCTAATCACCCATCATCCTAACCCCAATTTAGATTAAAACTAGACTGACTACAACCCACCCTACCTACAATTAATTCAACTTCGACCTCAATAGATATATTTCTAACCCTGACCTACCTTAACCACCTTGACCATAAATTATACAATATAATTGATTGACCTAAAACATAATTTAAAATGGAAACCCCCAAAATCAATCGATATCCTATGTAATATTAATGAAATAAAAAAGGAATAAGGAAAAAAAGGTTATACCACAAGAGGGACACCTGAGGGCGCCACAGTCAACATGAAGTCCTCGAGGATGTTTGGGTATGGATATGGACGTTTGTGTAATATTTTTTGCCACAAGCAAACCAAGAATACACACCGTAGAGAAGTTTAAAGAGCCAAGCGCGCTGAGAACACGACGGTAAACACTTTACAACATGTGTACATAACTAAACATATACTAACACCTAACTACCAGTTTATTAACAATGAATTAATACATCGACTGATAGTGAGTGCATCATGAATTATTGATGAATTAATGATATGTATACATTAACAAATTAATGAGTGACATATGAATAGACTAGGGTTAAATTGGGCCTATTCGGTGCGTACTCTCTCTTAAGCTGGGAAGCCTCGACTTCCCGGCTTGACGGAATCCTAAGGCACCGCTCATTTTTGATCCTCTGCTGCCATCTTTTGGAATAGTCATGCCACATCACTTAGTATGATTTCAGGTTTTTCAACAGCTCATATTCCAAAAAATACCAAACCTTGGCTACCTGATAAGTCAGAAGAATGTCAACCGAACTGTTCACATCTTGTTCAATCGATTCAGGTACTTTACTGTTCTGTTCCTTTATTTTTTATTGTTATTTTTTAACATTACACACACTGCCAATTGCCTGTGTGTGTGTGTGTGTGTGTGTGTGTGTGTCTGTGTCTGTGTCTGTGTGTGTGTGTGTGTGTGTGTGTGTCCACGTACTCGGCCCATGAATCTCATTCTGATACCAGGGGTTACCATTCGTGTTCTTGAACGATTATTGCATTTTTGTGCTTATCATATGTTTTGTTTTGTTTTTTTTGTGTGTGTGTTGTGTGTCATAGGTTCGTGGTCTCGTGGATGTGTGGGTCGTGTGCTGCCCACCTCGGCCACGGACGGATCTTCTGCTCCAAGTCTGACTCGGATCATGTCCTGCTGAAATAAATAAATAAAAGGTAGGCAAATAGTTAGACATACACATGGATTGATGGATGCTTTACTGATCCCCAAGGAAAGAAAAGTCCCTGTGGTACAATACAACACACATCATTGACATTACAAACCAGCAAAAAGGACATGTTTGAGTTTCAACCAATGGGATTCCAAACATTTGCATACGGCCAATAGGAGAGCAGACATTTGCATACTGCTACCTCCAGCCAATAGGAGAGCAAAGATTAGCATACGTCTCATTTCAATGCCACTAATTTGAATGCCGCCTCTGGTTTTAACTCTTAACCTATGAGCAAAACCCTAACCACGCCCCCAATCCAAGGCCTAACCCCAAGCTAACCCCAGACTTACTGAAAGCTGGCACCTGCTGTTTAGGTTAGGAACTGCATCTAACCCCAAGCTAACCCCAGACTTACTGAAAGCTGGCACCTGCTGTTTAGGTTAGGAACTGCATCTAACCCCAAGCTAACCCCAGACTTACTGAAAGCTGGCACCTGCTGTTTAGGTTAGGAACTGCATCTAACCCCAAGCTAACCCCAGACTTACTGAAAGCTGGCACCTGCTGTTTAGGTTAGGAACTGCATCTAACCCCAAGCTAACCCCAGACTTACTGAAAGCTGGCACCTGCTGTTTAGGTTAGGAACTGCATCTAACCCCACATGAAATTAAGAAACCCAAATGAAAGGGCACATTTTCTGCATAATTGCACAGCTTGTAACCCTTGTAACCAATCATGGCTACATCTCTGTAGCAAGCTTTAGGAGCTGAGAAATCGATCCAAGTTTGAATTAGGGCCTGTTTATGTAGCTGCAGACAGTTCTCTTGTCCTTTATGTTCCACGTTTCCTTAATCTTAACCATCACCTAATCCCTAATTACTCTAACCCCAACCTCAATAAACCTAATCTTAACCATCACCTAATCCCTAATTACTCTAACCCCAACCTCAATAAACCTAATCTTAACCATAACCTCATTCCTAATTATTCCAACCCCAACCTCAATAAGCCTAATCTTAACCATAACCTAATCCCTAATTACTCTAACCCCAACCTCAATAAACCTAATCTTAACCATCACCTAATCCCTAATTACTCTAACCCCAACCTCAATAAACCTAATCTTAACCATCACCTAATCCCTAATTACTCTAACCCCAACCTCAATAAACCTAATCTTAACCATAACCTCATTCCTAATTATTCCAACCCCAACCTCAATAAGCCTAATCTTAACCATAACCTAATCCCTAATTACTCTAACCCCAACCTCAATAGACTCATCTCAACGATGACCTTACCCCAATTATTTACCATAACCCAACCCCTAATTACTCTAACCCTAAGCTTAATAAACCTAATTTCAACCCAATTCCCAATTATTCCAACCCCAACCACAATAAACTCCATTTCAACCATAACCCAACTCCCAATTATTCTAACCCTAATCCTAATAAACCTTCCAACTAGAACCTAACCTTCATTTACACTGTCCCCAATCACAATAAATGAAATTTCAATTATAGTTCAGTCCATAATTATATCAACTCTAACCTTAATAAACCTAATTACAACTTCAACCCAATTTCCAAGTACTTTAAATTCAATACACTGAAGCTCTACTACAACCTAATCTTTGATCATCCTAGCCCTGACCCCAAATAAACTGAATTTTAACCGCAATCTAATCACCCATCATCCTAACCCCAATTTAGATTAAAACTAGACTGACTACAACCCACCCTACCTACAATTAATTCAACTTCGACCTCAATAGATATATTTCTAACCCTGACCTACCTTAACCACCTTGACCATAAATTATACAATATAATTGATTGACCTAAAACATAATTTAAAATGGAAACCCCCAAAATCAATCGATATCCTATGTAATATTAATGAAATAAAAAAGGAATAAGGAAAAAAAGGTTATACCACAAGAGGGACACCTGAGGGCGCCACAGTCAACATGAAGTCCTCGAGGATGTTTGGGTATGGATATGGACGTTTGTGTAATATTTTTTGCCACAAGCAAACCAAGAATACACACCGTAGAGAAGTTTAAAGAGCCAAGCGCGCTGAGAACACGACGGTAAACACTTTACAACATGTGTACATAACTAAACATATACTAACACCTAACTACCAGTTTATTAACAATGAATTAATACATCGACTGATAGTGAGTGCATCATGAATTATTGATGAATTAATGATATGTATACATTAACAAATTAATGAGTGACATATGAATAGACTAGGGTTAAATTGGGCCTATTCGGTGCGTACTCTCTCTTAAGCTGGGAAGCCTCGACTTCCCGGCTTGACGGAATCCTAAGGCACCGCTCATTTTTGATCCTCTGCTGCCATCTTTTGGAATAGTCATGCCACATCACTTAGTATGATTTCAGGTTTTTCAACAGCTCGTATTCCAAAAAATACCAAACCTTGGCTACCTGATAAGTCAGAAGAATGTCAACCGAACTGTTCACATCTTGTTCAATCGATTCAGGTACTTTACTGTTCTGTTCCTTTATTTTTTATTGTTATTTTTTAACATTACACACACTGCCAATTGCCTGTGTGTGTGTGTGTGTGTGTGTGTGTGTGTGTGTGTGTGTGTGTCTGTGTCTGTGTCTGTGTGTGTGTGTGTGTGTGTGTGTGTCCACGTACTCGGCCCATGAATCTCATTCTGATACCAGGGGTTACCATTCGTGTTCTTGAACGATTATTGCATTTTTGTGCTTATCATATGTTTTGTTTTGTTTTTTTTGTGTGTGTGTTGTGTGTCATAGGTTCGTGGTCTCGTGGATGTGTGGGTCGTGTGCTGCCCACCTCGGCCACGGACGGATCTTCTGCTCCAAGTCTGACTCGGATCATGTCCTGCTGAAATAAATAAATAAAAGGTAGGCAAATAGTTAGACATACACATGGATTGATGGATGCTTTACTGATCCCCAAGGAAATAAAAGTCCCTGTGGTACAATACAACACACATCATTGACATTACAAACCAGCAAAAAGGACATGTTTGAGTTTCAACCAATGGGATTCCAAACATTTGCATACGGCCAATAGGAGAGCAGACATTTGCATACTGCTACCTCCAGCCAATAGGAGAGCAAAGATTAGCATACGTCTCATTTCAATGCCACTAATTTGAATGCCGCCTCTGGTTTTAACTCTTAACCTAACCCTAACCCTAACCCTAACCCTAACCCTAACCCTAACCCTAACCCTAACCCTAACCCTAATCTTAACCATCACCTAATCCCTAATTATTCTAACCCCAACCTCAATAAACCTAATCTTAACCATTACCTAATCCCTAATTATTCTAACCCCAACCTCAATAAACCTAATCTTAACCATTACCTAATCCCTAATTACTCTAACCCCAACCTCAATAAACCTAATCTTAACCATTACCTAATCCCTAATTACTCTAACCCCAACCTCAATAAACCTAATCTTAACCATAACCTCATTCCTAATTATTCCAACCCCAACCTCAATAAGCCTAATCTTAACCATAACCTAATCCCTAATTACTCTAACCCCAACCTCAATAAACCTAATCTTAACCATTACCTAATCCCTAATTACTCTAACCCCAACCTCAATAAACCTAATCTTAACCATAACCTAATCTTAACCATCACCTAATCCCTAATTACTCTAACCCCAACCTCAATAAACCTAATCTTAACCATCACCTAATCCCTAATTACTCTAACCCCAACCTCAATAAACCTAATCTTAACCATAACCTCATTTCTAATTATTCCAACCCCAACCTCAATAAGCCTAATCTTAACCATAACCTAATCCCTAATTATTCTAACCCCAACCTCAATAGACTCATCTCAACGATGACCTTACCCCAATTATTTACCATAACCCAACCCCTAATTACTCTAACCCTAAGCTTAATAAACCTAATTTCAACCCAATTCCCAATTATTCCCGTATCTCGGACGCCTTTAGGACCAGGGTCACGGGGCTCCGATATGTCGCTCGTGCCTACGCGCGGTCCGTCGTACTCTGGTCCGGTGGGCCTACGACATCCGGTTCCCTCGCGGGACCTCCGCACGTCGTCTGGGGCCTGACGACTACTCGCGTACGCGTCGGGGCCCGTGTCTCGGCCGCCTTTCGGACCACGGTGACGGGGCTCCGATATGTCGCTCGTGGCCGGGCCCCCTCCGACGTGCTCGGTTTCGGTGCGCCTACGTCCTACGGTTCCGCCGCGGGACCCCGAAACGTGGTTTTTTGGGCCTACTCGCGTACGCGTCGGGGGCCCGTATCTCGGCCGTCTTTCCACGCGGGACCGCGGGGCTCCGATATGTCGCTGGTAGGTTGGACCTGCACGCCCTGTGCGATTTTGGAGGTCCTACGACGTTTCTTCGAATTTTCCCGATTATTTGACTGAGTGTAGACTAGGGTCAGATCGGCCGCATTCTCTTAATCCGGGAACCTTGCACCATATGGTCGCTGCTTCCCGGCTTAAGGATCTGACCTCTGCAGGGCATGTTCGGAACTGCATCGACATTAAGAAAAGGAAATAAGAAACCCGATGAAACGGCACATTTTCCAGTGTTAGTGCACAGCTTGAAGTTTGTTCTTCTGACCAATCGTTGCTACATCTATGCTGTAGCAGCCTCAAGAGCTGAGAAATCCCATTTTGAATGAATTAAAAGTCAATCGGCGTCTATCCCAGTGGGTTCGGACACCAGCTCTGAATATCCTTCATGAACATAATATCATTGTATGTTGTGTTTGTCTGGATTGAGCTTTTTACATGAAATTATTTACACACTTTATGAACAGATTTTGGAAAGCTCTTTCACTTTGCATTGGAAACACTACATTTCAAGCCGACCACTTCTCCCTGCTCACAGCTGGAAACGCACCGCTCGTTTTTAACCCTCTGCTGCCATCTACTGGACGTTTTCGGTTACAACGTCCTCATGTACTTTTAGAAGTCATACAGCACCAGTTTGTAGGACTTTCAAGGTAGAATGAACCACCTCGTACCCCCCCAACGACACCAGCTATCTTTTTTTGTACCCCCACTGCCTAATTACTTTTACTGGGCTCCAATCTTTAAGTCAGAAGAATGTCAACCGATTTTTGTACCTCATTACAAAACAAACCCCAAGCTAACCCCAGACTTACTGCAAGGTGGCACCTGCTGTTTAGGTTAGGAACTGCATCTAACCCCAAGCTAACCCCAGACTTACTGAAAGCTGGCACCTGCTGTTTAGGTTAGGAACTGCATCTAACCCCAAGCTAACCCCAGACTTACTGAAAGCTGGCACCTGCTGTTTAGGTTAGGAACTGCATCTAACCCCAAGCTAACCCCAGACTTACTGCAAGGTGGCACCTGCTGTTTAGGTTAGGAACTGCATCTAACCCCAAGCTAACCCCAGACTTACTGAAAGCTGGCACCTGCTGTTTAGGTTAGGAACTGCATCTAACCCCACATGAAATTAAGAAACCCAAATGAAAGGGCACATTTTCTGCATAATTGCACAGCTTGTAACCCTTGTAACCAATCATGGCTACATCTCTGTAGCAAGCTTTAGGAGCTGAGAAATCGATCCAAGTTTGAATTAGGGCCTGTTTATGTAGCTGCAGACAGTTCTCTTGTCCTTTATGTTCCACGTTTCCTTAATCTTAACCATCACCTAATCCCTAATTACTCTAACCCCAACCTCAATAAACCTAATCTTAACCATCACCTAATCCCTAATTACTCTAACCCCAACCTCAATAAACCTAATCTTAACCATAACCTCATTCCTAATTATTCCAACCCCAACCTCAATAAGCCTAATCTTAACCATAACCGAATCCCTAATTACTCTAACCCCAACCTCAATAGACTCATCTCAACGATGACCTTACCCCAATTATTTACCATGACCCAACCCCTAATTACTCTAACCCTAAGCTTAATAAACCTAATTTCAACCCAATTCCCAATTATTCCAACCCCAACCACAATAAACTCCATTTCAACCATAACCCAACTCCCAATTATTCTAACCCTAATCCTAATAAACCTTCCAACTAGAACCTAACCTTCATTTACACTGTCCCCAATCACAATAAATGAAATTTCAATTATAGTTCAGTCCATAATTATATCAACTCTAACCTTAATAAACCTAATTACAACTTCAACCCAATTTCCAAGTACTTTAAATTCAATACACTGAAGCTCTACTACAACCTAATCTTTGATCATCCTAGCCCTGACCCCAAATAAACTGAATTTTAACCGCAATCTAATCACCCATCATCCTAACCCCAATTTAGATTAAAACTAGACTGACTACAACCCACCCTACCTACAATTAATTCAACTTCGACCTCAATAGATATATTTCTAACCCTGACCTACCTTAACCACCTTGACCATAAATTATACAATATAATTGATTGACCTAAAACATAATTTAAAATGGAAACCCCCAAAATCAATCGATATCCTATGTAATATTAATGAAATAAAAAAGGAATAAGGAAAAAAAGGTTATACCACAAGAGGGACACCTGAGGGCGCCACAGTCAACATGAAGTCCTCGAGGATGTTTGGGTATGGATATGGACGTTTGTGTAATATTTTTTGCCACAAGCAAACCAAGAATACACACCGTAGAGAAGTTTAAAGAGCCAAGCGCGCTGAGAACACGACGGTAAACACTTTACAACATGTGTACATAACTAAACATATACTAACACCTAACTACCAGTTTATTAACAATGAATTAATACATCGACTGATAGTGAGTGCATCATGAATTATTGATGAATTAATGATATGTATACATTAACAAATTAATGAGTGACATATGAATAGACTAGGGTTAAATTGGGCCTATTCGGTGCGTACTCTCTCTTAAGCTGGGAAGCCTCGACTTCCCGGCTTGACGGAATCCTAAGGCACCGCTCATTTTTGATCCTCTGCTGCCATCTTTTGGAATAGTCATGCCACATCACTTAGTATGATTTCAGGTTTTTCAACAGCTCATATTCCAAAAAATACCAAACCTTGGCTACCTGATAAGTCAGAAGAATGTCAACCGAACTGTTCACATCTTGTTCAATCGATTCAGGTACTTTACTGTTCTGTTCCTTTATTTTTTATTGTTATTTTTTAACATTACACACACTGCCAATTGCCTGTGTGTGTGTGTGTGTGTGTGTGTGTGTGTCTGTGTCTGTGTCTGTGTGTGTGTGTGTGTGTGTGTGTGTCCACGTACTCGGCCCATGAATCTCATTCTGATACCAGGGGTTACCATTCGTGTTCTTGAACGATTATTGCATTTTTGTGCTTATCATATGTTTTGTTTTGTTTTTTTTGTGTGTGTGTTGTGTGTCATAGGTTCGTGGTCTCGTGGATGTGTGGGTCGTGTGCTGCCCACCTCGGCCACGGACGGATCTTCTGCTCCAAGTCTGACTCGGATCATGTCCTGCTGAAATAAATAAATAAAAGGTAGGCAAATAGTTAGACATACACATGGATTGATGGATGCTTTACTGATCCCCAAGGAAATAAAAGTCCCTGTGGTACAATACAACACACATCATTGACATTACAAACCAGCAAAAAGGACATGTTTGAGTTTCAACCAATGGGATTCCAAACATTTGCATACGGCCAATAGGAGAGCAGACATTTGCATACTGCTACCTCCAGCCAATAGGAGAGCAAAGATTAGCATACGTCTCATTTCAATGCCACTAATTTGAATGCCGCCTCTGGTTTTAACTCTTAACCTATGAGCAAAACCCTAACCACGCCCCCAATCCAAGGCCTAACCCCAAGCTAACCCCAGACTTACTGAAAGCTGGCACCTGCTGTTTAGGTTAGGAACTGCATCTAACCCCAAGCTAACCCCAGACTTACTGAAAGCTGGCACCTGCTGTTTAGGTTAGGAACTGCATCTAACCCCAAGCTAACCCCAGACTTACTGAAAGCTGGCACCTGCTGTTTAGGTTAGGAACTGCATCTAACCCCAAGCTAACCCCAGACTTACTGAAAGCTGGCACCTGCTGTTTAGGTTAGGAACTGCATCTAACCCCAAGCTAACCCCAGACTTACTGAAAGCTGGCACCTGCTGTTTAGGTTAGGAACTGCATCTAACCCCACATGAAATTAAGAAACCCAAATGAAAGGGCACATTTTCTGCATAATTGCACAGCTTGTAACCCTTGTAACCAATCATGGCTACATCTCTGTAGCAAGCTTTAGGAGCTGAGAAATCGATCCAAGTTTGAATTAGGGCCTGTTTATGTAGCTGCAGACAGTTCTCTTGTCCTTTATGTTCCACGTTTCCTTAATCTTAACCATCACCTAATCCCTAATTACTCTAACCCCAACCTCAATAAACCTAATCTTAACCATCACCTAATCCCTAATTACTCTAACCCCAACCTCAATAAACCTAATCTTAACCATAACCTCATTCCTAATTATTCCAACCCCAACCTCAATAAGCCTAATCTTAACCATAACCTAATCCCTAATTACTCTAACCCCAACCTCAATAAACCTAATCTTAACCATCACCTAATCCCTAATTACTCTAACCCCAACCTCAATAAACCTAATCTTAACCATCACCTAATCCCTAATTACTCTAACCCCAACCTCAATAAACCTAATCTTAACCATAACCTCATTCCTAATTATTCCAACCCCAACCTCAATAAGCCTAATCTTAACCATAACCTAATCCCTAATTACTCTAACCCCAACCTCAATAGACTCATCTCAACGATGACCTTACCCCAATTATTTACCATAACCCAACCCCTAATTACTCTAACCCTAAGCTTAATAAACCTAATTTCAACCCAATTCCCAATTATTCCAACCCCAACCACAATAAACTCCATTTCAACCATAACCCAACTCCCAATTATTCTAACCCTAATCCTAATAAACCTTCCAACTAGAACCTAACCTTCATTTACACTGTCCCCAATCACAATAAATGAAATTTCAATTATAGTTCAGTCCATAATTATATCAACTCTAACCTTAATAAACCTAATTACAACTTCAACCCAATTTCCAAGTACTTTAAATTCAATACACTGAAGCTCTACTACAACCTAATCTTTGATCATCCTAGCCCTGACCCCAAATAAACTGAATTTTAACCGCAATCTAATCACCCATCATCCTAACCCCAATTTAGATTAAAACTAGACTGACTACAACCCACCCTACCTACAATTAATTCAACTTCGACCTCAATAGATATATTTCTAACCCTGACCTACCTTAACCACCTTGACCATAAATTATACAATATAATTGATTGACCTAAAACATAATTTAAAATGGAAACCCCCAAAATAAATCGATATCCTATGTAATATTAATGAAATAAAAAAGGAATAAGGAAAAAAAGGTTATACCACAAGAGGGACACCTGAGGGCGCCACAGTCAACATGAAGTCCTCGAGGATGTTTGGGTATGGATATGGACGTTTGTGTAATATTTTTTGCCACAAGCAAACCAAGAATACACACCGTAGAGAAGTTTAAAGAGCCAAGCGCGCTGAGAACACGACGGTAAACACTTTACAACATGTGTACATAACTAAACATATACTAACACCTAACTACCAGTTTATTAACAATGAATTAATACATCGACTGATAGTGAGTGCATCATGAATTATTGATGAATTAATGATATGTATACATTAACAAATTAATGAGTGACATATGAATAGACTAGGGTTAAATTGGGCCTATTCGGTGCGTACTCTCTCTTAAGCTGGGAAGCCTCGACTTCCCGGCTTGACGGAATCCTAAGGCACCGCTCATTTTTGATCCTCTGCTGCCATCTTTTGGAATAGTCATGCCACATCACTTAGTATGATTTCAGGTTTTTCAACAGCTCGTATTCCAAAAAATACCAAACCTTGGCTACCTGATAAGTCAGAAGAATGTCAACCGAACTGTTCACATCTTGTTCAATCGATTCAGGTACTTTACTGTTCTGTTCCTTTATTTTTTATTGTTATTTTTTAACATTACACACACTGCCAATTGCCTGTGTGTGTGTGTGTGTGTGTGTGTGTGTGTGTGTCTGTGTCTGTGTCTGTGTGTGTGTGTGTGTGTGTGTGTGTCCACGTACTCGGCCCATGAATCTCATTCTGATACCAGGGGTTACCATTCGTGTTCTTGAACGATTATTGCATTTTTGTGCTTATCATATGTTTTGTTTTGTTTTTTTTGTGTGTGTGTTGTGTGTCATAGGTTCGTGGTCTCGTGGATGTGTGGGTCGTGTGCTGCCCACCTCGGCCACGGACGGATCTTCTGCTCCAAGTCTGACTCGGATCATGTCCTGCTGAAATAAATAAATAAAAGGTAGGCAAATAGTTAGACATACACATGGATTGATGGATGCTTTACTGATCCCCAAGGAAATAAAAGTCCCTGTGGTACAATACAACACACATCATTGACATTACAAACCAGCAAAAAGGACATGTTTGAGTTTCAACCAATGGGATTCCAAACATTTGCATACGGCCAATAGGAGAGCAGACATTTGCATACTGCTACCTCCAGCCAATAGGAGAGCAAAGATTAGCATACGTCTCATTTCAATGCCACTAATTTGAATGCCGCCTCTGGTTTTAACTCTTAACCTATGAGCAAAACCCTAACCACGCCCCCAATCCAAGGCCTAACCCCAAGCTAACCCCAGACTTACTGCAAGGTGGCACCTGCTGTTTAGGTTAGGAACTGCATCTAACCCCAAGCTAACCCCAGACTTACTGAAAGCTGGCACCTGCTGTTTAGGTTAGGAACTGCATCTAACCCCAAGCTAACCCCAGACTTACTGAAAGCTGGCACCTGCTGTTTAGGTTAGGAACTGCATCTAACCCCAAGCTAACCCCAGACTTACTGAAAGCTGGCACCTGCTGTTTAGGTTAGGAACTGCATCTAACCCCAAGCTAACCCCAGACTTACTGAAAGCTGGCACCTGCTGTTTAGGTTAGGAACTGCATCTAACCCCACATGAAATTAAGAAACCCAAATGAAAGGGCACATTTTCTGCATAATTGCACAGCTTGTAACCCTTGTAACCAATCATGGCTACATCTCTGTAGCAAGCTTTAGGAGCTGAGAAATCGATCCAAGTTTGAATTAGGGCCTGTTTATGTAGCTGCAGACAGTTCTCTTGTCCTTTATGTTCCACGTTTCCTTAATCTTAACCATCACCTAATCCCTAATTACTCTAACCCCAACCTCAATAAACCTAATCTTAACCATCACCTAATCCCTAATTACTCTAACCCCAACCTCAATAAACCTAATCTTAACCATAACCTCATTCCTAATTATTCCAACCCCAACCTCAATAAGCCTAATCTTAACCATAACCTAATCCCTAATTACTCTAACCCCAACCTCAATAAACCTAATCTTAACCATCACCTAATCCCTAATTACTCTAACCCCAACCTCAATAAACCTAATCTTAACCATCACCTAATCCCTAATTACTCTAACCCCAACCTCAATAAACCTAATCTTAACCATAACCTCATTCCTAATTATTCCAACCCCAACCTCAATAAGCCTAATCTTAACCATAACCTAATCCCTAATTACTCTAACCCCAACCTCAATAGACTCATCTCAACGATGACCTTACCCCAATTATTTACCATAACCCAACCCCTAATTACTCTAACCCTAAGCTTAATAAACCTAATTTCAACCCAATTCCCAATTATTCCAACCCCAACCACAATAAACTCCATTTCAACCATAACCCAACTCCCAATTATTCTAACCCTAATCCTAATAAACCTTCCAACTAGAACCTAACCTTCATTTACACTGTCCCCAATCACAATAAATGAAATTTCAATTATAGTTCAGTCCATAATTATATCAACTCTAACCTTAATAAACCTAATTACAACTTCAACCCAATTTCCAAGTACTTTAAATTCAATACACTGAAGCTCTACTACAACCTAATCTTTGATCATCCTAGCCCTGACCCCAAATAAACTGAATTTTAACCGCAATCTAATCACCCATCATCCTAACCCCAATTTAGATTAAAACTAGACTGACTACAACCCACCCTACCTACAATTAATTCAACTTCGACCTCAATAGATATATTTCTAACCCTGACCTACCTTAACCACCTTGACCATAAATTATACAATATAATTGATTGACCTAAAACATAATTTAAAATGGAAACCCCCAAAATAAATCGATATCCTATGTAATATTAATGAAATAAAAAAGGAATAAGGAAAAAAAGGTTATACCACAAGAGGGACACCTGAGGGCGCCACAGTCAACATGAAGTCCTCGAGGATGTTTGGGTATGGATATGGACGTTTGTGTAATATTTTTTGCCACAAGCAAACCAAGAATACACACCGTAGAGAAGTTTAAAGAGCCAAGCGCGCTGAGAACACGACGGTAAACACTTTACAACATGTGTACATAACTAAACATATACTAACACCTAACTACCAGTTTATTAACAATGAATTAATACATCGACTGATAGTGAGTGCATCATGAATTATTGATGAATTAATGATATGTATACATTAACAAATTAATGAGTGACATATGAATAGACTAGGGTTAAATTGGGCCTATTCGGTGCGTACTCTCTCTTAAGCTGGGAAGCCTCGACTTCCCGGCTTGACGGAATCCTAAGGCACCGCTCATTTTTGATCCTCTGCTGCCATCTTTTGGAATAGTCATGCCACATCACTTAGTATGATTTCAGGTTTTTCAACAGCTCGTATTCCAAAAAATACCAAACCTTGGCTACCTGATAAGTCAGAAGAATGTCAACCGAACTGTTCACATCTTGTTCAATCGATTCAGGTACTTTACTGTTCTGTTCCTTTATTTTTTATTGTTATTTTTTAACATTACACACACTGCCAATTGCCTGTGTGTGTGTGTGTGTGTGTGTGTGTGTGTGTGTGTGTCTGTGTCTGTGTCTGTGTGTGTGTGTGTGTGTGTGTGTGTGTCCACGTACTCGGCCCATGAATCTCATTCTGATACCAGGGGTTACCATTCGTGTTCTTGAACGATTATTGCATTTTTGTGCTTATCATATGTTTTGTTTTGTTTTTTTTGTGTGTGTGTTGTGTGTCATAGGTTCGTGGTCTCGTGGATGTGTGGGTCGTGTGCTGCCCACCTCGGCCACGGACGGATCTTCTGCTCCAAGTCTGACTCGGATCATGTCCTGCTGAAATAAATAAATAAAAGGTAGGCAAATAGTTAGACATACACATGGATTGATGGATGCTTTACTGATCCCCAAGGAAATAAAAGTCCCTGTGGTACAATACAACACACATCATTGACATTACAAACCAGCAAAAAGGACATGTTTGAGTTTCAACCAATGGGATTCCAAACATTTGCATACGGCCAATAGGAGAGCAGACATTTGCATACTGCTACCTCCAGCCAATAGGAGAGCAAAGATTAGCATACGTCTCATTTCAATGCCACTAATTTGAATGCCGCCTCTGGTTTTAACTCTTAACCTAACCCTAACCCTAACCCTAACCCTAACCCTAACCCTAACCCTAATCTTAACCATCACCTAATCCCTAATTATTCTAACCCCAACCTCAATAAACCTAATCTTAACCATTACCTAATCCCTAATTATTCTAACCCCAACCTCAATAAACCTAATCTTAACCATTACCTAATCCCTAATTACTCTAACCCCAACCTCAATAAACCTAATCTTAACCATTACCTAATCCCTAATTACTCTAACCCCAACCTCAATAAACCTAATCTTAACCATAACCTCATTCCTAATTATTCCAACCCCAACCTCAATAAGCCTAATCTTAACCATAACCTAATCCCTAATTACTCTAACCCCAACCTCAATAAACCTAATCTTAACCATTACCTAATCCCTAATTACTCTAACCCCAACCTCAATAAACCTAATCTTAACCATAACCTAATCTTAACCATCACCTAATCCCTAATTACTCTAACCCCAACCTCAATAAACCTAATCTTAACCATCACCTAATCCCTAATTACTCTAACCCCAACCTCAATAAACCTAATCTTAACCATAACCTCATTTCTAATTATTCCAACCCCAACCTCAATAAGCCTAATCTTAACCATAACCTAATCCCTAATTATTCTAACCCCAACCTCAATAGACTCATCTCAACGATGACCTTACCCCAATTATTTACCATAACCCAACCCCTAATTACTCTAACCCTAAGCTTAATAAACCTAATTTCAACCCAATTCCCAATTATTCCCGTATCTCGGACGCCTTTAGGACCAGGGTCACGGGGCTCCGATATGTCGCTCGTGCCTACGCGCGGTCCGTCGTACTCTGGTCCGGTGGGCCTACGACATCCGGTTCCCTCGCGGGACCTCCGCACGTCGTCTGGGGCCTGACGACTACTCGCGTACGCGTCGGGGCCCGTGTCTCGGCCGCCTTTCGGACCACGGTGACGGGGCTCCGATATGTCGCTCGTGGCCGGGCCCCCTCCGACGTGCTCGGTTTCGGTGCGCCTACGTCCTACGGTTCCGCCGCGGGACCCCGAAACGTGGTTTTTTGGGCCTACTCGCGTACGCGTCGGGGGCCCGTATCTCGGCCGTCTTTCCACGCGGGACCGCGGGGCTCCGATATGTCGCTGGTAGGTTGGACCTGCACGCCCTGTGCGATTTTGGAGGTCCTACGACGTTTCTTCGAATTTTCCCGATTATTTGACTGAGTGTAGACTAGGGTCAGATCGGCCGCATTCTCTTAATCCGGGAACCTTGCACCATATGGTCGCTGCTTCCCGGCTTAAGGATCTGACCTCTGCAGGGCATGTTCGGAACTGCATCGACATTAAGAAAAGGAAATAAGAAACCCGATGAAACGGCACATTTTCCAGTGTTAGTGCACAGCTTGAAGTTTGTTCTTCTGACCAATCGTTGCTACATCTATGCTGTAGCAGCCTCAAGAGCTGAGAAATCCCATTTTGAATGAATTAAAAGTCAATCGGCGTCTATCCCAGTGGGTTCGGACACCAGCTCTGAATATCCTTCATGAACATAATATCATTGTATGTTGTGTTTGTCTGGATTGAGCTTTTTACATGAAATTATTTACACACTTTATGAACAGATTTTGGAAAGCTCTTTCACTTTGCATTGGAAACACTACATTTCAAGCCGACCACTTCTCCCTGCTCACAGCTGGAAACGCACCGCTCGTTTTTAACCCTCTGCTGCCATCTACTGGACGTTTTCGGTTACAACGTCCTCATGTACTTTTAGAAGTCATACAGCACCAGTTTGTAGGACTTTCAAGGTAGAATGAACCACCTCGTACCCCCCCAACGACACCAGCTATCTTTTTTTGTACCCCCACTGCCTAATTACTTTTACTGGGCTCCAATCTTTAAGTCAGAAGAATGTCAACCGATTTTTGTACCTCATTACAAAACAAACCCCAAGCTAACCCCAGACTTACTGCAAGGTGGCACCTGCTGTTTAGGTTAGGAACTGCATCTAACCCCAAGCTAACCCCAGACTTACTGAAAGCTGGCACCTGCTGTTTAGGTTAGGAACTGCATCTAACCCCAAGCTAACCCCAGACTTACTGAAAGCTGGCACCTGCTGTTTAGGTTAGGAACTGCATCTAACCCCAAGCTAACCCCAGACTTACTGCAAGGTGGCACCTGCTGTTTAGGTTAGGAACTGCATCTAACCCCAAGCTAACCCCAGACTTACTGAAAGCTGGCACCTGCTGTTTAGGTTAGGAACTGCATCTAACCCCACATGAAATTAAGAAACCCAAATGAAAGGGCACATTTTCTGCATAATTGCACAGCTTGTAACCCTTGTAACCAATCATGGCTACATCTCTGTAGCAAGCTTTAGGAGCTGAGAAATCGATCCAAGTTTGAATTAGGGCCTGTTTATGTAGCTGCAGACAGTTCTCTTGTCCTTTATGTTCCACGTTTCCTTAATCTTAACCATCACCTAATCCCTAATTACTCTAACCCCAACCTCAATAAACCTAATCTTAACCATCACCTAATCCCTAATTACTCTAACCCCAACCTCAATAAACCTAATCTTAACCATAACCTCATTCCTAATTATTCCAACCCCAACCTCAATAAGCCTAATCTTAACCATAACCGAATCCCTAATTACTCTAACCCCAACCTCAATAGACTCATCTCAACGATGACCTTACCCCAATTATTTACCATGACCCAACCCCTAATTACTCTAACCCTAAGCTTAATAAACCTAATTTCAACCCAATTCCCAATTATTCCAACCCCAACCACAATAAACTCCATTTCAACCATAACCCAACTCCCAATTATTCTAACCCTAATCCTAATAAACCTTCCAACTAGAACCTAACCTTCATTTACACTGTCCCCAATCACAATAAATGAAATTTCAATTATAGTTCAGTCCATAATTATATCAACTCTAACCTTAATAAACCTAATTACAACTTCAACCCAATTTCCAAGTACTTTAAATTCAATACACTGAAGCTCTACTACAACCTAATCTTTGATCATCCTAGCCCTGACCCCAAATAAACTGAATTTTAACCGCAATCTAATCACCCATCATCCTAACCCCAATTTAGATTAAAACTAGACTGACTACAACCCACCCTACCTACAATTAATTCAACTTCGACCTCAATAGATATATTTCTAACCCTGACCTACCTTAACCACCTTGACCATAAATTATACAATATAATTGATTGACCTAAAACATAATTTAAAATGGAAACCCCCAAAATAAATCGATATCCTATGTAATATTAATGAAATAAAAAAGGAATAAGGAAAAAAAGGTTATACCACAAGAGGGACACCTGAGGGCGCCACAGTCAACATGAAGTCCTCGAGGATGTTTGGGTATGGATATGGACGTTTGTGTAATATTTTTTGCCACAAGCAAACCAAGAATACACACCGTAGAGAAGTTTAAAGAGCCAAGCGCGCTGAGAACACGACGGTAAACACTTTACAACATGTGTACATAACTAAACATATACTAACACCTAACTACCAGTTTATTAACAATGAATTAATACATCGACTGATAGTGAGTGCATCATGAATTATTGATGAATTAATGATATGTATACATTAACAAATTAATGAGTGACATATGAATAGACTAGGGTTAAATTGGGCCTATTCGGTGCGTACTCTCTCTTAAGCTGGGAAGCCTCGACTTCCCGGCTTGACGGAATCCTAAGGCACCGCTCATTTTTGATCCTCTGCTGCCATCTTTTGGAATAGTCATGCCACATCACTTAGTATGATTTCAGGTTTTTCAACAGCTCATATTCCAAAAAATACCAAACCTTGGCTACCTGATAAGTCAGAAGAATGTCAACCGAACTGTTCACATCTTGTTCAATCGATTCAGGTACTTTACTGTTCTGTTCCTTTATTTTTTATTGTTATTTTTTAACATTACACACACTGCCAATTGCCTGTGTGTGTGTGTGTGTGTGTGTGTGTGTGTCTGTGTCTGTGTCTGTGTGTGTGTGTGTGTGTGTGTGTGTCCACGTACTCGGCCCATGAATCTCATTCTGATACCAGGGGTTACCATTCGTGTTCTTGAACGATTATTGCATTTTTGTGCTTATCATATGTTTTGTTTTGTTTTTTTTGTGTGTGTGTTGTGTGTCATAGGTTCGTGGTCTCGTGGATGTGTGGGTCGTGTGCTGCCCACCTCGGCCACGGACGGATCTTCTGCTCCAAGTCTGACTCGGATCATGTCCTGCTGAAATAAATAAATAAAAGGTAGGCAAATAGTTAGACATACACATGGATTGATGGATGCTTTACTGATCCCCAAGGAAATAAAAGTCCCTGTGGTACAATACAACACACATCATTGACATTACAAACCAGCAAAAAGGACATGTTTGAGTTTCAACCAATGGGATTCCAAACATTTGCATACGGCCAATAGGAGAGCAGACATTTGCATACTGCTACCTCCAGCCAATAGGAGAGCAAAGATTAGCATACGTCTCATTTCAATGCCACTAATTTGAATGCCGCCTCTGGTTTTAACTCTTAACCTATGAGCAAAACCCTAACCACGCCCCCAATCCAAGGCCTAACCCCAAGCTAACCCCAGACTTACTGAAAGCTGGCACCTGCTGTTTAGGTTAGGAACTGCATCTAACCCCAAGCTAACCCCAGACTTACTGAAAGCTGGCACCTGCTGTTTAGGTTAGGAACTGCATCTAACCCCAAGCTAACCCCAGACTTACTGAAAGCTGGCACCTGCTGTTTAGGTTAGGAACTGCATCTAACCCCAAGCTAACCCCAGACTTACTGAAAGCTGGCACCTGCTGTTTAGGTTAGGAACTGCATCTAACCCCAAGCTAACCCCAGACTTACTGAAAGCTGGCACCTGCTGTTTAGGTTAGGAACTGCATCTAACCCCACATGAAATTAAGAAACCCAAATGAAAGGGCACATTTTCTGCATAATTGCACAGCTTGTAACCCTTGTAACCAATCATGGCTACATCTCTGTAGCAAGCTTTAGGAGCTGAGAAATCGATCCAAGTTTGAATTAGGGCCTGTTTATGTAGCTGCAGACAGTTCTCTTGTCCTTTATGTTCCACGTTTCCTTAATCTTAACCATCACCTAATCCCTAATTACTCTAACCCCAACCTCAATAAACCTAATCTTAACCATCACCTAATCCCTAATTACTCTAACCCCAACCTCAATAAACCTAATCTTAACCATAACCTCATTCCTAATTATTCCAACCCCAACCTCAATAAGCCTAATCTTAACCATAACCTAATCCCTAATTACTCTAACCCCAACCTCAATAAACCTAATCTTAACCATCACCTAATCCCTAATTACTCTAACCCCAACCTCAATAAACCTAATCTTAACCATCACCTAATCCCTAATTACTCTAACCCCAACCTCAATAAACCTAATCTTAACCATAACCTCATTCCTAATTATTCCAACCCCAACCTCAATAAGCCTAATCTTAACCATAACCTAATCCCTAATTACTCTAACCCCAACCTCAATAGACTCATCTCAACGATGACCTTACCCCAATTATTTACCATAACCCAACCCCTAATTACTCTAACCCTAAGCTTAATAAACCTAATTTCAACCCAATTCCCAATTATTCCAACCCCAACCACAATAAACTCCATTTCAACCATAACCCAACTCCCAATTATTCTAACCCTAATCCTAATAAACCTTCCAACTAGAACCTAACCTTCATTTACACTGTCCCCAATCACAATAAATGAAATTTCAATTATAGTTCAGTCCATAATTATATCAACTCTAACCTTAATAAACCTAATTACAACTTCAACCCAATTTCCAAGTACTTTAAATTCAATACACTGAAGCTCTACTACAACCTAATCTTTGATCATCCTAGCCCTGACCCCAAATAAACTGAATTTTAACCGCAATCTAATCACCCATCATCCTAACCCCAATTTAGATTAAAACTAGACTGACTACAACCCACCCTACCTACAATTAATTCAACTTCGACCTCAATAGATATATTTCTAACCCTGACCTACCTTAACCACCTTGACCATAAATTATACAATATAATTGATTGACCTAAAACATAATTTAAAATGGAAACCCCCAAAATAAATCGATATCCTATGTAATATTAATGAAATAAAAAAGGAATAAGGAAAAAAAGGTTATACCACAAGAGGGACACCTGAGGGCGCCACAGTCAACATGAAGTCCTCGAGGATGTTTGGGTATGGATATGGACGTTTGTGTAATATTTTTTGCCACAAGCAAACCAAGAATACACACCGTAGAGAAGTTTAAAGAGCCAAGCGCGCTGAGAACACGACGGTAAACACTTTACAACATGTGTACATAACTAAACATATACTAACACCTAACTACCAGTTTATTAACAATGAATTAATACATCGACTGATAGTGAGTGCATCATGAATTATTGATGAATTAATGATATGTATACATTAACAAATTAATGAGTGACATATGAATAGACTAGGGTTAAATTGGGCCTATTCGGTGCGTACTCTCTCTTAAGCTGGGAAGCCTCGACTTCCCGGCTTGACGGAATCCTAAGGCACCGCTCATTTTTGATCCTCTGCTGCCATCTTTTGGAATAGTCATGCCACATCACTTAGTATGATTTCAGGTTTTTCAACAGCTCGTATTCCAAAAAATACCAAACCTTGGCTACCTGATAAGTCAGAAGAATGTCAACCGAACTGTTCACATCTTGTTCAATCGATTCAGGTACTTTACTGTTCTGTTCCTTTATTTTTTATTGTTATTTTTTAACATTACACACACTGCCAATTGCCTGTGTGTGTGTGTGTGTGTGTGTGTGTGTGTGTGTGTGTGTCTGTGTCTGTGTCTGTGTGTGTGTGTGTGTGTGTGTGTGTCCACGTACTCGGCCCATGAATCTCATTCTGATACCAGGGGTTACCATTCGTGTTCTTGAACGATTATTGCATTTTTGTGCTTATCATATGTTTTGTTTTGTTTTTTTTGTGTGTGTGTTGTGTGTCATAGGTTCGTGGTCTCGTGGATGTGTGGGTCGTGTGCTGCCCACCTCGGCCACGGACGGATCTTCTGCTCCAAGTCTGACTCGGATCATGTCCTGCTGAAATAAATAAATAAAAGGTAGGCAAATAGTTAGACATACACATGGATTGATGGATGCTTTACTGATCCCCAAGGAAATAAAAGTCCCTGTGGTACAATACAACACACATCATTGACATTACAAACCAGCAAAAAGGACATGTTTGAGTTTCAACCAATGGGATTCCAAACATTTGCATACGGCCAATAGGAGAGCAGACATTTGCATACTGCTACCTCCAGCCAATAGGAGAGCAAAGATTAGCATACGTCTCATTTCAATGCCACTAATTTGAATGCCGCCTCTGGTTTTAACTCTTAACCTAACCCTAACCCTAACCCTAACCCTAACCCTAACCCTAACCCTAACCCTAACCCTAGCTGGCACCTGCTGTTTAGGTTAGGAACTGCATCTAACCCCAAGCTAACCCCAGACTTACTGAAAGCTGGCACCTGCTGTTTAGGTTAGGAACTGCATCTAACCCCAAGCTAACCCCAGACTTACTGAAAGCTGGCACCTGCTGTTTAGGTTAGGAACTGCATCTAACCCCACATGAAATTAAGAAACCCAAATGAAAGGGCACATTTTCTGCATAATTGCACAGCTTGTAACCCTTGTAACCAATCATGGCTACATCTCTGTAGCAAGCTTTAGGAGCTGAGAAATCGATCCAAGTTTGAATTAGGGCCTGTTTATGTAGCTGCAGACAGTTCTCTTGTCCTTTATGTTCCACGTTTCCTTAATCTTAACCATCACCTAATCCCTAATTACTCTAACCCCAACCTCAATAAACCTAATCTTAACCATCACCTAATCCCTAATTACTCTAACCCCAACCTCAATAAACCTAATCTTAACCATAACCTCATTCCTAATTATTCCAACCCCAACCTCAATAAGCCTAATCTTAACCATAACCTAATCCCTAATTACTCTAACCCCAACCTCAATAAACCTAATCTTAACCATCACCTAATCCCTAATTACTCTAACCCCAACCTCAATAAACCTAATCTTAACCATCACCTAATCCCTAATTACTCTAACCCCAACCTCAATAAACCTAATCTTAACCATAACCTCATTCCTAATTATTCCAACCCCAACCTCAATAAGCCTAATCTTAACCATAACCTAATCCCTAATTACTCTAACCCCAACCTCAATAGACTCATCTCAACGATGACCTTACCCCAATTATTTACCATAACCCAACCCCTAATTACTCTAACCCTAAGCTTAATAAACCTAATTTCAACCCAATTCCCAATTATTCCAACCCCAACCACAATAAACTCCATTTCAACCATAACCCAACTCCCAATTATTCTAACCCTAATCCTAATAAACCTTCCAACTAGAACCTAACCTTCATTTACACTGTCCCCAATCACAATAAATGAAATTTCAATTATAGTTCAGTCCATAATTATATCAACTCTAACCTTAATAAACCTAATTACAACTTCAACCCAATTTCCAAGTACTTTAAATTCAATACACTGAAGCTCTACTACAACCTAATCTTTGATCATCCTAGCCCTGACCCCAAATAAACTGAATTTTAACCGCAATCTAATCACCCATCATCCTAACCCCAATTTAGATTAAAACTAGACTGACTACAACCCACCCTACCTACAATTAATTCAACTTCGACCTCAATAGATATATTTCTAACCCTGACCTACCTTAACCACCTTGACCATAAATTATACAATATAATTGATTGACCTAAAACATAATTTAAAATGGAAACCCCCAAAATCAATCGATATCCTATGTAATATTAATGAAATAAAAAAGGAATAAGGAAAAAAAAGGTTATACCACAAGAGGGACACCTGAGGGCGCCACAGTCAACATGAAGTCCTCGAGGATGTTTGGGTATGGATATGGACGTTTGTGTAATATTTTTTGCCACAAGCAAACCAAGAATACACACCGTAGAGAAGTTTAAAGAGCCAAGCGCGCTGAGAACACGACGGTAAACACTTTACAACATGTGTACATAACTAAACATATACTAACACCTAACTACCAGTTTATTAACAATGAATTAATACATCGACTGATAGTGAGTGCATCATGAATTATTGATGAATTAATGATATGTATACATTAACAAATTAATGAGTGACATATGAATAGACTAGGGTTAAATTGGGCCTATTCGGTGCGTACTCTCTCTTAAGCTGGGAAGCCTCGACTTCCCGGCTTGACGGAATCCTAAGGCACCGCTCATTTTTGATCCTCTGCTGCCATCTTTTGGAATAGTCATGCCACATCACTTAGTATGATTTCAGGTTTTTCAACAGCTCGTATTCCAAAAAATACCAAACCTTGGCTACCTGATAAGTCAGAAGAATGTCAACCGAACTGTTCACATCTTGTTCAATCGATTCAGGTACTTTACTGTTCTGTTCCTTTATTTTTTATTGTTATTTTTTAACATTACACACACTGCCAATTGCCTGTGTGTGTGTGTGTGTGTGTGTGTGTGTGTGTGTGTGTCTGTGTCTGTGTCTGTGTGTGTGTGTGTGTGTGTGTGTGTCCACGTACTCGGCCCATGAATCTCATTCTGATACCAGGGGTTACCATTCGTGTTCTTGAACGATTATTGCATTTTTGTGCTTATCATATGTTTTGTTTTGTTTTTTTTGTGTGTGTGTTGTGTGTCATAGGTTCGTGGTCTCGTGGATGTGTGGGTCGTGTGCTGCCCACCTCGGCCACGGACGGATCTTCTGCTCCAAGTCTGACTCGGATCATGTCCTGCTGAAATAAATAAATAAAAGGTAGGCAAATAGTTAGACATACACATGGATTGATGGATGCTTTACTGATCCCCAAGGAAATAAAAGTCCCTGTGGTACAATACAACACACATCATTGACATTACAAACCAGCAAAAAGGACATGTTTGAGTTTCAACCAATGGGATTCCAAACATTTGCATACGGCCAATAGGAGAGCAGACATTTGCATACTGCTACCTCCAGCCAATAGGAGAGCAAAGATTAGCATACGTCTCATTTCAATGCCACTAATTTGAATGCCGCCTCTGGTTCTTAACCTCTAACCCTAACCCTAACCCTAACCCTAACCCTAACCCTAACCCTAACCCTAACCCTAATCTTAACCATCACCTAATCCCTAATTACTCTAACCCCAACCTCAATAAACCTAATCTTAACCATCACCTAATCCCTAATTACTCTAACCCCAACCTCAATAAACCTAATCTTAACCATAACCTCATTCCTAATTATTCCAACCCCAACCTCAATAAGCCTAATCTTAACCATAACCTAATCCCTAATTACTCTAACCCCAACCTCAATAAACCTAATCTTAACCATTACCTAATCCCTAATTATTCTAACCCCAACCTCAATAAACCTAATCTTAACCATTACCTAATCCCTAATTACTCTAACCCCAACCTCAATAAACCTAATCTTAACCATTACCTAATCCCTAATTACTCTAACCCCAACCTCAATAAACCTAATCTTAACCATAACCTCATTCCTAATTATTCCAACCCCAACCTCAATAAGCCTAATCTTAACCATAACCTAATCCCTAATTACTCTAACCCCAACCTCAATAAACCTAATCTTAACCATTACCTAATCCCTAATTACTCTAACCCCAACCTCAATAAACCTAATCTTAACCATAACCTAATCTTAACCATCACCTAATCCCTAATTACTCTAACCCCAACCTCAATAAACCTAATCTTAACCATCACCTAATCCCTAATTACTCTAACCCCAACCTCAATAAACCTAATCTTAACCATAACCTCATTTCTAATTATTCCAACCCCAACCTCAATAAGCCTAATCTTAACCATAACCTAATCCCTAATTATTCTAACCCCAACCTCAATAGACTCATCTCAACGATGACCTTACCCCAATTATTTACCATAACCCAACCCCTAATTACTCTAACCCTAAGCTTAATAAACCTAATTTCAACCCAATTCCCAATTATTCCCGTATCTCGGACGCCTTTAGGACCAGGGTCACGGGGCTCCGATATGTCGCTCGTGCCTACGCGCGGTCCGTCGTACTCTGGTCCGGTGGGCCTACGACATCCGGTTCCCTCGCGGGACCTCCGCACGTCGTCTGGGGCCTGACGACTACTCGCGTACGCGTCGGGGCCCGTGTCTCGGCCGCCTTTCGGACCACGGTGACGGGGCTCCGATATGTCGCTCGTGGCCGGGCCCCCTCCGACGTGCTCGGTTTCGGTGCGCCTACGTCCTACGGTTCCGCCGCGGGACCCCGAAACGTGGTTTTTTGGGCCTACTCGCGTACGCGTCGGGGGCCCGTATCTCGGCCGTCTTTCCACGCGGGACCGCGGGGCTCCGATATGTCGCTGGTAGGTTGGACCTGCACGCCCTGTGCGATTTTGGAGGTCCTACGACGTTTCTTCGAATTTTCCCGATTATTTGACTGAGTGTAGACTAGGGTCAGATCGGCCGCATTCTCTTAATCCGGGAACCTTGCACCATATGGTCGCTGCTTCCCGGCTTAAGGATCTGACCTCTGCAGGGCATGTTCGGAACTGCATCGACATTAAGAAAAGGAAATAAGAAACCCGATGAAACGGCACATTTTCCAGTGTTAGTGCACAGCTTGAAGTTTGTTCTTCTGACCAATCGTTGCTACATCTATGCTGTAGCAGCCTCAAGAGCTGAGAAATCCCATTTTGAATGAATTAAAAGTCAATCGGCGTCTATCCCAGTGGGTTCGGACACCAGCTCTGAATATCCTTCATGAACATAATATCATTGTATGTTGTGTTTGTCTGGATTGAGCTTTTTACATGAAATTATTTACACACTTTATGAACAGATTTTGGAAAGCTCTTTCACTTTGCATTGGAAACACTACATTTCAAGCCGACCACTTCTCCCTGCTCACAGCTGGAAACGCACCGCTCGTTTTTAACCCTCTGCTGCCATCTACTGGACGTTTTCGGTTACAACGTCCTCATGTACTTTTAGAAGTCATACAGCACCAGTTTGTAGGACTTTCAAGGTAGAATGAACCACCTCGTACCCCCCCAACGACACCAGCTATCTTTTTTTGTACCCCCACTGCCTAATTACTTTTACTGGGCTCCAATCTTTAAGTCAGAAGAATGTCAACCGATTTTTGTACCTCATTACAAAACAAACCCCAAGCTAACCCCAGACTTACTGCAAGGTGGCACCTGCTGTTTAGGTTAGGAACTGCATCTAACCCCAAGCTAACCCCAGACTTACTGAAAGCTGGCACCTGCTGTTTAGGTTAGGAACTGCATCTAACCCCAAGCTAACCCCAGACTTACTGAAAGCTGGCACCTGCTGTTTAGGTTAGGAACTGCATCTAACCCCAAGCTAACCCCAGACTTACTGCAAGGTGGCACCTGCTGTTTAGGTTAGGAACTGCATCTAACCCCAAGCTAACCCCAGACTTACTGAAAGCTGGCACCTGCTGTTTAGGTTAGGAACTGCATCTAACCCCACATGAAATTAAGAAACCCAAATGAAAGGGCACATTTTCTGCATAATTGCACAGCTTGTAACCCTTGTAACCAATCATGGCTACATCTCTGTAGCAAGCTTTAGGAGCTGAGAAATCGATCCAAGTTTGAATTAGGGCCTGTTTATGTAGCTGCAGACAGTTCTCTTGTCCTTTATGTTCCACGTTTCCTTAATCTTAACCATCACCTAATCCCTAATTACTCTAACCCCAACCTCAATAAACCTAATCTTAACCATCACCTAATCCCTAATTACTCTAACCCCAACCTCAATAAACCTAATCTTAACCATAACCTCATTCCTAATTATTCCAACCCCAACCTCAATAAGCCTAATCTTAACCATAACCGAATCCCTAATTACTCTAACCCCAACCTCAATAGACTCATCTCAACGATGACCTTACCCCAATTATTTACCATGACCCAACCCCTAATTACTCTAACCCTAAGCTTAATAAACCTAATTTCAACCCAATTCCCAATTATTCCAACCCCAACCACAATAAACTCCATTTCAACCATAACCCAACTCCCAATTATTCTAACCCTAATCCTAATAAACCTTCCAACTAGAACCTAACCTTCATTTACACTGTCCCCAATCACAATAAATGAAATTTCAATTATAGTTCAGTCCATAATTATATCAACTCTAACCTTAATAAACCTAATTACAACTTCAACCCAATTTCCAAGTACTTTAAATTCAATACACTGAAGCTCTACTACAACCTAATCTTTGATCATCCTAGCCCTGACCCCAAATAAACTGAATTTTAACCGCAATCTAATCACCCATCATCCTAACCCCAATTTAGATTAAAACTAGACTGACTACAACCCACCCTACCTACAATTAATTCAACTTCGACCTCAATAGATATATTTCTAACCCTGACCTACCTTAACCACCTTGACCATAAATTATACAATATAATTGATTGACCTAAAACATAATTTAAAATGGAAACCCCCAAAATCAATCGATATCCTATGTAATATTAATGAAATAAAAAAGGAATAAGGAAAAAAAGGTTATACCACAAGAGGGACACCTGAGGGCGCCACAGTCAACATGAAGTCCTCGAGGATGTTTGGGTATGGATATGGACGTTTGTGTAATATTTTTTGCCACAAGCAAACCAAGAATACACACCGTAGAGAAGTTTAAAGAGCCAAGCGCGCTGAGAACACGACGGTAAACACTTTACAACATGTGTACATAACTAAACATATACTAACACCTAACTACCAGTTTATTAACAATGAATTAATACATCGACTGATAGTGAGTGCATCATGAATTATTGATGAATTAATGATATGTATACATTAACAAATTAATGAGTGACATATGAATAGACTAGGGTTAAATTGGGCCTATTCGGTGCGTACTCTCTCTTAAGCTGGGAAGCCTCGACTTCCCGGCTTGACGGAATCCTAAGGCACCGCTCATTTTTGATCCTCTGCTGCCATCTTTTGGAATAGTCATGCCACATCACTTAGTATGATTTCAGGTTTTTCAACAGCTCATATTCCAAAAAATACCAAACCTTGGCTACCTGATAAGTCAGAAGAATGTCAACCGAACTGTTCACATCTTGTTCAATCGATTCAGGTACTTTACTGTTCTGTTCCTTTATTTTTTATTGTTATTTTTTAACATTACACACACTGCCAATTGCCTGTGTGTGTGTGTGTGTGTGTGTGTGTGTGTGTGTCTGTGTCTGTGTCTGTGTGTGTGTGTGTGTGTGTGTGTGTCCACGTACTCGGCCCATGAATCTCATTCTGATACCAGGGGTTACCATTCGTGTTCTTGAACGATTATTGCATTTTTGTGCTTATCATATGTTTTGTTTTGTTTTTTTTGTGTGTGTGTTGTGTGTCATAGGTTCGTGGTCTCGTGGATGTGTGGGTCGTGTGCTGCCCACCTCGGCCACGGACGGATCTTCTGCTCCAAGTCTGACTCGGATCATGTCCTGCTGAAATAAATAAATAAAAGGTAGGCAAATAGTTAGACATACACATGGATTGATGGATGCTTTACTGATCCCCAAGGAAATAAAAGTCCCTGTGGTACAATACAACACACAT
This sequence comes from Trichomycterus rosablanca, assembly GCF_030014385.1. Taxonomy (NCBI): domain Eukaryota; kingdom Metazoa; phylum Chordata; class Actinopteri; order Siluriformes; family Trichomycteridae; genus Trichomycterus; species Trichomycterus rosablanca. The sequence goes on from NW_026947251.1 coordinate 319,029, forward strand.
CATTGACATTACAAACCAGCAAAAAGGACATGTTTGAGTTTCAACCAATGGGATTCCAAACATTTGCATACGGCCAATAGGAGAGCAGACATTTGCATACTGCTACCTCCAGCCAATAGGAGAGCAAAGATTAGCATACGTCTCATTTCAATGCCACTAATTTGAATGCCGCCTCTGGTTTTAACTCTTAACCTAACCCTAACCCTAACCCCAAGCTAACCCCAGACTTACTGAAAGCTGGCACCTGCTGTTTAGGTTAGGAACTGCATCTAACCCCAAGCTAACCCCAGACTTACTGAAAGCTGGCACCTGCTGTTTAGGTTAGGAACTGCATCTAACCCCAAGCTAACCCCAGACTTACTGAAAGCTGGCACCTGCTGTTTAGGTTAGGAACTGCATCTAACCCCAAGCTAACCCCAGACTTACTGAAAGCTGGCACCTGCTGTTTAGGTTAGGAACTGCATCTAACCCCAAGCTAACCCCAGACTTACTGAAAGCTGGCACCTGCTGTTTAGGTTAGGAACTGCATCTAACCCCACATGAAATTAAGAAACCCAAATGAAAGGGCACATTTTCTGCATAATTGCACAGCTTGTAACCCTTGTAACCAATCATGGCTACATCTCTGTAGCAAGCTTTAGGAGCTGAGAAATCGATCCAAGTTTGAATTAGGGCCTGTTTATGTAGCTGCAGACAGTTCTCTTGTCCTTTATGTTCCACGTTTCCTTAATCTTAACCATCACCTAATCCCTAATTACTCTAACCCCAACCTCAATAAACCTAATCTTAACCATCACCTAATCCCTAATTACTCTAACCCCAACCTCAATAAACCTAATCTTAACCATAACCTCATTCCTAATTATTCCAACCCCAACCTCAATAAGCCTAATCTTAACCATAACCTAATCCCTAATTACTCTAACCCCAACCTCAATAAACCTAATCTTAACCATCACCTAATCCCTAATTACTCTAACCCCAACCTCAATAAACCTAATCTTAACCATCACCTAATCCCTAATTACTCTAACCCCAACCTCAATAAACCTAATCTTAACCATAACCTCATTCCTAATTATTCCAACCCCAACCTCAATAAGCCTAATCTTAACCATAACCTAATCCCTAATTACTCTAACCCCAACCTCAATAGACTCATCTCAACGATGACCTTACCCCAATTATTTACCATAACCCAACCCCTAATTACTCTAACCCTAAGCTTAATAAACCTAATTTCAACCCAATTCCCAATTATTCCAACCCCAACCACAATAAACTCCATTTCAACCATAACCCAACTCCCAATTATTCTAACCCTAATCCTAATAAACCTTCCAACTAGAACCTAACCTTCATTTACACTGTCCCCAATCACAATAAATGAAATTTCAATTATAGTTCAGTCCATAATTATATCAACTCTAACCTTAATAAACCTAATTACAACTTCAACCCAATTTCCAAGTACTTTAAATTCAATACACTGAAGCTCTACTACAACCTAATCTTTGATCATCCTAGCCCTGACCCCAAATAAACTGAATTTTAACCGCAATCTAATCACCCATCATCCTAACCCCAATTTAGATTAAAACTAGACTGACTACAACCCACCCTACCTACAATTAATTCAACTTCGACCTCAATAGATATATTTCTAACCCTGACCTACCTTAACCACCTTGACCATAAATTATACAATATAATTGATTGACCTAAAACATAATTTAAAATGGAAACCCCCAAAATCAATCGATATCCTATGTAATATTAATGAAATAAAAAAGGAATAAGGAAAAAAAGGTTATACCACAAGAGGGACACCTGAGGGCGCCACAGTCAACATGAAGTCCTCGAGGATGTTTGGGTATGGATATGGACGTTTGTGTAATATTTTTTGCCACAAGCAAACCAAGAATACACACCGTAGAGAAGTTTAAAGAGCCAAGCGCGCTGAGAACACGACGGTAAACACTTTACAACATGTGTACATAACTAAACATATACTAACACCTAACTACCAGTTTATTAACAATGAATTAATACATCGACTGATAGTGAGTGCATCATGAATTATTGATGAATTAATGATATGTATACATTAACAAATTAATGAGTGACATATGAATAGACTAGGGTTAAATTGGGCCTATTCGGTGCGTACTCTCTCTTAAGCTGGGAAGCCTCGACTTCCCGGCTTGACGGAATCCTAAGGCACCGCTCATTTTTGATCCTCTGCTTCCATCTTTTGGAATAGTCATGCCACATCACTTAGTATGATTTCAGGTTTTTCAACAGCTCGTATTCCAAAAAATACCAAACCTTGGCTACCTGATAAGTCAGAAGAATGTCAACCGAACTGTTCACATCTTGTTCAATCGATTCAGGTACTTTACTGTTCTGTTCCTTTATTTTTTATTGTTATTTTTTAACATTACACACACTGCCAATTGCCTGTGTGTGTGTGTGTGTGTGTGTGTGTGTGTGTGTGTGTGTGTCTGTGTCTGTGTCTGTGTGTGTGTGTGTGTGTGTGTGTGTCCACGTACTCGGCCCATGAATCTCATTCTGATACCAGGGGTTACCATTCGTGTTCTTGAACGATTATTGCATTTTTGTGCTTATCATATGTTTTGTTTTGTTTTTTTTGTGTGTGTGTTGTGTGTCATAGGTTCGTGGTCTCGTGGATGTGTGGGTCGTGTGCTGCCCACCTCGGCCACGGACGGATCTTCTGCTCCAAGTCTGACTCGGATCATGTCCTGCTGAAATAAATAAATAAAAGGTAGGCAAATAGTTAGACATACACATGGATTGATGGATGCTTTACTGATCCCCAAGGAAATAAAAGTCCCTGTGGTACAATACAACACACATCATTGACATTACAAACCAGCAAAAAGGACATGTTTGAGTTTCAACCAATGGGATTCCAAACATTTGCATACGGCCAATAGGAGAGCAGACATTTGCATACTGCTACCTCCAGCCAATAGGAGAGCAAAGATTAGCATACGTCTCATTTCAATGCCACTAATTTGAATGCCGCCTCTGGTTTTAACTCTTAACCTAACCCTAACCCTAACCCTAACCCTAACCCTAACCCTAACCCTAACCCTAACCCTAGCTGGCACCTGCTGTTTAGGTTAGGAACTGCATCTAACCCCAAGCTAACCCCAGACTTACTGAAAGCTGGCACCTGCTGTTTAGGTTAGGAACTGCATCTAACCCCAAGCTAACCCCAGACTTACTGAAAGCTGGCACCTGCTGTTTAGGTTAGGAACTGCATCTAACCCCACATGAAATTAAGAAACCCAAATGAAAGGGCACATTTTCTGCATAATTGCACAGCTTGTAACCCTTGTAACCAATCATGGCTACATCTCTGTAGCAAGCTTTAGGAGCTGAGAAATCGATCCAAGTTTGAATTAGGGCCTGTTTATGTAGCTGCAGACAGTTCTCTTGTCCTTTATGTTCCACGTTTCCTTAATCTTAACCATCACCTAATCCCTAATTACTCTAACCCCAACCTCAATAAACCTAATCTTAACCATCACCTAATCCCTAATTACTCTAACCCCAACCTCAATAAACCTAATCTTAACCATAACCTCATTCCTAATTATTCCAACCCCAACCTCAATAAGCCTAATCTTAACCATAACCTAATCCCTAATTACTCTAACCCCAACCTCAATAAACCTAATCTTAACCATCACCTAATCCCTAATTACTCTAACCCCAACCTCAATAAACCTAATCTTAACCATCACCTAATCCCTAATTACTCTAACCCCAACCTCAATAAACCTAATCTTAACCATAACCTCATTCCTAATTATTCCAACCCCAACCTCAATAAGCCTAATCTTAACCATAACCTAATCCCTAATTACTCTAACCCCAACCTCAATAGACTCATCTCAACGATGACCTTACCCCAATTATTTACCATAACCCAACCCCTAATTACTCTAACCCTAAGCTTAATAAACCTAATTTCAACCCAATTCCCAATTATTCCAACCCCAACCACAATAAACTCCATTTCAACCATAACCCAACTCCCAATTATTCTAACCCTAATCCTAATAAACCTTCCAACTAGAACCTAACCTTCATTTACACTGTCCCCAATCACAATAAATGAAATTTCAATTATAGTTCAGTCCATAATTATATCAACTCTAACCTTAATAAACCTAATTACAACTTCAACCCAATTTCCAAGTACTTTAAATTCAATACACTGAAGCTCTACTACAACCTAATCTTTGATCATCCTAGCCCTGACCCCAAATAAACTGAATTTTAACCGCAATCTAATCACCCATCATCCTAACCCCAATTTAGATTAAAACTAGACTGACTACAACCCACCCTACCTACAATTAATTCAACTTCGACCTCAATAGATATATTTCTAACCCTGACCTACCTTAACCACCTTGACCATAAATTATACAATATAATTGATTGACCTAAAACATAATTTAAAATGGAAACCCCCAAAATCAATCGATATCCTATGTAATATTAATGAAATAAAAAAGGAATAAGGAAAAAAAAGGTTATACCACAAGAGGGACACCTGAGGGCGCCACAGTCAACATGAAGTCCTCGAGGATGTTTGGGTATGGATATGGACGTTTGTGTAATATTTTTTGCCACAAGCAAACCAAGAATACACACCGTAGAGAAGTTTAAAGAGCCAAGCGCGCTGAGAACACGACGGTAAACACTTTACAACATGTGTACATAACTAAACATATACTAACACCTAACTACCAGTTTATTAACAATGAATTAATACATCGACTGATAGTGAGTGCATCATGAATTATTGATGAATTAATGATATGTATACATTAACAAATTAATGAGTGACATATGAATAGACTAGGGTTAAATTGGGCCTATTCGGTGCGTACTCTCTCTTAAGCTGGGAAGCCTCGACTTCCCGGCTTGACGGAATCCTAAGGCACCGCTCATTTTTGATCCTCTGCTGCCATCTTTTGGAATAGTCATGCCACATCACTTAGTATGATTTCAGGTTTTTCAACAGCTCGTATTCCAAAAAATACCAAACCTTGGCTACCTGATAAGTCAGAAGAATGTCAACCGAACTGTTCACATCTTGTTCAATCGATTCAGGTACTTTACTGTTCTGTTCCTTTATTTTTTATTGTTATTTTTTAACATTACACACACTGCCAATTGCCTGTGTGTGTGTGTGTGTGTGTGTGTGTGTGTGTGTGTGTCTGTGTCTGTGTCTGTGTGTGTGTGTGTGTGTGTGTGTGTCCACGTACTCGGCCCATGAATCTCATTCTGATACCAGGGGTTACCATTCGTGTTCTTGAACGATTATTGCATTTTTGTGCTTATCATATGTTTTGTTTTGTTTTTTTTGTGTGTGTGTTGTGTGTCATAGGTTCGTGGTCTCGTGGATGTGTGGGTCGTGTGCTGCCCACCTCGGCCACGGACGGATCTTCTGCTCCAAGTCTGACTCGGATCATGTCCTGCTGAAATAAATAAATAAAAGGTAGGCAAATAGTTAGACATACACATGGATTGATGGATGCTTTACTGATCCCCAAGGAAATAAAAGTCCCTGTGGTACAATACAACACACATCATTGACATTACAAACCAGCAAAAAGGACATGTTTGAGTTTCAACCAATGGGATTCCAAACATTTGCATACGGCCAATAGGAGAGCAGACATTTGCATACTGCTACCTCCAGCCAATAGGAGAGCAAAGATTAGCATACGTCTCATTTCAATGCCACTAATTTGAATGCCGCCTCTGGTTTTAACTCTAACTAACCTAACCCTAACCCTAACCCTAACCCTAACCCTAACCCTAACCCTAACCCTAACCCTAATCTTAACCATCACCTAATCCCTAATTACTCTAACCCCAACCTCAATAAACCTAATCTTAACCATCACCTAATCCCTAATTACTCTAACCCCAACCTCAATAAACCTAATCTTAACCATAACCTCATTCCTAATTATTCCAACCCCAACCTCAATAAGCCTAATCTTAACCATAACCTAATCCCTAATTACTCTAACCCCAACCTCAATAAACCTAATCTTAACCATTACCTAATCCCTAATTATTCTAACCCCAACCTCAATAAACCTAATCTTAACCATTACCTAATCCCTAATTACTCTAACCCCAACCTCAATAAACCTAATCTTAACCATTACCTAATCCCTAATTACTCTAACCCCAACCTCAATAAACCTAATCTTAACCATAACCTCATTCCTAATTATTCCAACCCCAACCTCAATAAGCCTAATCTTAACCATAACCTAATCCCTAATTACTCTAACCCCAACCTCAATAAACCTAATCTTAACCATTACCTAATCCCTAATTACTCTAACCCCAACCTCAATAAACCTAATCTTAACCATAACCTAATCTTAACCATCACCTAATCCCTAATTACTCTAACCCCAACCTCAATAAACCTAATCTTAACCATCACCTAATCCCTAATTACTCTAACCCCAACCTCAATAAACCTAATCTTAACCATAACCTCATTTCTAATTATTCCAACCCCAACCTCAATAAGCCTAATCTTAACCATAACCTAATCCCTAATTATTCTAACCCCAACCTCAATAGACTCATCTCAACGATGACCTTACCCCAATTATTTACCATAACCCAACCCCTAATTACTCTAACCCTAAGCTTAATAAACCTAATTTCAACCCAATTCCCAATTATTCCCGTATCTCGGACGCCTTTAGGACCAGGGTCACGGGGCTCCGATATGTCGCTCGTGCCTACGCGCGGTCCGTCGTACTCTGGTCCGGTGGGCCTACGACATCCGGTTCCCTCGCGGGACCTCCGCACGTCGTCTGGGGCCTGACGACTACTCGCGTACGCGTCGGGGCCCGTGTCTCGGCCGCCTTTCGGACCACGGTGACGGGGCTCCGATATGTCGCTCGTGGCCGGGCCCCCTCCGACGTGCTCGGTTTCGGTGCGCCTACGTCCTACGGTTCCGCCGCGGGACCCCGAAACGTGGTTTTTTGGGCCTACTCGCGTACGCGTCGGGGGCCCGTATCTCGGCCGTCTTTCCACGCGGGACCGCGGGGCTCCGATATGTCGCTGGTAGGTTGGACCTGCACGCCCTGTGCGATTTTGGAGGTCCTACGACGTTTCTTCGAATTTTCCCGATTATTTGACTGAGTGTAGACTAGGGTCAGATCGGCCGCATTCTCTTAATCCGGGAACCTTGCACCATATGGTCGCTGCTTCCCGGCTTAAGGATCTGACCTCTGCAGGGCATGTTCGGAACTGCATCGACATTAAGAAAAGGAAATAAGAAACCCGATGAAACGGCACATTTTCCAGTGTTAGTGCACAGCTTGAAGTTTGTTCTTCTGACCAATCGTTGCTACATCTATGCTGTAGCAGCCTCAAGAGCTGAGAAATCCCATTTTGAATGAATTAAAAGTCAATCGGCGTCTATCCCAGTGGGTTCGGACACCAGCTCTGAATATCCTTCATGAACATAATATCATTGTATGTTGTGTTTGTCTGGATTGAGCTTTTTACATGAAATTATTTACACACTTTATGAACAGATTTTGGAAAGCTCTTTCACTTTGCATTGGAAACACTACATTTCAAGCCGACCACTTCTCCCTGCTCACAGCTGGAAACGCACCGCTCGTTTTTAACCCTCTGCTGCCATCTACTGGACGTTTTCGGTTACAACGTCCTCATGTACTTTTAGAAGTCATACAGCACCAGTTTGTAGGACTTTCAAGGTAGAATGAACCACCTCGTACCCCCCCAACGACACCAGCTATCTTTTTTTGTACCCCCACTGCCTAATTACTTTTACTGGGCTCCAATCTTTAAGTCAGAAGAATGTCAACCGATTTTTGTACCTCATTACAAAACAAACCCCAAGCTAACCCCAGACTTACTGCAAGGTGGCACCTGCTGTTTAGGTTAGGAACTGCATCTAACCCCAAGCTAACCCCAGACTTACTGAAAGCTGGCACCTGCTGTTTAGGTTAGGAACTGCATCTAACCCCAAGCTAACCCCAGACTTACTGAAAGCTGGCACCTGCTGTTTAGGTTAGGAACTGCATCTAACCCCAAGCTAACCCCAGACTTACTGCAAGGTGGCACCTGCTGTTTAGGTTAGGAACTGCATCTAACCCCAAGCTAACCCCAGACTTACTGAAAGCTGGCACCTGCTGTTTAGGTTAGGAACTGCATCTAACCCCACATGAAATTAAGAAACCCAAATGAAAGGGCACATTTTCTGCATAATTGCACAGCTTGTAACCCTTGTAACCAATCATGGCTACATCTCTGTAGCAAGCTTTAGGAGCTGAGAAATCGATCCAAGTTTGAATTAGGGCCTGTTTATGTAGCTGCAGACAGTTCTCTTGTCCTTTATGTTCCACGTTTCCTTAATCTTAACCATCACCTAATCCCTAATTACTCTAACCCCAACCTCAATAAACCTAATCTTAACCATCACCTAATCCCTAATTACTCTAACCCCAACCTCAATAAACCTAATCTTAACCATAACCTCATTCCTAATTATTCCAACCCCAACCTCAATAAGCCTAATCTTAACCATAACCGAATCCCTAATTACTCTAACCCCAACCTCAATAGACTCATCTCAACGATGACCTTACCCCAATTATTTACCATGACCCAACCCCTAATTACTCTAACCCTAAGCTTAATAAACCTAATTTCAACCCAATTCCCAATTATTCCAACCCCAACCACAATAAACTCCATTTCAACCATAACCCAACTCCCAATTATTCTAACCCTAATCCTAATAAACCTTCCAACTAGAACCTAACCTTCATTTACACTGTCCCCAATCACAATAAATGAAATTTCAATTATAGTTCAGTCCATAATTATATCAACTCTAACCTTAATAAACCTAATTACAACTTCAACCCAATTTCCAAGTACTTTAAATTCAATACACTGAAGCTCTACTACAACCTAATCTTTGATCATCCTAGCCCTGACCCCAAATAAACTGAATTTTAACCGCAATCTAATCACCCATCATCCTAACCCCAATTTAGATTAAAACTAGACTGACTACAACCCACCCTACCTACAATTAATTCAACTTCGACCTCAATAGATATATTTCTAACCCTGACCTACCTTAACCACCTTGACCATAAATTATACAATATAATTGATTGACCTAAAACATAATTTAAAATGGAAACCCCCAAAATCAATCGATATCCTATGTAATATTAATGAAATAAAAAAGGAATAAGGAAAAAAAGGTTATACCACAAGAGGGACACCTGAGGGCGCCACAGTCAACATGAAGTCCTCGAGGATGTTTGGGTATGGATATGGACGTTTGTGTAATATTTTTTGCCACAAGCAAACCAAGAATACACACCGTAGAGAAGTTTAAAGAGCCAAGCGCGCTGAGAACACGACGGTAAACACTTTACAACATGTGTACATAACTAAACATATACTAACACCTAACTACCAGTTTATTAACAATGAATTAATACATCGACTGATAGTGAGTGCATCATGAATTATTGATGAATTAATGATATGTATACATTAACAAATTAATGAGTGACATATGAATAGACTAGGGTTAAATTGGGCCTATTCGGTGCGTACTCTCTCTTAAGCTGGGAAGCCTCGACTTCCCGGCTTGACGGAATCCTAAGGCACCGCTCATTTTTGATCCTCTGCTGCCATCTTTTGGAATAGTCATGCCACATCACTTAGTATGATTTCAGGTTTTTCAACAGCTCATATTCCAAAAAATACCAAACCTTGGCTACCTGATAAGTCAGAAGAATGTCAACCGAACTGTTCACATCTTGTTCAATCGATTCAGGTACTTTACTGTTCTGTTCCTTTATTTTTTATTGTTATTTTTTAACATTACACACACTGCCAATTGCCTGTGTGTGTGTGTGTGTGTGTGTGTGTGTGTGTGTCTGTGTCTGTGTCTGTGTGTGTGTGTGTGTGTGTGTGTGTCCACGTACTCGGCCCATGAATCTCATTCTGATACCAGGGGTTACCATTCGTGTTCTTGAACGATTATTGCATTTTTGTGCTTATCATATGTTTTGTTTTGTTTTTTTTGTGTGTGTGTTGTGTGTCATAGGTTCGTGGTCTCGTGGATGTGTGGGTCGTGTGCTGCCCACCTCGGCCACGGACGGATCTTCTGCTCCAAGTCTGACTCGGATCATGTCCTGCTGAAATAAATAAATAAAAGGTAGGCAAATAGTTAGACATACACATGGATTGATGGATGCTTTACTGATCCCCAAGGAAATAAAAGTCCCTGTGGTACAATACAACACACATCATTGACATTACAAACCAGCAAAAAGGACATGTTTGAGTTTCAACCAATGGGATTCCAAACATTTGCATACGGCCAATAGGAGAGCAGACATTTGCATACTGCTACCTCCAGCCAATAGGAGAGCAAAGATTAGCATACGTCTCATTTCAATGCCACTAATTTGAATGCCGCCTCTGGTTTTAACTCTTAACCTAACCCTAACCCTAACCCCAAGCTAACCCCAGACTTACTGAAAGCTGGCACCTGCTGTTTAGGTTAGGAACTGCATCTAACCCCAAGCTAACCCCAGACTTACTGAAAGCTGGCACCTGCTGTTTAGGTTAGGAACTGCATCTAACCCCAAGCTAACCCCAGACTTACTGAAAGCTGGCACCTGCTGTTTAGGTTAGGAACTGCATCTAACCCCAAGCTAACCCCAGACTTACTGAAAGCTGGCACCTGCTGTTTAGGTTAGGAACTGCATCTAACCCCAAGCTAACCCCAGACTTACTGAAAGCTGGCACCTGCTGTTTAGGTTAGGAACTGCATCTAACCCCACATGAAATTAAGAAACCCAAATGAAAGGGCACATTTTCTGCATAATTGCACAGCTTGTAACCCTTGTAACCAATCATGGCTACATCTCTGTAGCAAGCTTTAGGAGCTGAGAAATCGATCCAAGTTTGAATTAGGGCCTGTTTATGTAGCTGCAGACAGTTCTCTTGTCCTTTATGTTCCACGTTTCCTTAATCTTAACCATCACCTAATCCCTAATTACTCTAACCCCAACCTCAATAAACCTAATCTTAACCATCACCTAATCCCTAATTACTCTAACCCCAACCTCAATAAACCTAATCTTAACCATAACCTCATTCCTAATTATTCCAACCCCAACCTCAATAAGCCTAATCTTAACCATAACCTAATCCCTAATTACTCTAACCCCAACCTCAATAAACCTAATCTTAACCATCACCTAATCCCTAATTACTCTAACCCCAACCTCAATAAACCTAATCTTAACCATCACCTAATCCCTAATTACTCTAACCCCAACCTCAATAAACCTAATCTTAACCATAACCTCATTCCTAATTATTCCAACCCCAACCTCAATAAGCCTAATCTTAACCATAACCTAATCCCTAATTACTCTAACCCCAACCTCAATAGACTCATCTCAACGATGACCTTACCCCAATTATTTACCATAACCCAACCCCTAATTACTCTAACCCTAAGCTTAATAAACCTAATTTCAACCCAATTCCCAATTATTCCAACCCCAACCACAATAAACTCCATTTCAACCATAACCCAACTCCCAATTATTCTAACCCTAATCCTAATAAACCTTCCAACTAGAACCTAACCTTCATTTACACTGTCCCCAATCACAATAAATGAAATTTCAATTATAGTTCAGTCCATAATTATATCAACTCTAACCTTAATAAACCTAATTACAACTTCAACCCAATTTCCAAGTACTTTAAATTCAATACACTGAAGCTCTACTACAACCTAATCTTTGATCATCCTAGCCCTGACCCCAAATAAACTGAATTTTAACCGCAATCTAATCACCCATCATCCTAACCCCAATTTAGATTAAAACTAGACTGACTACAACCCACCCTACCTACAATTAATTCAACTTCGACCTCAATAGATATATTTCTAACCCTGACCTACCTTAACCACCTTGACCATAAATTATACAATATAATTGATTGACCTAAAACATAATTTAAAATGGAAACCCCCAAAATCAATCGATATCCTATGTAATATTAATGAAATAAAAAAGGAATAAGGAAAAAAAGGTTATACCACAAGAGGGACACCTGAGGGCGCCACAGTCAACATGAAGTCCTCGAGGATGTTTGGGTATGGATATGGACGTTTGTGTAATATTTTTTGCCACAAG